>NC_056735.1:135590559-135922434 GCF_019279795.1 Protopterus annectens
CCATGGTTTCAGTTCCAGGGTCCTGCAGGAATGTAAAAATAAGCTCATTCTAAGGGGTTTACTTAAAGGACCATTTGACGTGACTAATGAAGGGAATCATCTTTCTAAATCCTCATCAGAGAAGTCTTCAAGAAAATCTTCTTCGGCTCCAGCTTCTGAGCTGACCAAGAAGCCTGAGAAGCATGCAACTTCGGACCTGAAGGCTGTCAGGCCTGAGAAGACAACTCCAGCAGCTCCACCAGCTTTATCGGAGCCAACTCGGAGCCACAAATGGAGCCGGTCTCCGACTCTGGAACCGGTCTACTCAGTACCCCAGTCACCCCTCTTGCAATCTCACTACAGCCCCCAGATTGTTTACCAAATGCATGGCAGTAGTCACAGCTCACCTGAGGCGTGTAGGATTCCGGGAGTTTCCATACTTAGATGACTGGATCCTGACTGCCACCACAGAGCATCTTCTGACCAAGGCAAGATACAGCACCATTCATCTCTGCTCAAAGCTAGGTATTACCATAAATTTAAAAACATCTGCCTTGTTGCCTTCACAGCATATTACCTTCATAGACTTAAACACAAAATATATGGTAGCAAAACTGCCTCACGACAGGGTACACATGCTACACCATCAAATTTCAATCGTGCTCATGAGGAGGAAAGTTCAGGCAAAGTTTGTTCTCAAGGTTCTGAGTTCAATGGCAGCTGCGATAACATTAGTTCCACTGGTATGTCTACACATGAGGGTATTACAGTGGCTACTCTTTGCTCAATGGTCCATGCAGGAATTACCCATGTCACACAAGATCTTCATTATAGACACCTGCAAGAAGGACCTACGATGGTGCCTTCAGTCCACACAGGTAATGATAGGCAAACTGTTTGTTCTCACCCATCCAGTTACTACAGTGACTACGGACACTTCCCAGATGGGGGGGGGGTGCATTATTTGGGACAGACTGTCCAAGGGACTTGGCAGGGACACGAATACCACTTGCACATCAATGTACTGGAGATGAGACCAGTGCTTCTGGCATTGCAAGCATTCCAGAGCTCTCTTCTTACAGGTACGATTGCAATACAGACAGAGAATATGTCTGTGGTGTGGTACATCAGCAAACAAGGTGGAACCAGATCCTACCCTCTGTGTCAAGAGGCTGAAAGAGTATGGCAATGGGCAATTTCTTCTCAATGTTTTCTAACTGCAATGCACATTCCAGGTAAAGCTATTGTGATAGTGGACAAATTAAGCTGGGCAATTCTTATGCCTCACGAGTGGTCCCTGAAACAGGAAATTGCGAACCAAATTTTTTGCAAGTGGGGTCATCTATGCTGCGACCTCTTTGCCAAATCCATGAACTGCAAATGCAGCAGCTACCTTCACATAATCCCCCCTCTGGGGGAGTCACCAAGGGATGCACTTGTTCACGATTGGCCCCCAGGACTTCTTTATGCCTCTCCTTGTCTCCATTAATACCCAAAGTTCTACAGAAAGCCAAATTGTTGAATCGCAAACTAATTCTCATCGCTCCATACTGGCCTTGTCAAATCTGGTTCCCTTTCCTATGGCCCCATTACCAGGAGGTGTCTTGGTTTCTGGACCCAATGCCGAATCTTCTGACCCATCAGTCGGGAACGCTCCATCCCTCCATCCAAACCCTCAAGCTGACAGCTTGGTTGCTCTAATTCCCATCTTTGCAAGGCTTCTGAATATATCCCCAGCAGTGTGACACATTCTGGTTTCTTCCCATAAGACTGCAACTAGAAAACCGTATGCTAGCAAATGGAAAAAGTTTTCTTGTTGGGCTTCCAAGTATCACATAGACCCATTCACAGCCCCTGTGACCACAATTCTAGATGTTTAGCAGAGATTTTCAACCAAGGTGCAGCTGCAGCTACTGTACAAGTACAGTTAGCTGCCATATCTAACTAGCACGTAGGAGACATGGGTTTGAAAATAATGTCTCACAGATTATGCATAGCTTTTCTTAAGGGTACATTCCTATTAAGACCTCCAGTAAAAGAACCACCACCTCCCTGGGATTTAAATTTGGTACTGACTACTTTAATTCTCCTTCCATTCGAGCCTGCTTCCTCTTGCCCACTAAAGTTCCTTACATGGAAGACAATCTTTTTGACAGCCATTACTTCAGCTAGGAGGGTTTCAGAACTACAAGACTGTCTTTGTGGAAAACTGAAAACGGAGGATGAATAGACAGAGTGTCTCTTAGAACAAATCCTTCTTTTCTGCAAAAAGTATGTTCTGAGTCCAACTTGAATCAATCCATTGACCTACCTGTCTTTTTTTCCAACTATGGCAACAAGGCAGAATATAAGCTTCACCAAATGGATGTCCATAGGCAGTTATATTTACAAAGGGCAAAAGGTTTTAGTAATTCTGACCAATTATTTGTCTCATTCTCAGAGACTAGTAAAGGGGCACCAGTTTCAAGAGTCACTTTATGTAAATGGCTTTCAGACACTATTACTTATGCATATAGCTCTCAGCATAAGCAACTGCCAGGTAAAATTCGAGGCCATTTGACTAGAGCTATGTCGACTTCCACCACTTTTCAAGCCAGACTACCTTTGGATTCAATTTGTGCGGCAGCCACATGGGTCAATCCTCATACCTTTATTACCCATTACAAAGTAGATGTGGCCTCCCGGAACAGGGCTTCCTTTGGTTCCACTGTTCTGAAGAGTTTATTCCTTTGAGCCACCTGCGAAAAAAGGTGATGGAGTCGCTGTCCCAACCATCAAGAATGAAGGCGAGCTAGGACAACATAACATAATATACTCACCGTAACGTTCCTTGTTTGCTGTCCATAATCTCGCCTTCATTCTTGCATCCCACCCTCCTTCCCCCCTACCTGGAGGATTGAGAGAAATTTCCAGAATTGGTCATAAAGTTTTCTGATTCCCTTCTTGTCTCATGAGACATGGGATAAGGATTTTTTATCTTTACCCTTTTCTTTTCTGATTAGATCATTTTCTAGTGATTAGTGTTTGCAAACAAGATCTGGGGAACTGTAACCAGGCATCATGGAATAGGGTATAGCCTCAAGCCAGTGAAAGCTCTCGAGCTTTAGTATTAGGCTGCATCGGAACCAATGCTCGGTTCCGAACCCAACCATCAAGAATGAAGGCGAGATTATGGACAACAAACATGGAACATTATTGTGATTGCATAACTTTTTTTTTATTGGCCCGGACCAACTAGTAAATCTTTTCCACCTGCCATTATAAGATTTCCTAGTAGCAGGTTTTCTTACGTCCTTTAGTACTGCATGTCCTCATGAAAGAGGTACCTAAAAAGTAATTAGAATATAATGGTTCAGGCAGTTAATTGAAGATGTTTGAGACTAGGGTACATCAAACTCTCATTGTCTTGTGTGAGTAGGAACAGTTTGTGAGGAAGCTTGTGGTAAATGCCCTTGGCCAGTTCCATAAGAAGACAGAACTAATGTTCCCTGGGCCAGAAAGGAGGGGATCACCACAATGGTCTTTGGCAAGTCCTTTTGAATCTTCAATTACCCTGGATATCGGTGGAAAGGCATAAAGGAAGATTCCTGACCACAGTAAAGAGAATGCATCTATTTTACAGCTTTGTTTGCAGGAAGTCCTGGAGCAGAATTTATTCAATTGTCTGTTTGAAAAGAAGCAAACAGATCTTTTGTGGTGTTTCAAACAACTGGATCAATTCCTGGAAGACCCCTCATTCAGTTTCCTTTTTGTGAGAATCTGTCTTGGTCCTGCTCAGCTTGTCTGCCACTATGTGAGATGCTTGGAGGCTTAAGGGGTTCTGCAGAGCTAACACCTAAGTGATCCTAGCCAGCTTAGTTTATACACATCACTGTGGTGTTTTCTTTAATCATCTGAAGAGGTCCAGGACCATAGAAGATGAAGAGATTTTAAAGCATGAATCACAGCCATTTTTGTGACATTATATATGATTTGGTTTATCTGAGAAGTTTGTGTACCCCCATAGAAACCATTTTATTTATTGTCTTTATTTGCTGGGATTGTCTGACTGGTTGCAAAAAGGACCCCTTTTTTATTTTAATGGAGGTCCAGGCAGAAAAGCTCCACATGCAAAGCCATTTTAATAGTGAACATTCCAAGGACAAATTCCAAAAGATTACAAATACATTTTCTACATATTTAACACTTAAACATTTCATAAAGAGTACAAGACCTATTAGAAAAAGTTTTAACATAATAACATAAAAAAGTTTCAGAGAGACTACAGAATAAATGTATTGAGTAGGAAACAGACAAGGAGGGAACAGGGTTTACTGGAATTTTGGAAAAAGTTTATTTTATTGAGACAGAAATGAATAAGGTAATTTTAAGACAGAAAGAAAACAAAGAAGGGGAAAAAACAAAGGAGAGAAGACAGAAAAATGAATGTAGGATGAGCATGCAATAACTTCATAGTTGAGTACAGGCTAGTGAGATGATCAGAGTAGAACACTTTCAGGAAATGGATATCATGAAAGTCAAGTGAAAAATTTGAGAGGCAAAGTGTCTGTGAGAGTCAAATATGTACACAGTAAGAGAGAGGGATGATGGATGCTAAATAGGGAGAAAGGGGTTTGAAATGGAGTAGAGGAAGTGGATGAATATGCTGTATATTAAGGTGCTACTTCTACTTAACAGTTTGAAAGGAAGTAGAGGAGGTGGAGGAATATGCTGTGTGTTAAGGTGCTATTTCTACTTCAATTTGAAAGTTAAAGAAAGATTCAATTGATGGTGGTTAAGTATCTTTGTCTGCCATGCATTTGCCATATTAATATTATATGCTATCTATGTAAGGAGCAGTGACAACCATTTGTTAATTAAGTACAATTAATTTCAGTGGTGTTTTGAAGGAAACTCTTGGGCTTTATTCCTGGTTTAATTTCTCCAATTCTTTTTGGTTTCTAATACTATGATGGGAGTGGACTCCATTCCTAAGTCAAAGTAAGAATAAAGTTCATGAAATTAGTGTTGTTTTAATCTTTGATCTTAGACAAAAGTACTCTTTACAGCACTTGCAATATGCCAAGAATTGAACCTTCTGCAAGTTATATAGAGTTATGACTGTAAATTAGTTTCTACGAGACCCATTGCTTCTACTACTATAGGAACTGTTGGGATATCCTTCTTTCACATTGCCCTCATTTCTGCCTGCAAATTCTTGTATTTTATGACTTTGTATCTCTCTCTATGTAAGATGCTGTAATCACTGGGTGTAGCAATTTCAGTGATCAATGCTGCTTTTGTCTTCATTTCATGGACAACTATATCTGGTTTTCTTGCATCTGTTCTTTTGAACTGTTGGTAATGGTTAATCCCATGTGATATAGACTGCATCATTCTCTGTAATGCTTCGTGGCTCGTGTTTTCAATACTTTTCAGCTACTTCAATATTGTAATGCTTGCACAATCCCCAGTGCAACAATTTTTCCACATTATTATGCTGCCTTTCAATATACAGGCCCGCTGCCATTAGTGTATCACACCCAGCAACAAGATCTGCGACTGTTTCTAGTTCTGTTTTAAAGAACCTGCATTTGTCTGTTTCTCCCACATGTTCAATGGACTCTGTAAACCAACGTGTATGTAGTCCACTAAAATGGGCAGCTAATATTAACCTTTCATCTTTTAGTTTAAATTCACCTCTGCTTAACTATTCCTGCATCAGATTATGATTGATATGAGGTTGTTCCATGAGTTTTCTGTACTTGCAACTTTATTTATAGCTTTTCACATTTCTTGCTTTCTCATCTGATACTTATATTCTTTCATTTTTTTTTAAACACATTCATTTGCTGCCTGATGTTTGCCTACTTCTGGTATGATTTCCATTTCCGCTTGAGACAGACATACTTCTACTAAACTGAACAGGGAAGTCATCTTAGATTTGTTCACTTCATGTTTCAGAACTTTCACAATGTTTGGATCTGGTGAGGTCAGCGATATGTATGCATTCCTACTATTGCAGATCTATACATGTGATCAGTTTTGAGGAGGCCCATACCACTTTCAGAGCAGAGAATATATAATCTTGGTATATAGTGATTTTATATCTCATCTGATAAGTGAGAATCATGTTTCTTGTTTTCCCTGTCCAGCTGACACAGTACCTTTTGGGGCCAATCAATCACCCCATAAATGTAAGAACAGAAACAGCAAATTGGCTTATAGCTTGGACTTTGTTCCTAGATGTCAGGACTGTTTTCAGTATTACTTTTAGTCTTCTAAAACATTCCTTACTAAATTTTGTTCACATTTGTTCATATTTTATTGTCGACCCTTCATCAATTCCCAAATATTTATACAATCCCTCCTGCTCAAGTTCCTTCATGTCACATTCATGTCCCAGACTGATATTTTCTTGATGTTGCAGCTTTCCCACTTTAAAGGTTGCTTGTGCACATTTATCAAGACCAAGTGACCTGCTTAAATTATCTGAGAAAGTTTTGATCACTTGCAGTTGTGCTTTCAGTTCCTTATCTGTTGAACTATACACTTTTAAAATCATCGATGAAGTGAAGATACAAAATCTTTACACTTTGTTGTTTTCTGGGAGCCAAATTGTAACCATGACCTAATCGTTAAGTAAACAGCTTAATAGGTTAATGGCAAGACAAAAGAGCAACAGTGAGAAAGAGTCAGCCTGGAATATCTCCCTTTGAATTTGTATCCTTGGGATAATAATTTGTCATTTATTATGGCTTAGTTGTAAAGTGTTTTGTCACTGTTTCATGGTCACCGTAATGTAATTAATCAGTGTAGCATGTATCTTATACATCTGTAAACACACCTTTATCCATGAATGTCGGATGCTGTCATATGCTTTTTTTTGGTCTGTCCATGCCTTACTTAGATTCTTTCCCTTTTTACAGTTCTCCACTATGACTTTATTTAACAATAAGTCATCCTTTGTTTCATATGACTATTTTATTACCATTTTGTTCTGTTGCCGTAACTGAATTTTTTTTCTGACTTTAAATTCTGTGCATTGCTTTTATCACTTTTATGTTTCTAAGTATTTTTGTTGATTTGCTCCCTCTGCTGTACTCTTCCAACCGTGACACTTTTTGCCTTAATTGCCTTATGGGTTCCTGTATTTGATACTTCCTTGATGGCATTTGATTTCTTCCCTTCCTCTCCCTTGTTTCCCTGTGTTTTTGTGGTAAGACTTTATCTGTTATGAATTTAGCTGCACAGCATTATATCCTATTTGCATCTGTTATGTCACATGAATTTCTGTTAATAGTCTTGATTCCTGTGTTCATTTGTTTTATCAAACTTCTAACATTTTGGGTCTTATTAAATTTCTGTAATCTATTTTTTTCATAGATCTTAATATGTCTATCCATCTCTATTAAATCAAGCAACTCATCCCTTAGATCATTTTCCTCTAAGCTAAGGGCACATTCTTTGTTCTCCATTTCCTGCAAGCATTTTATACAAAGTTCCAGAGCATCTTCCTATGACATATTGTCTTCAGATGTATGCTGCATCATCCATTGCTCTTTCATATGGAAAACTCACTGGCCTCTCACTCCATAGCATTGACTCCGTTAGAGTTACCTCTGTTTTCTGCTCCTTCCCTTGCTGTGCAACTTTAACTAAACTTTTTTACTTGTTTCCTACTGAAAGTTTCAGAGTATCTTTAACATTAAATCCTTCAATCATAGGTAATCCATAAGTTCAGTTTCTATTTCTTTAACTTCTCCATTACTGATCCTCTTTTCTACTTTCCCATTTGTTTTCTTATTTTTTCTATTTGAAATTTTCCATACATGGGTGCCTTTGCTTGTATTACTCTTCAAATATCTTTGGAGCTTCTTTTTTGTATTGATTAGTTTGGGTTTCTCCTTTGCATAAATATTGCACTATATCAGATCTCTCTTTCTTTCCCATGTCCATGTTTCTTTTCTAATCTTTCAAAACTCTCTAGGTTTTGTTCTTCATATATTTTGCATTTTTGCACTTCCTCAGTTGCTTCTTTTTCCAAATGGCCTAAAGTTCCTTGGTCTATATAATATTTCCATGGATCTGTTATATTAATGAACACAAATCTGCATTTGAAGTTTTTGACTTTTTTTTTCTTGTGCAAGTATTTTTCTTTCTTCTGATTTCTCTCTCATTCTTTTTGAATATCTTCTATCTGAAAATTATGGGCTTTGTGCATAATAGTAAGAATACATTATTTCCTTCTTATCCTCAATAATCCACTCTGTCCTCTTTATGGCTCTTTTTTGACCTGTCTGTTTTTGTGGGTTTTGCGGACTACTGCTTCCTACTACAACAGGAGGGTCATCCTCCCCATTAGCCTGGCCTGAATTATTTGATTTGGTGATATGCAGAAGTTTGTCAATAGACTGGAGTGGTCTAGATGGCATGTATAATTGAATGAAGTTGTCTAGGGAAGGACAGGTTTATAGAAGAGGTCATTGAGTTATGAGGAATTGAGAGTATATAAAATACTGGGGAGTTCTAACCACTGTACCTCATTGAGAATTGTGTAGTGATGAGTCCGATATAGGTAATTTGTGGCAAATTTACTAATTTTATTGTACCATTGGTCTAACTTCTTTGGTACAGTGAACTGTATCTTGGTAAATATTGGGGCAGAGTAGAGGATCATAGTTAGAAGTAGGAATGTTTCCATGTCCTGAGTGTAGATCAGAGTGTGTGTTGTGATGTTAAGAAACATTTCAAAGTGAGGGCACGTGTGTATAAGTGAAGAACACGTGCAGGCAGCAGTCCCATTTTGAGTGAACAGCCAGAGTGTTACCATGTATGAGTGCAGTAGTCAGTCTGTTTATAAGTTTATTTATGTTTAAGTTACTAAGCCTCAATCCTGATGTGTTTGTATGTAATAAAGCTGTTTGAACCAAACCCACAACCGTTCGTCTGTTTTATCCTGACCAAATGAGCGACATGGTGTTGGAACTGGGATGTCTGAACAACAATAAGCCAGAAGTCAAGCCATGAGGTGCACAGTT
The DNA here is from genome assembly GCF_019279795.1 of Protopterus annectens. Classification (NCBI taxonomy): domain Eukaryota; kingdom Metazoa; phylum Chordata; order Ceratodontiformes; family Protopteridae; genus Protopterus; species Protopterus annectens. The sequence goes on from NC_056735.1 coordinate 135,599,559, forward strand.
AGAAATGGAGGTATATAGAGGAATGACTCATGCCAACCTGCTCAAACGATTGAAAAAATGTCAGAAGCAAATTTCAGGTAATTAAAACTCACATAAATTATTTATTTTGTAAAGAAAATGATACAAGGCATTCGCAAAGCACAAAATGCATTGTTAATTAAACTTAAACAAAAAGCACAAAATGTAATGTTAAGTTGTCTATCTCGCCTTCATTCTTGCTGGTTGGGTTCGGAGCCGAACTCAGCCATCGTCAAAAGCTCGAGAGCTGCATACTGGCTCAAGGCCACCCCATATCTCATGATGCCTGGCGCTAGATACCCAGATCTCGTTTGCCACTTCTGCTGCGAGGTTGTCTTACTGGCTCAGGTCGTATATTTTCATTAGTGTAGATTGTTTATAGTAGTTAACCTTTCTCTCTCTCTATATATATATATATATATATATATATATATATATATATATATATATATATATATATATATATATATATATATACTTGTTGTATCTATAATTCTTTCTTGATCCTTCCCCTATCCCTTCAGAAAACTCATTTTAGTTAGAGAGTTTTCCCCTCCTCCCTTCACTTCTTTTCACAGGTAGCCATTTAAATTAGAGGCTTACCCTTTTCCTTTTCTCTATTAAAAAAAAAAAAAAAGTTTAGCTTGTAAGTATAATATTGTGAGTATCTTGGCTGTGTTTTCGGGTGTGTCAACTTTAGTGGTAGTTATATCCTAGTTTTTTGTGTATTGTCCTTGGTATTCAAATTTTTTTTCAAGGATGTCCAAAGAACACCAAGGTGTCCGGATTCAAGAAGTGTGACTCATGCTGTCAGAAGATGTCTCTGACAGATGGTCACACCTCTTGTGTCTATTGTCTGGGTGCCGTGATACCCTCCAAGATCCATCAGCTGAGGGGGCCCGGGCTAAGGCAGCCTCCCAGCTGGCGACACTTAATTCAGTGGTGAACTACTCCATGAGGCTCATTTCTTATGCAGCCGATGGTGTGAGTAGAGCCACGGGCACAGGTGTTGCTCTAAGGAGACATGCCTGGATGCGGCTATGTAACTTTGCGGAACCTTTCAGAGTGTCTTTCACCAACACCCCTTTTGATGGTTCCTCTCTTTTTGGATAACAGGTGAAGGACAATTCCACAAACACTATGGAAAACCAGCAACTTCAAAGAAAAACACAAATTCAACCAGCACCATGCCAGTAAAGCGTTTATTGCGATCTGGTAACAGGTGAAGTACGCCCTTACCAGGTGTGAGCAGGAAGGCAAGACTCTCTCTGCCATGAGAGTCCGTTTTTCCACTCTTTCCAGACCATATCCCAAGGGTCAGAAGAGTGGAAAGATGTGGTTTTGGAAATCCCAGGGAGCCTTGCCGGACACAAATGGTAAGATCCCATCGAGGGGCAGAGGAGGGAACAATAATAGACGCTGCCCTCGTGGCAGAGGGGGGTCCATAAAACCAGGGCAGCAGAGAATCCTTCTCTGACAAGCCCTTCCAGCATCCCTGAAGGGTTGCCCGACTGCCCACCTCTGGAGGCAGTCGGGGGAAGATTATCGCTGTACCCAAGAGCCTGGCAAGACATAACACAAGACAACTGGGTACAGTCGGTTATATCCGGAGGCTACAGAATACCCTTTGTTCTCACTCCCATAGTATTAAACAAGTCCCTTCCAGATGTTCCACCCAGTCTGAGGGATCAAGCAGTACAAGAAATTTCAGAACTTCTAAGAAAAAGGGCCATCCAGCAAGTCCCAGCAGACCAGCAAGGATCCGGAATTTACTCAAGGTTCTTTTTGGTACCAAAAAAGACAGGGGACTGGAGACCCATTCTGGATCTCAACAGACTGAACAGGTCTGTACAAAGAACAAAGTTTTGGATGGTCACGCTACAGTCCATTATGCCCTTTCTGGGTCAGGACAATTGGATGTGCTCTATAGATCTTCAGGATGCGTACTACTACGTCAAAATGGACAGACGCTCCAGAAGATTCCTTCGCGTCCGGCTGGGAGTCAGTCATTACCAGTTCAGAGCTCTGCCCTTTGGTCTCACCACAGCCCCCAGGGTGTTCAACAAATGCATGGCAGTAGTTACTGCTCAACTGAGACGGCAAGGATTCCAGGTGTTTCCGTATCTAGACGACTGGCTCCTTACTGCTACCACAAGGCATCACCTTCTGCGAGCCAGGGACTACACTATCGAGACTTGCTCCAGACTAGGTATCTCAATAAATTTCAAAAAGTCTGCATTGTCGCCTTGTCAGTCTATCACCTTTATAGGCGCAAATTAAAATACAAGAGATATGTCAGCGAGACTTCCACCAGACAGGGTATTAGTGATTCGTCAACATGTACAGGTCTTATTAGCATGCAAAAGAATTCAAGCCAGGTTCGTCCTCAAAACTCTGGGTCTCATCAACAGCGATCATACTTGTTCCACTAGCTCGTTTTCACATGAGGATTCTCCAGTGGCTGCTTTTCACCCAATGGACTTTCCAGCAGCTTCCCATGTCTCACATGATTATGATCACAGAAACATGCAAAAAGCACCTTGCATGGTGGATGGTCTCCACATCAGTGCCCCTAGGCAGACCATTTGTACCCCCCCCAGTTGCTACGGTTACCACGGACACTTCCCTGATCAGGTGGGGGGGCATTATCAGGGCAGGACAGTCCAAGGCACCTGGCAACCTCACGTGTACCACCTGCATATAAACGTCTTGGAGATGAGGGCCGTGCTTTTAGCATTGCAAGCTCTTCAGGACTCTCTTCCTACCGGGACCATTGCAATTCAAACGGACAATATGTCAGTAGTTTGGTACATCAACAAGCAGGGCGGAACCAAGTCCTACCCCTATGTCGAGAAGCACTCAGACTCTGGCAGTGGGCGATCTCCTCCCAATGGTTTCTAATCGCAACGCACATCCCTGGAAAGTCCAACGTCATAGCAGACAGGCTGAGCAGAGTAATTCTCATGCCTCACAAGTGGTCTCTGAATCAAGTAGTTGCGGACCAAATATCCTGCAAATAGGGCCAGCCTTGCTGTGACCTTTTTGCCACCCCCTTCAACAGCAAGTGCAACAATTTCTTCTCTCTCCTTCCCCCAGAGACGCACTAGTCCACGATTGACCTCAGGGACTTCTTTATGCATTCCCTCCATTTCCCCTTATTCCGAAACTGATACAGAAAGCTACCGTTTTGGGCTGCCAAATGATCCTCATTGCTCCTTACCGGCCTCGACAAATATGGTTCCCGTTCCTGCATCATCATCTTCTCGAGCAGCCTTGGACTCTGGTCCTGGTTCCAGACCTTCTGATCCATCAATCGGGTGGGCTGCACCAATCCCTGCAATCTCTCCAGCTCACTGCTTGGTTGCTCCAGTTCCAACCTTAGCCAGGCTTCCAGATATCTCCCCCTCTGTGCACGAAAATATTTTATCATTGCACAAGTATACCACTAGAAAAACTTACGCTAGTAAGTGGAAATGTTTTTCTTCCTGGGCAGAGACTAAGAGTATAGATCCCTTTTCAGCCCCTATACACCACATTTTGGAATTTCTTGTGAAACTCTTTCATTCTGGGTCCGCTTCAGCTACAATTAGAGTTCAATTAGCTGCAATTTCAAATTTTCACATTGGCCTGTCAGGAAATAATATCATGTCGCATAAGCTATGTAGAGCCTTTCTCAAAGGGACCACTCTGCTCAGGCCTCCAGTGAGAGATCCTCCACTTCCATGGGATCTAAATTTGATTTTTAGCTTCTCTAATATTGCCTCCCTTCAAACCTGCAGCATCTTGTTCCTTGAAGTTTTTATCTTGGAAAACTCTCTTTCTGGTAGCCATTACTTCAGCCAGAAGAGTTTCGGAACTGCAGGCTCTTTGTACCCGTCCTCCGTACCTAGTGTTCCACAATGATAGGGTTGCTCTCAGGACTAATCCTTCCTTCCTTCCTAAAGTCTCTTCAGAAAATAATTTGAATCGGTCCATAGACCTTCCTGTGTTTTTTCCCAACCACTCCAACAGGGCAGAATATAAATTGCATCAGTTAGATGTTCACAGGCAACTACTCTTTTATTTGCATAGAACTAAAGATATCAGGAAATCGGACCAACTTTTCCTTTCTTATGCTGAGGGTAAACAAGGTCTTTCAGTCTCAAAAGTAACCTTGTCCAGGTGGTTGACTTCTATCATCACATTTATCTATCAACTGAGGAATAAAGAATTACCTGTTAAACCAAAAGGTCACTCCACCAGAGCTTTAGCCACTTCTGTGGCCTTTCAGGCTAGGTTACCCATGGAATCTATTTGTGCTGCGGCTACGTGGGCCAACCCACATACTTTTATTTCGCATTATAAGTTGGATGTGGTTTCCAGAAACAGAGCAGATTTTGGTTCCACTGTTCTGAAGAATTTGTTCTGATGAGCCACCCAGGATTTTAGGTGCTAGGGACACTGTCCCAACCAGCAAGAATGAAGGCGAGATAGACAACTTTACATAAAGAAGTTATGTACCTACCATAACGTTCCATGTTAGCTGTCTTCTTCTCGCCTTCTTTCTTGCGTCCCACCCTCCATCCCCCTATCCTTGTAGACCGAGAAGAGTTCCTTATGGCTTTTCACTGGCTGAGTCTTCTCTGGCTATTCTTTTCTGTCTATTAGCCTCTATGGAGGTTTTATATATTCCAGGATAGGATCCTTTCCTTATTATGTCTGCAGTTAGACTTACCAAATGAGATCTGGGTATCTAGCGCCAGGCATCATGGGATATGGGGTGGCCTCGAGCCAGTATGCAGCTCTTGAGCTTTTGAAGATGGCCGAGTCGGAGCCGAGGATCGGCTCCAAACCCAACCAGCAAGAAAGAAGGCGAAAAGAAGACAAATAACATGGAACGTTATGGTAGGTACATAACTTCTTTTTATTAATTAAATGAAATATTCAAAACCACAATATTTGATAAAATTATTTGAAATACTTAATGAGAGCATTTAGAATTACTTCTGATTTGCATAACAAGCATTTTAAAAGTAAAATGAGCAGGATAGAGGTCAAATGAGCATAATGAGTACAATAAAAGTGCAAAATGAGCATGGAAAAGCAAAGTGACTGCATTTTTTAGTAAATTACCAAGTTTTTTGATATGAGCTGTTATTTTGCATTGACTAAAGCTATTCAAATTATAAGTAGAGTTGTTTGAAGTATCTCAGAATGTGCAAAGTGTTTGCAGTCTGTGCTTTAATACAGTAAAATTATTTCAATTTACTGTGTGCAAAGTACAGTTATTTTGCAAAGTGCAGTCAGAATACAGTCATTTTGAGAAGTTTGTTGTGCTGTGTACAGTTCATTTGCAAAGCGCAGTCATTTCAAAGTGCTCTTACACTGTACATAGCTATTTCGCAATGTAGTCATTTTGAAAAGTTTCTTGTGCTGTGTACAGCTCATTCGCAAAATGCTGTCATTTCAAAGTGTTACACTGATAAGAGTGGTTTCGCAAAGTGCAGTGATTTCCAAGTGTTCTTGCGCTATGGAGACTTATTTCACAAAGTGCAGTTAATTCAAAGAGTCTGTTATGTTGTTGAGCATAATTACAGGTTTCTGGCATAAATTTCTGACGTATATGTGTGTATGTTTGTATACAATTCCAAGGGTCTTTATTACTGTGTGTTGGCATGGCAAAGGCATTTCGCAGATCCAGTCTGCTTGTGTTTGATCATAATATTGCAGAGAATTGGAGAGTATTTGAGCAAAAATACAATATTTTCATACAAGCAGCTTTTTCTGATAAAGATACATGTACAAGGGCATTTATTCTGCTTAATCTAGCGATGTCAGAAGGCATTGAAAGAGAGCTTTCATTTGTGTATGCACCAACAGTATATGCAGGAAAAGGGGAAAACTGTCATATTGTTGTACAAGCTGAATCAAGGGAGGACCCTGAGTGCTTGAAATGTAAATTTAGAGAAATGTGTAACCCCCAGATAAATATCACATTGGAGAGCACTTATTTTATACAAGAGACCAAAAGCCAGGAGAATCGTTTGCAGTTTATATTACTAACTTGAGAAACAAAGCTAAAATGTGCAGATTTGGTGATTTGAAAGAGGAATTGATACAGGACAGGCTTGTGTGTGGTGTTAATAATGCTGCAGTGAGAAAGATTTTTCTTTAAGACAGTGATTTAACATTGAGCAAAGCCATATATATTTGTCAAATGCACGAACTTACAGAAAGGCACACAAATATGCTTGCAAGTGATAAGAGCATAGTTTCAGCAGCCTCTAGAGCAAACATAGGCAGCATGCAGTACGTGGCTAACAGAAGAAGGCCTAAGCACATGGTAGCTGCAGCACCTGTGGGATTCCCTGGGAGAGCCCGTACCTTTCCAGCAAGTTCAAAGACTAGCTCAGTAAAACAAACACACTCAGTGCAGCACAGGGATGAGTCAGCAAAACCCAAGTCAAGTCTAATTGTTGACTGTCATAATTGTGGTGCCAATCACAAGTCCAAAAGAGAAAAGTGCTTAGCATTTGGTCACCAATGGCAGAAATGTAAGAAATGGCACCACTTTCAAAAGTTTTGTAAATCAAACAAGCCTCTTTCACTTATTAAGAAAAGTCACTCAAAAAAGCAAGTTGATCATATAGAAAGCTGCAACTCTTTTTATGTAGATGGTGTGTCAGTGGGTGGTTGGTGAAAAGGTTAATGCACTAGATTTTTTTGGCAAAAAATGAAGTGTTTTGTACTGTCCTGATTAATGGTAAACTCACAGAGTTCAAAGTGGACGATGTTTCAAGGTGCAATGTTATGTCAGCATAAACATTTGCTAGAGAAAAAGCTGGTGAACAACTTAATTTGGCTAATTGTGCAAAGCTTGTTCCTTATGGAGGTGAAGAGATTCAAACTTGAAGGCTCAGTAGTGCTTTCATGCTATTTAGCTGGGAACAGTTACAGCTTGCAGTTTTATGTAGTCAAGAGACCTATACAGTCATTATTAGGTCTCAGAGACAGTTTAAAAATAAAACTGCTTTCTTTTACCAAAGAAGTCCATCATGTAATCACATGTTCCAGTTCCACCAATGCTATTTTCTCAGAGTATGCTGATATTTTCGAAGGCAAGCTAGGCAAACTTCCAGTTGTGTACTCCATGAAATTAGACCCAGAGGTCAGTCCAGTTGTCAGACCAGTGGGAAGAGTTCCGATAGCTATGCAGGACAGAGTCAAAGTCCAGCAAGATAAAATGGTGCAGCAAGGTGTGATTTGTCAAGTTACAGAACCAGCTGAATGAGTATCTTCCATACTAGTTGCTCATAAGAAAAGTTCAGATGAAATCAGAATATGTATTGACCCAAGAGGCTTAAACAAAGCATTAAAGAGACCCAACTATCCTACGTGTACAGTCGAAGAAGTTGCTATCCTCATGCCAAATGCCACTGTTTTTTCTGTCTTAGATACAAAGAGTTCATTTTGGCAACTAATGCTTGATTGCAAATCTTCACTACTGACTACATTCAGTACACCATGTGGTACATACAGATTTCTCAGAATGCCTTTTGGAATAAATTCTGCCAGTGAAGTCTTCCACCGTGCAATGGAGCAATTTTTTCAGGCTGTAATAGTAGGTGATTTACTAGTTTGAGGCAATGGTGAAGCAGAGCGTGACAGAAACCTCAGGAAAGTTCTAGAAAGAACACATGAAGTGAATCTAAAGCTCAGTCCTCTGAAATGTAATTCAGGCTACTAGAAGTTACTTATGTCAGTCATTTATTTACCAGTTCAGGCTTATTACCCGATCCTTCCAAACAAACAGCCATTCTTGAGATGCCAGCTCCAGACAATGTCTAAGCCTTACAGCATTTTCTTGGTATGGTTAACTATTTGGGTAAGTTTATACCAGACTTCAGTGAATTATCAGTGCCCAAGAGAGCCAACATGCAAAACTGTTACCTGGTCATGGTTGAAACAACACCAGAGAGCATTTGATGACCTCAAACAGACAATTGCCAGTCTATCTACGTTAAGATACTATGATGTCCACAAACCAGTAATTCTTTCCTGTAATGCTGCAAAGTTCAGTCTTGGTGTAGTTATTCTTCAAGAAAATAAACCAGTAGCCTATGCGTCCAGAGCTCTTTCCCAAAATGAAATGCAGTATGCTCAGATTGAGAAGGAACATTTGGCAATTGTATTTGCATATTTGAAGTTCCATGATTATATTTATGGCCGAGCTATCCAGACTGAGACTGATCATCAACCTCTAGTTACTATTTTAAAGAAGGCTATACATACGGCTCCAGCAAGACTATAAAAAATGATGCTCAGATTACAAAAGTTCGACTTCAAAATGGTCTGCACAAAAGGCAAACTTCTTTATCTGGCTAATGCCTTATCTAGATTGCCCAGAAATATCACAGAAAAACTTGATGCAGAGAATTTTGACTTTGATGTCATGGAAGTGCGTAATTTTTCTACCACAAGACTTGATGAGCTAAGAGATCATACAAAGACTGATCCAATTTTGCAGAAGCTCAACCACTTCATCAATGCTGGATGGCCGTCAAAGCAATCTTGTGTACCAACAGAAGTGCAACCATATTTTCCTTACAGAGGTGAGATGTTGATGGAAGGTGGTATCATTTTCAAAGGTTCCAAAGCTGTCATTCCTACTTCCTTACAACATGAGTACATCCAGATTTTGCACTGCGGCCACCTAAGCTCCAAAGCTACTAGATGAAGGGCAAGAGGACTAATATTTTGGCCTTCTCTGACAAAAGATATCAATAAAGTACTTTCATATTGTTCAGTATGCAATAGTACTAAACTGCATTTGCAAAAAGGGCCACTTCAGCTTAACCATATTTTCCTGAACTACCTTGATCAACAGTAGCCACTGACATATTCGAGTGGAATTCTCAATATTACTTAGTGTTGGTAGACTTTTATTTGAATTGGTTTGAGATTTATCTGCTACCCAACCTAATATCTAGTACTGTCATTACTAAGTTGAAACATCATTTCATAGTCCATGGTAGTCCACACAAAGTTACTTCTGACAATGGTGCCCAGTTTTCCAGTCAGCTGTTTCAGAAATTTGCAAAACAGTAGGACTTTATCCATGTTACCACTAGTCCTGAGTACCCACAGTGAAACGGCCTAGCTGAACGTGCAGTACAAAGTGCAAAGCAATTATTAGAGAGGTCAAAGCCTGACAGTACTGATGTTTTCTTGAATTTGTTTAATCTCAGAAATGTACCCCATGACAATTTACTTGGCTTACCTGCTCAAAGACGTCTATCTAGGCAAACCAGAACAATCTTGCCTATCAGTTCCAGTTTGTTGGTGCCTAATGTTAAAAACACCAGAGCTATCAAAGTCCAACTATTCAAAAAGCATTAATTCCAGAAGTTCAAATATGATAAATTGAGCAGATTTCTTCGTCCATTAAAAAAAGGAGAGAGTGAGGATGCAAACAGCGAAAGGTTTTGATCTAATTGGTCAAGTGAGAGGTACATGTGCCGAGCTGAGATCTTACTTATCTGAGGGTGTAGAATACAGAAGAAATCACAGGCATCTTCTTTCGGTGTCTGAATCAATATCGCAGCATCGTACCTGTGATACAGACTCTAGATCTCAGAGCAATCCAGACGATGTTCCTGTCAAAGGACATGTCTCAGTACCTATTCCCATTCCTGATGATGTCCCAGATGTCCATGAAGTTGAACATTCATTAAAGATAGTCCCTGTTGCTAAACCCCGTCTTAATTTTTAGATCACATGATCAGCTCGTATTTCCAGACCTAATGTAAAATACACGGCAACCTGGACATGATTGTTTTCACTTGTAATTAGTTATGTATAATTGCATACCAAAGGGTTATTTATGTACAATTGCATGTTAATGATTATTGTCATTATTATTGTGTATGACTTATTTGTCAAAGAGGGAGGATGTGCTTCAGAGTGTGTGTTGTGACGTTAAGAAGCATTTCAGAGTGAGGGCACGTGCGTATAAACAGAGAGCACGTGCAAGCAGTAGTGTCATTTTGAGTGAACAGCCAGTGTTAACAGGTATGAGTGCAGTAGTAAGTCTGTTTAAAAGTTTATTTAAGTTTAAGTTACTAAGCCTCAATCCCGATGTATTTGTATGTAAAATAAACTCTCAGTTAACCGTAACTCAAACAACCAGCAAAACAATATCGAAGAAATATAATTTTCATGTGTTGCACTTTCTGTTTTCCCCCCGCAGAAACATACCTTATGTTTTTAGACTTTTAGAGTTCTAAAAAAGGAAGACAGAAATAAATTCCCTCTCTCTCCAACCTGAGAACAAGTCAAACCAAACAAATAATATAGAGTACAGTATTAGTCAGGCCTGTTTTTAATAGTAACTCTCAAGAAACCAGAAACTACAGTTATCTCGCATCTACTAATCCCCTTGGGTGCCGGTTAACTGAGAGTTTACTGTAATAAAGCTGCTTGAACCAAACCCATAACCATTCACCTGTTTAATCCTGACCGGATGAGGGACACAATTCTACTCTGTCATTTTTTGCAGTCCTGGCACCAGTGACCCAACCAGGATTGGGCACTTTTTTATCCTGGGCCTTGTGCACCCAGCTGTCTTTTTTATTTTTTAATTTAGTTTTGTCCGTGGTATATGCTGTATAAAATATAGTCTATATATCACCATCATCTTGGTGAGATATTGTAAAAACAAGGGCCAGCTCTTGAAAGTACTCACAAGACTTGAGGATGAATTCATTTCCAGCAATACTACTCTCCTTTGCTTGCTGATTTCATCCCTTAGGGAGAGAGGAATGTCCTTTCAGATTTTGGAGATATTTGATGAGAAAAGATTGTCACCAGAAGAATTATTTGATTTGGTGACATGCAGAAGTTTGTCAATAGATTGGCGTGGTCTAGACGGTGTGTATAATTAAATGGGATTGTCTAGGGAAGGGCAGGTTTATAGATGAGGACTTCAGTTAGGAGGAATTGAGAGTATATAAGATATTGAGGGAGTTCTAGCCACTGTACGTTATTGAGAATTGTGCAGTGATAAGTCTGATATGGGTAATTGGTGGCAAATTTACTAATATTATTGTAGCATTGGTCTAACTTGTTTAGTAGGGTGAATTGTATGTTGGTAAATATTGGGACAGAGTAGAGGATTGTGGTTAGAAGAAGGGAAGTGTCAATATGCTTCTTTGTAGAACTGGTCAGAAAAGGTTTAGTTGTGTAGAGAGAGCATACCTTTTGATGGGTCTTTTTGATAGATTTTCATCTATATAGACACCCAGTAATTTGGTACTGAGACAAGTTCAATTTTTGTGTTTGTACAGGTGATTCAGAAATCATATTTCTGTGTACATAGTTTGGGAGTGAAGAGGATATGTTTAGAGTTTTTGGGGGGGTAGAGAAATAATTGATTTAGCCAATTTCATTCTGAATTGAGGGAATCTTGTGTTATTTGCTGTAATTTATTGAGGCTTTTAGCTGATTAGATGATGATGGCATTGTCTGCATATTGTACTAGCAAATCATTGCTTGTTGTTATAGAGGTCATTTATAACGATGTTAAAAAGTAAGGGGCCAAGAATGGAACTTTAGGGTACTCCTACAGTTATGGCAATCAAAGAGGAGAGCTCATTCTGTCACCTCACTGCTTGAGATCTCTTATTGAGGCAACTGTGGAACCAGGTCAGCACATGGTTGTTGATTCCTAGATGTGACAGTTTTTGAAAGCACTTGGGATCTGAGGCAATGTCAAAGCCTTTGTAGAGGTCAAGGAAGACGGTTGATACAAGGTTACCTTCATTTCTAACTGTATTTATGATGTTGAGCAGGGCAGTAGTGGTGCTGTGGTGGGGACAAAAACATGTTGTGATGGGGGATATTAGAGAGGACTGAGTCATGTGCCTAAGTTGCTGAGTTTGTATGTATTTTTCCAGGATTTTAAACAGGGAGTAATTTAGCAGTAGGTCTATAGTTGGTGATGTCTCTGGAGTTACCACCTTTATGGAAGGGAAGTATGTAGCATTTCTTCCAAAGTAAGGGGAGCTGCTCCTCAAACAAAACCTGAGCCATCTGTAGTTATGAGACTAACTTGAAATCTCTGGGGGGGGAGAAAAGTGGAGACCTGGATTTAGAGCCATTTTCTGTCTCCAGCTGTGCAGTTCCTTTTTGACAAAATCAAAAATTGGAATCTGAAATTTTTATTTATTTATTTATTTATTTTACATTTGTTGACCGGGCTAGTCTGGCTGGATACATGTCCATTTTCAGCAGAGGCCCGAGGAGAAAAGCTCCACTATATACTAGAAGGTAACATAAAAATAGTACAACGGGATACAAAATTATAAGCATGATAAGAAAATTAGTCTAATGAAGTATAGTAATGATACTAAAGCAAAATGACAAAAGCTATAATTAGCAAACTTAAATGAAACTATAATTAGCAAACTTAATAAAGCTATAGTTATAACATAGAGAGATGATTTATATTTGCAAATTCTTTGCTGTAGTAGGAATAGTACAGCCATAAAAGAAAGAAAGTGGTAAATTACATAAGAGTCTTTAGGTATTTGCAGTATTAACAATTGTTATAATGGTTTTGTGCCAGGGCAATATATTAAGAGGCAGATTAGCATAGCTGGGAGCAACCTATAAATTTGGGGGGATAACAGGTTGCAGAGGTAAAGTAGTATCCAAGTGGATAGTAGATAGTTGCAGAAGAGTGGAAGTATTAGTGATAGGGACAAGCATAGAGGTAAATGGAGAGAAATGAGAAGTGGGTTGGATGCTCAGGTCAGTCAGGTCTTCCAGAGGAAGAGGATAATGCATTTACATGTTATTCACAAAACAATTTTTCTCATTTGTAACTTGGTGAGAGGAATCATGAGAATCATCGAAGCCATGACCCCTAGGATCCTGAAAAATTTTCTTGCATAAGTCTGTGGCTGATTGGGGAACCTCAGAAAAGTTTCCAGATAAAAATCCTCCTCCTGCTGTGTCAAAAACACTTTTGCCAGGAGGTGTCTATAAGACAACCCAGGAAGATAGTACTGTGTGACGGGGTCAAGCAGGATTTTGGAACATTTATCTGGAATTCCAGACTGGTCAAAAGGGAAGAAACACATTCTAAGGCCTATTGATAGCCAAGAAAAGATGCTAGAAAAATAGATAAGTTGGATAAAGAAGGAAATATGTGAATGCCATTGAGTTTGGAATGAGTTATGACTGGAGCGATACACTTTGTAAATACTCTGGGAATTGTAGATCAGTCCAGAGAACTGATAATGTGAGCTAGATACAGAGAATCTTCAGCAATTTCTTGAAGTCTGTGACTATGGGAATGTGATGATATACATTCTTTAGATCTAATCTTACCTTAAAACTGCACTGGGAAAATGGGAGGTAACAGATTCTGAAGTGGGTCAGCATCTTGAATTTTGGTACTTTCACATACAGATTTAGAAAGGAAGGCTCTAGAACTGGTCATCAAGAAGGCTCTTTGGTACCAAAAACATTCCGGAATAGAAGTCTTTGTCCCTTTAATCTAAAGGCACTGGTTGAAATAATCATAGGGTGAGTAGCAGCAAAAGAGCATAAGAAAAAAAAAAAACTCTGCTTTAGTGGATGGCAAGAAGGATCCCTGAGAGGAGGTATTTATATCCACTGGTAGCTGTAGCCCTCCTGAGACATCTCAAGCACCCGACAATCTGGAATGATCTGTTGCCAAAAGGGAATGTAAAGAGCCAGTTTCTGAAGAGATTTTGAGAGATAAAGGTAGGTATTGTGGAGATGGGAAATATTCTCTATTTGGCTTGGAAGGCAGGGATTGTTTGTTCTGCTTTTTTAAAGAAGAGGAGGATTTGGGAAATTTATTAGGTGCTGAAAAATCTTAGAATTCCTCTGTATTAATTTTTATCTCTCATCAGATTGTGAGAACCTGATTCACAGATGGGCCAAACAAAACTTTATTATCTAAAACTGAATTTAAAATTTCAGACTTTACCTCAGCAGCAAACGTCTGATTAAATATCCTGGTATATCTCCTCAATGCTGTAGCAGTGGCAATGGCCCTAGACACAGTATCTGCCCAATCATGCACAGTCTTTAAGACGTGTCAATACTTGACTCTGATTAGACACAGTAGTATTCAAATAGGAGCTACCTTCAGAAGGAAGTGTATCAGACACAGTAGTATTCAAATAGGAGCTACCTTCAGAAGGAAGTGTATCAGATAATTCTCTCAAACGGCACAAAGCAGACTACATTTCCACATATGTGCATGATAGTTAAGAATTCTGTACATCAAACTGGAAGAAGAATATATTTTCTTACCAAATCTGTCTAATCCCTTTTTGTCTTTGTCCACAGAGGATTGGTGGAAACCAATAGTCTATTTCCAGCTGGTGAAGATGTAGAACTAGCGGCAAGATCAGATCTAAGAAGAGAGAACATGTTTGTTAGAGAAACTTTGTCTATCTGCCTTTTTCTGGGAACTGATGGTTGACAGTCAGGATTATTACCGGCAGCATTAAATACATCCTCCAAGGTTGGCACAGTAGGAAGTATTGGAGAAGAATGAGGCATATCTACTTGTAACATATATTTCCTCTGTTTGGAGAGCATCTCCTGTTCCCATAAAAACAGCTCACTCTAAGCAGTTGTCTGAGAAAAGGAAAATTCATCCAAGAAGGATTATGAGGACCAAGTCCCCTCTGAATCAGAGAATTGGGCTTGAAAATCTGCAGGAGAAGAAGCCCTGTTTTTTGTCAGAATCATCTGGCACATTTTCCTCAGAAATTTCTCTGCTGACATTATTCTCAGTTAACATTTTTCTGAGCACCAGTATTAACAGTCTGTCTGGCTAAGGTCAGAAAATTATCCTTTCTAACAGACATTATGTTTTCAGATGAACAGCATTTAGCCGTTTTTTTTTTTTTTTCTTTACAGGAAAATAATAAAGACTAACATAAAGAAGGCACTTTTCCACTATTTAGAGTTCTCTTTCCCTCAGCTAATCAGACCTACATGTCCCTGATCCAGAGAAGATGGTTCTCCCTTGCCAAGATCAGGCACTAGAACAGCTGATTAGAAGGCAGCTGATCCCCAGTTCGTGGCGATTGAAATGGCTACACCAGAGGAAGCCAAAGAGGTAAGTGAGTGGTCGGAGAAATGCAATGGCCACTGCAGATTCACTCACTGTTGGCTGAGGTGTTGACTGAGCCCTTGATTTTGGCAAGGGCTCTTTTTAAGTTACTTCTTTTGTATAGGTAGAATGGGTTATCAAGCAGCAAGAGAAGGGTAAATATCCACACTATAACTGAGAAGAAGGTCTCACTGGTGGTACACATTGCTAGAACATGTCAGTTTGGAGGTAGGTTGTCAAAAAGTATTCACAAGCACCACTCTTACACTCAAGTACACAGTCCCCTATCATAGTAATCCACAAGCAGCACACTAAAACCCAGTCAAAATCCCTTTAAAAAAGAAAATCAGACTGACAGAGAAATGTCAAGTACATTGTCATAATGTGTACATAGGCAAAGATGTACTGTAAAGATCCCTGCCTATTCAAACACTTCCTGAATCTAAAATTTGTAAGGTAAAATAATTCAGAGTTCATACAAGCAGTACATTTTCACACAAAATGAGTCCCCACATTAATTAACACTGAAAATAGTGGCCCATGATAGGAAACATCTGATATTCTAAAGAATGCTGGGTTTCTTAAAACGGAAATACCATTTAAAGCCATTAAGTTGTTTTAGAGGTCAATAAATCTATCTGGAAGGTTTCTTCACTAGGGACTTATCTGTCAGAAATGAAGCTAAAAGCCAGATGCTGCTCCTAAGAAGCCCCTGAGCTGCTACTTCATGAGCCAGCACGAAAGTAGTGAAGATTCACTGCGACTGCTAATTTCCCTCCACAGGGCTGACCAATCAACAGTCAGAGTGAAGGTGTGGGAGGGAGCCAACACTATTGAAAGCTGGCAATTTGTTTTGTCCTGAGCAAGATGTAACTCATATAGCCTAAAAGCTTCTGCAGCAGTGAGAATGATTAGCATCAGTTGGAAAGTAAGTGAGAAGGAAGGTAGAGATGGAGGGGAGTTGGTAGAATGTTAAATGCATTTAAAAGAAAGACTAGATAACCTTATTGTCTCTTTCCACCATCATCATGCAAATGTAATGCAATGTACCCTGTAATATCTGCCCACTGTTCATATAACACTTTAATGTTACTTTGCCAAATACATAATCATAATACTAGCTATCTACACCATCTGCTTCATACAGTTAACTAGCCTCTATGCAGTCTAATGTTCACTATATAATTTAACCTAGTAATTTCTTCCTCACCCCCACAAATAACTATTAATCTTGTTGACTATTATCTGACAATGTAATTTGCAAAATACCTTGCTTCTTTCCAATAATCAATTTACTGTAATGCTGAATGGAGCTTGAATGATTTTTTACTAGATTGTAATATTTTGCTCTGCAAGATTCTTTACTTAGTTTTTTTATTTGATAATTTTAGAAACAATAACTCTGATGTGCTGTAGTCTGATAGTGATATTATACATATTTGTTTTCATTTTCTTTTTTTAGTTGAGCATTTCTTCCTGTCAACACTTGTAAATGGATGCTACCTGGTTGTATACACACACACACACACACACACACACACACACACACACACACACACACACACACACACACACACACACACACACACACTGCTATATGGAGAGAAAGGAGCTTTGGGTTACCACTAAAATATCTTTATTTTTAACTGTCAGTATAATATATTCAAATGTAGCAATACCTGTTAGACAGGTGGTGTGTAATAATCTAGTCATTCTGATGAAAATGCATAAGACTGAAAGGATTTTTCAATTTTATTCCAAGATGCAATGACCTCAAGGACTGTTCTTTAAAGGAAAGTGTGGGAGATGGACGGAACAGGGTAGAGGAAAGTTACCTCCATGCAAGAGCCTTTTCAGCTTTTATTACCTTCCTTTGATGAGAAGGACTCTTCATAAACATAGCAAATCATTGCATACATGCATTCCTGTGCACTGTGTAAAGTATTCATCCTGTTATTACAGTGATTCATAGACATGGATCACAGAAATGACATGTGGCATAGTGAAGAACATCACATTTTACGAATGACACACAGGTGTGCATAGTATATAATGATGTACTACATGCATCAGTGCTTCAGACTGAATCACTGCATAGCATGATAGCGCTACACGGCATAGGAGGGAATGGTTACTTAGTGAAGTATGACATGTCTGACATAGGTCCATGTTGATTTACTGAAAACCAATACACTGAAAATTGCAATACTAATGTACAATACTGAAATGTTAAAATGTAGAAATCAGAACAGCGACTCCCCAACATGTGAAGAGAGCTGGACTTGCTTCCCTTGCTAGACCCATGTTATCACTCATTTCTGAGTTTCATTAACAAGTGTGTGATATTGTAGGCTGACTAGATGTGTACCAGTGCAATATTTTACACACACACAGATATATATATATATATATATATATATATATATATATATATATATATAGGGTCTATATTATATAATCGAAAAATAACAATGTTGAATACTCTAATGAGCGAAAATGCAGAAACTCAAAATCCTTATTGTGGGGGGCTGTGCCGCCAAACACCCCTGCTAAATATATATTCCAACTCCGAAATCACACTGTACTGCGATCTCTATAACGGAACTTTGAGTTCCAGCATTTCCGCCCATTAGAGTGTTCGACATTGTTATTATTTGAATATATAATATAGACCCTATATATATATATATATATATATATATATATATATATATATATAGATATACACACACACACACAGTATATATAAATACATATTTGAATGCATTTTGATAGTAGGTATTTTGAGCTTAACACTATAAAGTTTCAACATTTTGTCATATCAGGATTTTGTATTCAGTATTATGACTTTCGGTATCCCACTATTCACTAAGGTGTCAAATAACTAACAACCTTACTAAATAACTGTAGCCCGCTGTGTTGTATCCTGCCATCATGTTACACAATGAGTCATAAAACTTTTCTCTTTATCACCTGTGATGGAAGAGCCAGTGTCATTTCCATAATATGAATCCAGTGGTGTGAGAGTTCCCAATGGTGGGAGCTTACCTGTGTTACAGTATGGATGGCGGGACAAGTGTTATTGTGTCAGGTTTGTTTATTACACAGGAAGCTTTATTTCTGGTAGGATTTTTCCTAAAATGCAGGAGTTTTACTTCTGCATTGATGCTCCTGTTGAATTCTGTATGCTGATCAATAGGAATCATTTGCATATGTACTGGTGAGGAGTGTAGCTGCAGTAATTTGGTGTTACCACAGAGCACGGCAGAGTATACCCCATGTCAGATGACTTAGAACCATAATAAGGGCAATGTGCTACCAAGGAAGTGGAAAGTTGTCATGTAGTGTTCCATTGCACACTGATGGAGGATGGGGTCCCAAGATATGCACCTCATCATGGAGACAGGATAATTTTCTCTACAGGTCAGAAGCACAAGTAAGTCTGGAACTAGAATATAGGTTCATATGTAAGTACTAGGCTAGCTGCCCTTGCTGGTCATTTTAAGCCTAGCCAACTTCCTTTTCTGTACTCAAATCAACATATCCCGTTTGGTTAGAGATTGGTCTTACACTGTTGGTGAGTGAAGACTAAACCAATGAAGAAATTCAGGACAACTTGAGGTAGACAAAAGTAGTTCTATTAGGATGGAGAAAGCAAATACTGATCCCATGGACTTGTAATTTACCATTTAGGTAGGGAAGATGGGAGTAATATATGGGAACAACAGTCTTTAGGTGTGGAGAGATTCTAGCTAATATTTAATATATTTAAAAATAAAAGCACTATGTTTCGCTGTTGTTTACTTTGGCCTGTGAAAAGAACTATGAAACATGTAACATATTATTTAATTTTCAAACAACCTAGATGTTTACAGAAGAAGAAGATAAAGCTACATAGTTCCTGAAAAGACAACCTCTTTTTCCTTCTGCACTATGGAAATTATTAAACAAATAGCCTTCCTCAACCTTATATTCACTGTAGATCTCAGACATCATTGCAGGCCAGAGAAGTTAATTTGTTTGGCATTGCATCAGCAGAGACAGCTTGGTTGTGTATCTGATCCTTTGGCAGTGACTGAATCCCTCTTCCTGAACAGGTCATAGGTAAGTATAAGACAAACAGCAAACATTTACAAGAATAGCCAATAACTAGTATTCAAAGGTTACCTCCAACTTTATGGAAGATAATACAAGACAGACTGGGGAAGAATTTGAAGCTGCCATCATTTATATAGGTTTACCATGAAGATGACAATGGTGCTGACATGTACTGCAAGTTTGTTTCTAGAATTGAGAGATACACTGAAATGTGAATCTGTCATGCCAACATGTCTTATTTATTTATATGTTAATGACTTAACAAGGGTATTTGAAAAAATTATCGTGTGAAAGAAAGGCAGGAAAAAGAGAATCACATTTTTTACAACTTGAAAATCTAGACACAGATTCACTTAGAGGAGCTTATAAAAAAGACTGGGTACAGAGACAGGGCTGCCAGTCTGTCGTGATAACTACAATTTTTGAGACCACTGATCTTTTTAGTTAGAAACCTCAGAGATGTCTCAAGTTGAGAGATATGTTTAGACAAATACATGTCAAAAGGGATTGAGTTTGCTATACAAGCAAAGAGGAATTAAGATTTCTTTGGATCTAGAGTAGATGCCTTTCGAGATAGCATCAGCCAGATAGAAGGGTTTCTAAAATGCTGCATACATGATAATCAAAAGATAGGTAATTATCAATAAGAGTGCCTAGTAACTGTTTAAAAAAGTCAGTAAAAGTTATAATTTTGGTTACTGGCTAGAAATCACAATGCCTGGATGGCAGCAAAGAAGAAATCTTGAAAATGTAAGAGAATGTCAGTGATAAAAGAAGAAAAAGCTCTGTCTGGGTTGCATCTGTGCAGCTAAAAGCAGTTCAAATTGCAGCGTTAGTTCAGGAAATGGCGTCAGGTAATTTAGAGAAAAATAAGTCAGATGCTTTTAGAGCTGTTTAAAATAACTGACACAATTGAGGAATATTGAAAATCAGAAAACAAAGGGCAGAAAAAAATAGAAGCTTTAAGTAGACAGATGATAAAACTGCAGAAATCAATGAAGGGAAACACTGATAGTGAAGCTTTTCAGGAGGAAATATTTAAAAGATTAGAGTTAAAAAACAAAGCTCACAGAGAAAAACTGAGATTGTTTGCTTTACCAGTGAATCTGGAAAGAGTGGGCTGTATTGATTTTTATGAAAGTTCAAATAAGCAACTAAACAGCTGTTTCACAGCAAGATTTGACAATTGAAATGTATATTGTATGTATGCTTCTAATATGGCAAACAGAAAACAGTCAGGACCTGTATTAGTAAAGGTGCCATATTAATAAAGAATTGCTTCTGACAACATTGTGGTAGAAGGGAAAAGTATTAAAAATTGGAGACGCCAGAGTGTTTGTTGAAAATACCACACAAACAAGTAAGCCTGTCCTGACAAACAGGGTTTGTTATGAAGGAGATGTGAGATGTTATATCCATCTGGGTTCAGAATATTTTTCATAGAAGATTGAAATGTTTTTGGAAGAACAGCCTAGGGAGGAACTAAAAAAAAATTTAAGCAACAAAGAGTGAGCCAACAAACTGCAGGGTACTATGTTTACCAATCTTATATCAATATGAAATCACAGACAGATACTCTGCCAGTGAAACCATTTCATCTTTTTGAAAAGCAAATACTTGAGTAAGAGAACAAAAAGCCCAGGAAATGAACAGAAAAAAAATCAGGAGCACCCTGGACATGAACCAGACAGGTTTTGGGAGACTGGCATGATTAGGGAAAAACAGCAGCAGCAAAGGAAATTTAGTGAGTAAGTTGGAGAACTGTATATATCAATCCCACTAGATGTAGTTTAGACATGTGAACTCTGGTTCTGGAAGTTTGTTAACTGTGTTAAATTAGTGGAAGAACTATGAAACATTAAGAAGCGACTTTAAATGCAACAGTTTTTGTCACTATCTGTATAAAAGTGCCTTGTTATAAACTGCATGTTATTTTTATTAACAAAAGGTAGTTCCTTATAGTATACAGTCAGATTTTTTTTAATGTGAGGAAGGAGGACGGAATTTTTATCAGTGAATGTTGAATATGTTAGTGACAGTAAGGAAAGGAAGTTCTCTTTCTTATTGATAATGCAACCAGTCTTTACACTGCAAAAGATAAAGGCTGGAAAGTAGTAAATTAATATAATGTCCTGATATTTGGATGCTGGGGAAGTAAGCATGTATTGATCATATTATATGTAGAACTTAAAGATAACTTCCTCATTTTTATAGAGGTCTACCTCTAGAGTAATACTTGCAGTTTAAGCTGTAGGCCATTTTTAAGGTAAACGACTTGAAAAAATGAGAACATGAACAAGACAAAAATACCTCTTTTTTGCATTTGCAAATCAGCTAGCTGGGTTTTTACTAACAGCTGCTTTTGTTTGAAGACAAGCACCCTACAAGTACAAGCAATTCATCATGAATGTCTGGACACCATGTCCAGAGTAACCTGTTTTATGTAGATCAGCAAAATACAATGTAATTAACTTTTGAATTGGCATTGACAAACAGTTCAGTGAAAATAGCAGGTAAAGTAAAAAAGGAAGTTTGAAATTGCACTATAGGCATTTTTAATATTTTTAAAGTAAAAACTTAAAAATAAGATAAAAATGATGATATAAAAATTGTAGTTTTCTTGCATTTGCTAGCTAGTTTCTTTTAAGTACTACCTGCTTTTAGCTGAATACATGCAACCTACAGTTGCAGGTAATTAATTCTAACAGGTCTGAACAGTGTGTTCTGAATTATGATTTTTATAAATTTCCAAGATATAGTACAATTAGGGGAAATTAATAAGCCATTCATGAAAATAAAAAGTAAGAAACCAAGTTTGAAACTTTGATAAGTGAATAGTTATACAAGCAACTTTGCCTTTCCAAGAGTCTTAATTCTTTAATGCATTAACTCCAACAATGCACAATTTAGTCAACTAATTTAATGTTAGCCAATGCACTTTTTCTTTAGAATAAAAGTTAACTTTTACTGAAAACATACAAGCTGTTTTTCACAACTGGGAGGGTAATAGGGATAAGATAAGAACAGGCATCAAACCAAGTGAGAACAGTTTTTAATATGCATTAGTGTAGTTAATCTTAATTTCAGAATAGGTAATATCTACAAATACAGCCAACAACTTGGAGCAACTACTTCTATTTGGAAGGGTAGATTTCCTTTTTGAAGGCGTACATAGTATTAGGAGTTAAAAAGGGTGTGGAGTTTTGAAACCATAATCATGTAGTTATCTATGCATGTATATATTTTATTGTTTCTTGCAGGTTGTTCTTGAAGTTTAATGTCTGAGGAATATGACATGGGTTCAAATAAGAAGGAACTATGTACAAGATCAGCCCACAAGTAGTTTGTGCATGAAAGGTACAAGACTAAAACATGTATTCAAAAAATTGTCACATATAATATGTGGGAGTAATGACTTTTTAAAAGAATGTCTGCTTTCTCAGATATAGGAAAAAGCTAGTAGTATTGAATTATATTAAGAAGTGTAATGTGTATGTAACTGACATTGAATAGGCAATTCACAAAAAAATAATGGGGGGTATACATATCTAATCTCTCTTCCTAATCTTTTCTGACCTCCTCTGATTGATTCATATACTTATCATGCAATATTTTATATGCCCTACTCATTATATTTTTTTTTAACAGCAGCTTCTGTTCTAGATTCAATTTAAATCTCAACCAGTGCAGGTCTTTCATTTAGCATTTATCCTATCACTTTCTCTTTTTTTTATAATCTATCAATCCCTGATAGGAAAGGCAATCTATAGCTTGCAGTCCAAATCAGGGGTACAAGATATTAATTGCCTAGACATATTAAGGCCCTGTTAAGTTTAATTCTGGTGGCTGCCAAAAAAGCAGTTACTGGAAAATGGAAATCAAAGTTTAAACCAACTATACTTGAAGTAGTGAATACGGAAACAGAAATCAAAGAACAGGAAGTGGAATCTTTAGAAAAGGGTAGGAGTAAATTGCAAACAAAAAAAATGAAATTGTGAGAAGAATGCAAGCAGAAAATGTTTTGGAGGAATGAGACTTAGGAGAAGACAGGAATTTAACAACTTACTGTATGTAATGCCACTTTGATTATATGGTGTAGAACAATATATTTTGTGTATAATGTTTGCACTTATTAATAGGGTTTGATTACATTTATATACATGTAAGTTTGCCTGTTTTACAAGTGATAATTCAGTAAAAGTGTTTTAAAAAGTAAGAGAGATAATGAGAGACTAGGATGTTGGACGCAAATCCTAAAGTAGGAGAGTAATAACCATATTGAACAAGGTCTGAATGGAGAGAGATGATAAAATTGGTAAGAAAAAGAGAGTAGAATTGCTGGAACTGAATTTTCATCCTCGAATTTTGGTGAGTACCTTCATGTGTTGGACCCTGTTTTCACAAAATCTCACCAAGATGATACTGATATAGATGATGCATTTTTTACATAGTATATACCATGGAGAGTGGTAGGTTAAAAAAAGATAGCTGGGTGCACAGGTCCAAGGATAAAAAGTGCCCAATCCTACTGTATGTACTGGTGCGAGGAATGTTAAAAATGGTAGTGTAATATCCTCAAGATATGGAAACATTTCTACAATGGGATTAGGCCAGACTCAGGGATGGATGGCTCCCCATTGCAGAAGGAAGTAGTAGTCCAGCAAAATCGCAAAAATTGACCTTCCCAAAAATAGCCATAGAGATGACAGAGTTGACTATTGAGAATAAGGAAGAAATTACATATTGTTACTATTATGCAATGAGCACAGAATTTGCAGAGAGAAGTTATTCAGAAAGATTGAGACAGAGATTAGAGGAAAGAAACTATTTGCAAAAGAAAACTGTTAAATGTTTCAAATGAACATTTGCATTCATTAATACAACAGACCCATGAAAAACATTACATAGATGAAAAAGAAACTTTGGGCCATCTGAACAAAAAGCAACAGAGGAAGTGCAAACATGTAAAGAACAAAACTCAGAGATGTTTGAAAGGTATAAAAAAGAAACTTGGACATGGGAGAGAAAAAAATTCTGATATGGTGCCAAATTTATGCAAAGGAGGAAAAACAAAATAATCAATATTAAAAAGAAACTGTAAAGATATTTGAAAATAAATACAGGCAAAACATCTGACTATGCTGGATATGGAAAATTTCACAATACAAAAAAATAAGAAAGCAAATAAGAAATGTACAATGAAGAATTAGTAAGGTAGAAGTTAAACAAATAGAAACTAAAGTCATGGATGATCTGCAAAATGAAGGATTTAATGTAGAAAATCCCGCACAGGTAATGCTGCATAATGGAACAATGAGTTCCCAGATTAAGGAGCAGCAAGTGGAATGGGAGGTATTTGAAGAAGAATTATGGACATGGAAGATAAAACGAGATCTGGTATGGTGCAATATTTATGCAAAGGAGAAAGCAAAACTAGTCAACATAAAAAGAGCAGCACCAAAGATATTTGAAGATTGATACAGTCAAAGGCTTCCGTAAATGTAAACTTTCACAATAAACAAATAAGAAAACAGGGAGCGGGGTGCAGAAAAGAGGATTAGTGAGGAAAATGTTGAACACTCCAAAAAGAAAAAGCCAGCACCCAACTCCTGTGGCTTATCCAATAATTTATTACATAATAGGACAGCAAAAATGATCATAGTACACCAACATGGTTGTACCGGTTTCGGCCACAGCCTTCTTCAGCAACCAAACATGATGCAAAAATAGTTATACCTAGCATGCTATCTCCTTTCTTTTATATGTCTTTTGCAGACAAGGAGCGCCCTCTGGTGTATACAAAAATAATACAGAGCTGACAATACACATAAACAAATGCAAACAATACACATAAACAAATGCAATTGTCTACATACAACCCCAAAATAGATGTAAATACATAATTTAAATAGGGATGCTTCAAAAGTGATCATTCAGACCCGGGGAAAAAAGAGCCCCCAATTTGATGATCCACATTTTTTCCTTATTAATAAGAATTTCATGTAAAACATCGGATTGTTTGTTCTGGAACCTAATATGATCAATAACCATAAAACAAAACATTCCCGTAGGATGTTTAGAAATATGCTTATACAAAGAACTGGAACCCTTTTTATTCTTAATATCACTCAGGTGTTCCCCTAGCCTTATTTTGAAAGGACGGGATGTTTGTCCAACATAAAATGCTCGACAATTACACTGGGCCAAATAAATAACCCAGGAAGTACTACAATTAGCAAAACATAAAACATTATAAACCTGTGGACAATTATGTGAAGAAAAAGTCTGGGATTTTAACACCCTAGGACAATAGGTACAATGACCACATGGGTAACAACCCACTATTGATTGACCAAACTAACTGATTTGAGTAGTTGAACATAAACCCTTTTCATGAGCCCTCTTATAGTGACTAAATAGGGATCCCAAAGACCGCCCTTTATGAAATGAATAATGACACCGATCTCCTATATAACTATTCAGAACATCATCCGATCTTAATAAATGCCAATGATTATGAATGATGTTCATAAAACCAACCGTATTTCTCCCATAAGTTGAAGCTAATCTGAGTATAAGTGATTTTTGAGAATCTCGAACCCGATATGATAATAACTCAGATCTAACTTGCTGATTCGCAAATCGGTTGGCCCTGGTGATGTCACCCCCTTGATAACCCCTACTTTTAAACCTGGACACAAGATTCCTTCTATAATGGTCGTATGTGGAAGAATTGGAACAAATCCTTTTAACACAAAGAAATTGTGACTTTGGGATATTCTTGATGACATGTTGGGGGTGGAAACTTGTAGCATGTAATAAGGTATTGAATTGAGGGAATTTTCTAAATATTTCACTCTCAAGAGTGTCCAAGTCTGTTCTTTTAACTAGGACATCCAAGAATGTTATTTCATATTTGGAATAGGTCAACTTAAATTCAATACCCCATATGTTACCATTCAGATATTCCAAAAATTCCATAAGGAATTCTGTATCTGCTCTCCACACCAACCGTCATCAAGATATCTTCTCCATATGTCCATTTCATTGATGTAAATATTATGACTAGTATCATAAATGACCTGTTCTTCCACATACGCCATAAATAAATCTGCATAAATGGGGGCAAAAGATGCCCCCATAGCAGTGCCCTAAAGCTGTCAAAAACATCTATCCTTAAAATAGAAAACATTATGAGTCAGGAATAGAAAACATTATGAGTCAGGACCTTTTCTGTCATACAAACCAGAAGAGTATTGAAACCAGGCTTATAAATATTGGCCTTGTCCAGCCAGTATTGCAGGGCCATAAGTCCCGCCCAGTGGGGAATGTTTGTATACAAGGAGGTGACATCCAAAGTACATAGAAGCCAATCCGATTCTAATTGCGTATCAGAATTAATAGAAGATGTTGAACAAACAGAAATTGAAGTTATGGATTATTTAAAAAGTGAAATATTTAGTGTAGAAAATTTTACACTGCTAATGCCACAGTATGATGCAGCAAAGAATCCCCAGATTAAGGAGAAACAGCTGGAGTGGGTGGCATCTGAAGAATTGCCACATGATGATGCTCTGCAGCCTTCTACAGGAAACAAGTACAAAAGTTCAGTTGAAGTTGCACAGCAAGGGAAGGAGCAGGAACAATGGCAGTTCTGATCCAGGCAGGGTTCCAAAGTGATAGGGTCACTGAGTTCCCATGTGAAGGAGCAGTAGATGAAGCGGAGTGCATTTGAAGAGGATATGCCACAGGAAGATGTTCTGGAACTTTCTGTAGAATACTCATAGGAAATGGGAAGCAAAGATTTTCTCAGTCTAGAAGAAAATGATCTACGGGAAGAGCTGCTTGATTTACTAGAAATGGATAGCCATATTAAGATTACAGAAAGTAAATAATACCCAAAATGTGAGAAGTTTGGTAAAACAGATAAACACAGTAATTAAAGATATTAAGAGAAATTCTTGTGATATAACAGAAATAAATAGGACATATTACTGTGTTTCTAAATTAATAACAGATAATGTCCTAACATAAAAAAACATAGAGCAGTAAGGGAAAGGAAAGGAATAAACAAAATACTGCAATGGAAGCATCAACTAGAGAAAACTATTTAAAAAAATGAAGACAAGAAGTATCACTATTAGAAAAATGTAGAAGAAGGAACACATCACCACAAGTACTTAAAAAGAATGACATGGTAAAAACAATGCACAGTATCAAAACAGACCAGGATCTATCATACACTATTGCAAATAATAAACAAAAAATATCATCAGAGGCAGAAAAACTTAGACGATATGCAGATAAATAGAAAGGAAAAGTACAACATAATTCATTGAAGACCCAAGTTTTATAGAGAACTTGAAAACAAAGCAAAATGAGTAGAAACACAATCAAAAAAGAAAAAAATACACATTTTGAAGAAATATTCATGAAGATCCTGTGAAACATAATACAGATACTGACTGTACAAAAAAATTAAAAGAAACAGTAGGAAGTCCTAATGTAGATGCTATAAAAATGGGATGAAGTAATGGCCAGAGAAATTGAAATAAAAATAAGAAAAGCTCCTAAATGGAAAACCCCAGGCCCAGATGTAGTACCTATGTTTTGGCTAAAGATTTAGCCCTGAGTAAGAACTACTTATCTGCACTTATCTGTGCATCCTGGATGGACACCAACCTGGTTAACAACAGAAACAAAAGTACAGTTGTGTAAAATCTTCCCATAACAGTAGATGTCCTTTTCTTCATTGTTGCAGTAGTCGGTACAGAAGGGATGTCTGCCCTGGGTATCCTGTTGCTCAGCCAGTATAAATAAGGTTAAAAGAGATCTTGTTTGCACTGTTCGTCACATTTATGCTCCCCACACAGAACATAGGACATAAAAGGGACATACAGACGCAAGTACCTAGAACTGAATTGCCCCAGAAGAGAACAGTCATCATAAGACAAAGGAGTCCATGCACAGAAGGAAAAAATGCAAAATAAACAAGAGGGTGTTAGATGGAGTGAATACTGCAACAGTGAAGAGAAGGACATCTACTGTTATTGTAAGATTTTATACAACTGTACTGTATCCTTCTATACCACTGTTGCAGTATTTGGTTCAGAAGGCACAGTAAAACAGCTCAAGAAATAGAACGGGAGGTAGAAGGCTGAGAAGAGCCTTCAACAAACCCACATAAAATGGTTTCAGCAAAACCTGCTCTGGTCCTAGGAAACATATCCAACTTATAATGCTTAGTAAAGGTATGCACGGAAGACCAAGTAGCAGTTTTAAAGATGGAACTGGCAGCCTATCACTTGAAGAAGGCACCAGAAGAGGCAACAGCCCTAGTGGAATGAGCCCTAACAGAAACAGATATTTGCCATAAAAAATAACAAAAGGAAATGGCCTTAGATATCTAGGAGGAGATGGTTTTCTTAGAAACAGCCAAACCCAAAGACCTGGGATGAAAGGAAACAAAAAGCTGATCAGACTTACAAATAGTCCTAGTTTTATCCAAATAGTGCCTGAGCTGTCTGTGCAAATCCAAGGTATGCTGGGCCCTCTCAGTAGCAGATTGAGGAGAAAGGAAAAAGGAAGGGAGTCGTACTGACTGATTCAAGAACAACTCATTGGCTACCATGGGCATAAAAGGATTAGTATGAAGGGACGCCATTGTCCCTGTGAAAAACCAAATAAGGAGGAGTGGCTATAAGGGCCTGGAGCTCAGAAACCCTCTGAGTAGAAGTAAGAGCCAGCAACAAAACAGTCTTCCAGGTACAATGTTGCAAAGAAGCAGAATCTGCAGGATGAAAAGGAGCCTGAGTCAATCTTTGCAAAACAAAATTATGATCCCAAGGAGGAGGAATAGTCTTTCTTGGAGGCCTAATATGCAGGATACCTTTAAGAAATTGCTTGACCTCAAAATGAGAAGTCAAAGGAGGATTCAAGGGCAAACAAGCAGAAATGTCTGACAAATGGGCCTTCACAGAAGAATAAGTCAAGCCAAACTTGAGCAATTCACACAAATAAGAGAAGATCAGCGGGACTTGAGACAGGGTCCTGGTTACGAGCATGTTACCAGACCAAAAATCTCTTCCATTTGGACGTTTAAGATTTTCAGGTTGAGGGTTTCCTTGCCTCCTGTAAAATCCTGAACACATCCTCAGAAAAGAGGTGCTTGAAAGGGATTAAAACCCTATCACCCACAATGTCAGTTGCAGAGTATACAAGTGGGGATGGATGAGAGACCCCCTTGTCCTGTGTGAGGAGATCCAACAGGTGAGGTTACTTGTATTGATTGTTCCTTGTCAGATGCATTAAAAGAGGGAACCAGTGCTGTATTGGTCAAAAGGGAGTCACTAGCATGAATTTTGGGGAGTCCAGCTGAATATTCTGCAGGACTCTTGGAAGTAGAGGAAGAGGAGGGAAAATATAAAGAAACCTCCCCTTCCAAGGAAAGCATAGAGCATCCTTCTTCCAGGCCAGATAGCATGGCACTTTGGAACAGAAGAGAGGAAGCTTCCTCTTCAGAGGGGAGGCAAAAAGATCTACCTGAGGAATACCCCACTGAAGTACAATGTCCAGAAACATGTCACTTGTGAAGCTTTCATTTGTGAGCCTGTGTTTTGGACCTGCTCAGAGAGTCTGCCACAAGACTGTGCTCTGAAGGTATGTATACTGCCTGAAGCGTTAACTGATAAATGACTGCCACTTCTCAAGTCTGAAGCGCCATCCTGCAGAGGAGGTAAGATTTCGGGCCCCACTGCATGTTGACATACCACATCACTGTAGTGTTGTCTGTGTACACCTTCAAGGGGCCCAGACAGAACATGGGGTGAAAAGCTTGAAGGGACAAAATCAGAGCCCTCATGTCTTTGATGTTGATATGGTCTGACTTCTGATGGGGAGGCCAAAGACCCTAAACTTTCAGGTGAACAAGAGATTCTCCCCCACCCCATGTCTGAGGCATCGGTGAACAGCTCTTGAGAAGGGAGCTGATAGGGCCAGCCTGGGTTGAGTGAACTGTCAAATCCACCACTCAAATTCCTTCTTGACACAGGGAAGGAGAGGTACACTGAAATTCCTAGGGTGACGATGCTGCAGCCAAACCAACTTGAGGTACCACTGAAGCTTCTGCATATGCAGTCTGGCAAAGAGGAAGCATCAGAATAGAAGAAGCCATGAATCCCAGGGCCCAAAGAAACTTCTTGGCTGGCATGGCAGTCAGGGGAAGAAGAGAATGAAAGAAGGCTCTCAACAGTGATACCTTTGCAGGTGGAAGAGAGGCCAATAATGGCAGTGACTGAATAATACATCCCAGATACACATGATCCTGAGAGAGAGTCGGGATGGACTTTGGAAGTTGATAGCAAACCCCAGACTTTGAAGAAGAGAGATGGTGAATTGCAGATCCTGCAACAATCAAGTGGGAAAAATTGCCTGAAGCAACAGATTGCCTGCTGCAGGCTCCAAGGCATTCAGATATTTCCTTATCTAGACAATCACATGAGCTAGGCATTTTGTAAATACCCTAGGGGCAGTAGAAAGGCCAAAGGGGAAAGCAGAGAACTAAAAATGATAGGAAGACACAGAGAAATGTAAAAACTTCCTGAAGAGTGGGTGAAAAGGGATATGAACGTAAGCATCTTTGAAATCCAAAGACACCAGAAAAATCTGGGGTAATAAAAGAGGAAACAGAGTTTGAAAAGTAAGCATCTAAAAAAAGGGATCTTGAGAAAGGTGTTGAGCCAGGAGAGATTCAAAATAGGTCTCCGAGTGCCTTCCATTCCAGGAACCAGAAACATCCTGGAATAAAAACCCCATCCCACTTGGGAAGGGGGGACAGGTTGAATGGGTCCTTGGTTCAACAGGGATCCTAGAACCTCCAGGAAATGAGGAAGTTGCTCTAAAGGAGGTTGAGGAATCCCAGAAAAAAGAGGGAGAGATTTCCACACCATGAAGTAACCCTGACAGATGATAGCAAAAACCCAAGATTCTGAAGTGACGAGACACCAATTTGGAAGACAAAGGAAGAGCCAAAGGAACCTAGTCTAAAGACAGGGGAGGGTGAACTGTCAAAGAGAAGCAAACTTATCAGTAAAGCAGGCTTCTGGGCCACAGAAATATGAGAATCCTTAGCATAGGGGTCCGCCTCCCACCCTTCCTGCCCTTAAAGGCCTGGCAGTGTTGCCTGCCAACAAAAGGAGACATATAAGGATAATTCCTCAGGAATATTGGGATAGGAGAAACAAAAAAAAAACAAAAATATGTTTAAAGTCTTGCAAGGGTTTGCCTTTCTCTTGAAGAGACTTCAGCAGCAGCAGTCCCAAAAAGATGAGTATTATCCAAAGGAGCATCCAACAGCTTGGCCTTAGTGTCCTCAGGAAGAGACTGGAGACAAAGCCAAGAATAATGCCTCATGACAGCCCCAAAATCAACAGCTGTAGAAGAGACATCAGCAGCATCATAGCTACAGTTAATAGAGTGGTAAGCCGTTTGAGAAGCAGAACCTAAAAAAAGATAAGGCAGAGGATTTGCTATCAGAATCAGGGAGGAGCACAGATGACCTGACAAGTCTGAGTAATCAAGGCCAGAGCATACTTGGTCACTTGGGTCTGGTAATTAGTAGCCCTAAAGGCCAAAGTAGAAGCAGTGTAAAGTTTCTTGCCAATCCTCGCCATTGCCCTGCTATCCTTATCAGAAGGCAAAAGTTTGGAAAAGGCCAAAACTTTAGAAGGTTTGTCAGAAGAGACTGACACCACAACAGGATCAGCAGAAGGACATTTAAATAAAAATAGACAATCCTCAAGAACCTTATAGAACCTATCATGTTTCTGGGAATCAGGAGACCTGGAAGTGGCAATGAAAGTATCTAACAAGGCAGCCAACACAGAAGGAACTTCCAATGGTTTAGAAGTATCCACCTGAAGCAACTCATAATATCTTCTCTGAATCACACTTAAAAAATTCCATCATCCTAGCAATTGTGCTCCCAAAGGACAATTCCTTGAAAGGAGACTCAGCGTTAACATACTCCTCTTCTCTTCATCAGAACCATAAGCCAAAGGTGAAGACATCTGTGAAGAATAGGCAAAGACCCCTCACTGGTCAGGGAATCCTCATCCAATGAATCTGGTTCCCTAAACCATTTAGAAGGGGTAAAGGTCAAGGACGACTAGGTGCTGAAAACCCTTGAGGAGGCTTTAGGGTCATTAAGGCAGAGAACAAGTCCTGAGTAAACCTGCCATTCTCTTTGAGGAGCCATACAACAGACTGAAACGTGCTTTAGTTTTGGTCTTTTCTTAGAAGGGACATTGGCCCTATCAAATACCGGAGGTTCCAACCCTTGGAAAGATTCAAGAAGAAAACCCGCAACTTACTCCCTGACCAATATCTGTGGAATCCCTCCAAGACCCACTGAGATAACCAACCACAGTTCCCCCTTGACATCCAGGCAGACCCCTGCAAAGCCTCAGAGGACATGCAAAAAAAAGGATCCATGATGGCCTCTGGCTGGTTGCGGCAGAGGAATCTGATGTAAACACCAAACAACCTACAGAGTTATTACCCACTTCTAGAGGGATGTCCAGTGGAGGCTGGACAGCTAAAGAATCCTGGCAAGACTTCTTGGCCTTCTTCTTACCTACCTTACCTAGTATCTCAGAGTTAAAGTATTCCACCATGGTACCCTGGGCTAACAGTCTAAGCCATTGGTTTTGAAGATAAATGGCCAGGGAAGACAAAATGTCTTATGAGTGTCTTAGGCACAAATGCCTTACAGATACAACAGGTATGGTCATGAGAAGTGCCCAAACAAAAAAGACACTGATCGTGATAATCCTTGTGGGGAATCTGCATCCCACACTGACATTTTCCCCTGTTGGGTGACATTAAATCTAGGTAGTGATAAAAAATGCAAGACCAAGAAAGTAAAATAAAAAAAAAAATAAAAGTAAAAATAGCCCCAATGGGGGCATGTATCTGCTGTTGCTAAATATTCAGTACAGTAACAAAATGTTCAAACTAACTGGTAACAGTGGAGTTTGAACTGGCGGCAAAAGAAGTTCTAGGTAGTTGCATCCATACATCCCTTTTATGCCATACTTTCTGTGAGAGGAGCATAATGTGACATATGGTGCAAACAAGATCTCTTTTAAGCTTACGTATACTGGCCGAGTGATGGGCTCCCCAGGGTGGGACATCCCTTCTGTATCAAATACTGCAACAATGATACAGAAGGACAGCAATACTGTCTCTTTAAGAGTGAACCTGCAAGCCTTCCTAGAAATTATACACCAATAACTTGTCTTCCAACAATATACAAACTATATACTGGATTAATGCTGACAGAGTTTATATTAATTTAGAAGAAAACTCATTTATGGCAAAAGAACAAAAGAAAGTCATATGGAACAAAGGATTATTTGTTGCTAAATAAAATCATAACAGCCAATTGGAAAAAGGGCAAGAATCTAGCTATGACATGGATAGATTACAAAAATGAATCTATCCATGAATGTAGGATGCTGTCAAAGAAATGCTTACAGATGTGTAAGATACATCCAACATTGACCAATTACATTATAGCAACCATGAAACAGTGGCAAATCACTTTGCAGCTAAGCCATGACAAAGGACAAATTATTATTCCAAGGATAAAAATTCGGGTCTATATTATATATTCAAACTTTCTAAACTTCGAATCCCATATGTTCAACATATATGATCGAAGTTTAAAAGTTTGAATATATAATAAAACAACAACAAAAAAAAACTTACCTTAACGGTACAAGCACTGCCCACAACCCCCCTACATAAATATACCAACTCAGAGATCGCACTTCAGTGCAGAAAAGGGAAATTCTCCCATTCTGCACAGAACGGCACCATCACTTTTAACTTTCGAATGCTTGAAATTTCGATCATATGGTGTCGACCATATGCCATTCGAAATTTCAAGCGTTTGTGGTTCTAATAGGAACCCAAAAATTCAAAGGGGATATTCCAGGGTGATTCTTTGTTACTGCTGCTTTTTTATCTTATCCTTAACCCATTAAGCTCCTTAGTTAGCACATTAGGCCATAGTCTCAATTTAGTTACCAGAAAACAACATTGTTTAAAGACTTCTCATCTAATTTTTGTGGATGACTTAAAAAACTGTGTAGTTCATCAGATGAGGAGTAGAAAGCACAATTGCAAGTGGTTTAGACTTTCTCAGATGATACAAAAATGTCACTTGATTTTTTTTTTCCAAACATCTTTATTGAATTATCACTTGTGACATAGGCAAATTTACATTCATATAAAAGTAATCAAACTATATTAACATAACAAACATTACACTTCACATATATTACTATGTATCATATTACCCAAGTAGTATTACCTAACTTATTCAATTCCTGCCTTTTTTTAAACAAGAAACATCTTTATTAAACCATCACTTACTACAAAGGCAATCATACTTTTATATAAATGAAAACAAACCACACAGACGCAATCTAATTCACAAGCATTGTACATCACAAACCATACTGACACACTCCCAACTGCAAACATTATACATCACTTGTAATCTACCCGATAAGAATGTCACTTGATCTTGATAAACGTGCAAAGCAACATTTAAAACAGGAAAGCTGCAGCACCAAGAAAATATCAATCAGTGACAGGATTGTGATATAAAGTAACTTGAGCAGAAGAGAGTATATATATTTAGGAACTGAAAGGTCAGCTATAAAACATGAACAACTGCGAATAAAACTCAATAAGGAAGAGTTTAAATGGCTAAAACTAATACTAAAAACTTCCTTGACATTTAGGAATAAACCCCAAACTATAAACCATTATACCATGACCCCCTATTAATATTCCAAAACGTGCACGCTGATTGGCCAGCGTGCACGTTGTAAATCGACTTATACTAATGGAAAAAGTCCAGGCGACCGGACCTTTTTCCATTAGTATAAGTCTTTTTTTAAAACACTGTCTCATTATGTTAAAAAGGTTTAACATAGCGACACAGGTTTAAAAAAAGCAACAGAGATCTCTGTTGCTTTTTTTAAAGCTGTCTCGCTATGTTAAACTCCTTTAACATAGCGACACAGTGTGTAAAAAGCAATGGAGATTTTGCTTTCTCCGTTGCTTTTTTTTTAAATCTGTCTCGCAATGTTAAATCCATTTAACATAGCGAGACAGGTTTAAAAAAAAAGCAACGGAGAAAGCAAGATCTCCATTGCTTTTTACTGTTTCGCTATGTTAAATGGGTTTAACATAGCGAGACAGCTTTAAAATAAGCAACGGACATCTCCGTTGCTTATTTTAAAGCTGTCTCGCTATGTTAAACCCATTTAACATAGCGAAACAGTAAAAAGCAATGGAGATCTTGCTTTCTCCGTTACTTTTGGCCACAGCTCTGATGTACTGTGTAGGCATGCGCAGTACATCAGAACTGCCGCGGATGCCAGACAGCTGCGGAAGGGCAGCAAAGAGGCATTATACAATGCCATTATTTAAGAAAAGTAATTGTTTCTTTTCTTAAATAATGTCATAGTATAATAGCAATAACCCACTTCTGGGTGTGGGTAATGTGGGATTTAACCACGGTTGTCTTCGCCCTCGGGACCAAACCATGCCAACCGTGGTTAAATCCCGCATTACCCACACCCAGGCATGGGTTATTGCTATAATATGTTCTTCCTATTCTTACAGCTCTTGGGTGAATGACTGGCCCCAAACGGTACTGGATCATTTGGACAGGAAAACAAGGAAAATGTTTCCTACTTCTCAGATCATATATAAAAAATTAGTGTATATCAAGATTATATATTCCTTGTCCTGAAGGAGGTATGGACCTCCTCGAAATTTATTACATGTATAGATCTGCAGTAATGGGGTTGCATACATATCTGCTGACCTCACCAGATCCCTACATACTGAAAATACAAGGAGTTTAGCAGAAGCATATTGGTATCAGGCAGGAATGGAAATCAACCCTGAAGTAGACAAAAATCAGACCGCAACTGAATATGCCAAAAAAAAAAAAAAAAAGAACATGAGAAGGATGAGATGAGGAAGAAATGTGGAAAAGGCATAAACATTGTGCAAGTACAGCGATCTCCTGGAACAACCTCATGTGGGGGAAACAGACAGATGCAGGTTTTAAAAAAGAACTGGAAGCAGTCACATTTTTGTTGCTGGATGTGAAACACTCATGGCAGAGGGCATGTATATTGAAAGGCAAAATAATGTGGCAAGACTATTACACAGAGACTGTGCAAACACAACAATAATGAAGTAGTTGAGAAGCACTGGAAACATGAACCACAAATTTATATAATGAATCATCCATTACCAACAGTTCAAAAATAGAGGAATGAAAACCAGCTATAGTAAAAAAGATAAAAGTAGCATTGATCAATGAAATTGCTACACTCTGTGTCTAAGATGCTGTAATCACAAAGTCATAAAATCCCAGGATTTGCAGACAGAAATAGCAGCAATGTGGAAGAAAGCTACCCAAACAGTTCCAATAGTAGTAGGAGCAACAAGTCTAATAAAAAAGAATTTACAGCTGTATTTAGACATGCCATCAATACATGTAACTCTGTGAATTGCAGAAGACAGTTCTGGGCCCATTGCAGGTACTGCAAGGAGCACTTTTGGCTAACATCAAAGATTACAAATGCACAAGCACCAAGCCAAAACCGGACCAGTCCGGTGTGGCTTGGTGCTTGTGCATTTGGATTATTGGTGACTTTCACCAGGTTTCCCCTCCTTTTTTTAGATTAACATCAAAGATTGAAACGGTACTATTTTCATAAATTTAATCATACCTTCACATATGAATTGGATCCATTCCTGCCATGGTATTAGAAACCGAAAAGATGTGGAGAAATTGAACTAAGAGAAAACATTACTTTCATAAAGAAGCAGAATGTATGCCAGTATGATGTATAATGAGATGTGAAGTACATGTGGGCTGACATGTTAGACAGTGATGACCTGGAACTCTCAAAAGGAAAATTCTGAAATGTGACAAAAATGGTTTAAAACACAACAAATAGAACAGCCTTTTTAATTTATGTTATTAAAAGCATTTTGCCACTTAATTACTACTGAATGCCAAGAACTGAGTACATCAATTAAAATTTTTGTTTCAGCGCAGTGCATGTGTGTGTGTGTGTGTGTGTGTGTGGGGTGCACTATCCGCCTTCGATGTACAACACTCAGTACAGCCCACTCATGTAGTTCTCATTATATGTGGAGCTGAACATGGTAAGACTAGTGCTGTAAGTATGAGTTAAAAATTCATTGACTTCAAACTCACTATTGCAGTCAGTATTACTCTGTACCAACTACTCATTTATATGCAAATGCAGCAATAGCATTACCAAATTTATCAAATGAGTATGTATTTTTTTATCTTCAAACCATTTTCTAACTTTTAAATACTTACTTAACTCTTCTAAAATATATACTTAAAAATTCAGCATATAAGAAATGACAATACTAGATGTAATTAAAAAAAGAAGTTATGTCTTACCATAATGTTCTATCTGTGTTGTTTATCTTCTTTCATTCATCACTGATGGGTTCGTTTCTGAGTCCTCATTACCAAGTTGGCCTTTTTACCAAGCTCGCGCCAGTCAAAAAAACTCTCGAGCTAAGCCTCTACCCAGAATGCCCTTCTCCCTGAGTTTGCTAGAGAAAGAGAATTAAAGCCGAGGCCACTTAGACCCAAAGCATCCTCCAGGAGCCTTTGGAGGGGGAAGGAGGGTGGGAAGTGATGAATGAAAGAAGATAACACAGATGGAACATTATGGTAAGACATAACTTCTTTATCTGATGTTGTTAATTTTCTTTCCATTCATCACTGATGGGACAGAATCCCAAGCTACCTTGAGGTACATGGGCAGCCCTTATGGAAGAACATTCCTGAGTACCATTGAGCCAAAGGCAGCTCTCCCTCTGGAGAGCAAGTCCAATTTGTAATGATTGATAAAGGTATGAGGCTTAGCCCAAGTAGCTGCTGCACAGATGTCATCCATGGAAGCCCTGGAATGGAAAGCTACAGATGTTGCCATAGATCTAGTGGAGTGAGCTTTAACTTTTGGCACAGGTTCATTACTGAGGGAATAGATGAAACATATGCAGTCCCTTAGCCATTTTGATAATGTAACCTTGGAAACTGCCTCTCCCATTCTGGGCCCAGAAAAGGAGATGAAAAACTGTTCAGATTTACAGATAGGTTTGGTCCTGTCTAGGTAAAATCTCAATTGTCTATGTACGTCTAAGGAGTGAAGGCAGTACTCTCCTCTACTGGCAAAATTTGGAAAGAACACTGGTAGATCAATGGTCTGGTTTATGGAGAATTCAGAAAAAACTTTGGGAAGGAAGGATGGATTCATCCGAAGTGATACTCTGTCTTTATGAAAGACCAGATAGGGCCTCTTGATACACAATGCCTGCAGCTCTGAGACCCTTCTGGCAGATGTGATGGCTACCAAGAACAAGGATTTCCAAGACAAAAACTTTAGGTCACAATTCGCAGCAGGTTCAAAAGGTTATTGTCAAAGACTGAAGGACTAAAGTGAGGTTCCATGGTTCCACGGGCTGTCTGACAGGAGGTCTGATATGAGAAGTCCCCTTGAGGAAGGCCTTGCAATGGCATAAAGAAATAAGAGGGGTTCCATCTATACCATTGTGGAAATTAGAAATTGCAGCTAGATGTACTCGTACGGTAGAGGCAGAAGCTCCATTATCAAAAACTTAGCCAGGTATTGAAGCACTGCAGTTACTGGAGCCGAATGCAGGTCTAGCATGTTATCCTTGGACTAGATGGAGAACCTTTTCCATTTATCCTGATATAGTCTTCTGGTGGATGGTTTATGAGAGGCCAGAATTATGACTCGAACAGGCAAGGAAAGATTAGCTTGCCTAGCGACTAATGGAAGTGGAGAAACCAAGCTGTCAGCTTGAGACTAGACAGATTTGGGTGATTCAACCCTTGGGAGTGAGTAATCAGATCTGGTTGTGGGTCCAGAATCCATGGCGGGTATACTAGTTGAGGCCGAAGGAAGGGGAACCAAACTTGTCGAGTCCGGAATGGAGCTATGAGGATCACCTTGCATCTCAACTGAAAAGCTTTCTTTAGAAACTGTGGAATCAGGGGGAATTGGAGGATAAGCGTAAAGAAGTCCCGTGGGCCAATCGTAAATTAGAGCGTCCCTCGGTGACTCCCCCTTTGGGAGACATAGGGCGAAATAGCTGCTGCACTTGTTGTTCAATGGGGAGGCGAAAAGGTTGCAGCAAGGCGGGCCCCAGTGGCTGAAGATTTCTGTCGTCACCTCGGGGTTGAGAGACCACTCGTGAGGCATGAGACTGCATCTGCTAAATTTGTCCGCAATCACGTTGGAGGTCTCCAGGATATGCATTGCTATCAGAAAGTGGTTGGAAGCTATTGCCCACTGCCAAATTCTCATGGCTTCTCGACATAGGGGGTAGGACTTGGTTCCTCCTTGCTTGTTGATATACCAAACTACTGACATATTGTCTGACTGAATTGCAATTGTCCTGG
Organism: Protopterus annectens; assembly: GCF_019279795.1. NCBI lineage: Eukaryota > Metazoa > Chordata > Ceratodontiformes > Protopteridae > Protopterus > Protopterus annectens. The sequence goes on from NC_056735.1 coordinate 135,639,383, forward strand.
AAGGGAGAGCTGAATGAAAGGTCTGCAATGCTAACAGCACAGCCCTCAGTTCCAGAACATTGATATGCAGGTGGGCCTCTGAGGTGGACCATGTGCCATGGACCGTCTTTCCCTGGAAATGGCCCCCACACCTGATCAGGGAAGCATTCATGGTCACAGTGGCTCTGGGCTGAGGGGATTGAAATGGGTGACTCCAAAGTTCTACGTCTGGCCTCATTCACCAAAGGAGGTCCTGTTTGCAGGAGTTGGCTATTTGAATCTGGTAATAGAGGGGGTGATTGTTTGGGAACCACTGACAAAGAAGGAGCCATTGCAGTATCTGCATATGTAGCTATGCTAGAGGCACTATCGGGATTGAAGCTGCCATAGAACCTAGGGCCTGAAGAACTTCCCTTGCTGAGACTTTTGTTTGAGAGAGTATCACTCGGAGCTAAAGCCTAAATCGGTGGAGTCTATCTAGTATCGCTCCCAATTCACAGAGTTCATTGGAGCATTGTTCAATAGCCAGTCCTATTTGTTGTATAGGATTAAGGTTTGACTTCTCCCAATGTATTGGTATTCCCAACAACTTTGCCAGACAGAGAGTATAATGCAGTGCTGTTACCAGAAGATGCTTGGTGGGGGCGGTGAGGAGCCAGTCATCCAGATATGGAAATACCTGGAATCCTTGTAGTCTCAAGTGAGCTGTTACCACTGCCATGCATTTCGTGAACACTCTGGGGGCTGTAGAGAGACCAAATGGCAGGCCATGAAATTGATAATGACTGGCCCCTAGCTGAAGTGAAGCAGACTCCTGGAGCATTTGTCCATCTTGATGTGATAATACGCATCCCGGAGATCTATCAAGCACATCCAATTGCCTTCTCTTAAAAAGGGAAGAATGGACTGAACTGTGACCATCTGGAATTTGGTTTGGGTGACAGACTTGTTTAAGTTGCTGAGATCCAAAATGGGTCTCCAGTCCTCTGTCTTTTTTGGCACCAAAAAGAATCTTGAGTAAAATCCAGATCCACTCTGGTCTGGTGGGACTGATTGGATGACTCTTTTTTGAGACAGCTTTATAATCTCTGAAGCTGCTTCTTCCCTTTGACTGGGTGGAACATTGGGTGGTTTTCTTGGAAGATTTGGCTGACAAGAAAGGGGGGATGGTGTAACCTCTGGTGATGATACTCTGCACCAAGCTGCCTGGCAATCCATTACCACCGATCGTTGGGTGCAGAGAGAAACAACCCCCCCGACTGCTTCCAGAGGTAAGCAGTCAGGCTGCTCCTCAGGAGTGCTGGTAAGGCTATCCAGAGAGGGAATACCTGGAGCGTTAGTTATGAGGACCCCCTCTACCTCTGTAAGGGTGTCTACTGGAATTGTTACCTCCTCTGCTCCTGGGGGTATCATCACCACGTGTGGCATGGAAAGGACCCTGAGATTTTTTGTGCCACATTTTTCCACTCCTCTGATTCCTGGAGAAGGTACAATGAGGATTGGAAAATCGTAGACCTACAGCAGACAGGGTCTTTCTGTCTTGCTTGCACCTGGCTAGCGTGTCCTTTACTTTGGAGCCAAAAAGGGACAAAGCTTTGATGGGAGCATTCGGAAAGGAAGACTTGAAGTGGTCAGCGAGGTCACAAATGCGCATCTAGGCATGACGCCTCATGACAATGCCTGAACCCGCTGCTCTAGCTGCCCCTTCTGTCGCATGTGAAAGCAACCTCATGGATGAGTTGGATATGGATTCCAGGGTTGCGAGCTGTGAGGCCACTTTGTCCCTGACCTCGTCAGACAACTGTCCTGTGAGCGTCCCAGAGAGATCAGAGATCAAGTCCCTCTGGAGCCTCGTAAAATGTGCCAAATAGTTCAGGAACCATATAGCAAAGGTCCCTGATGCAAAAACACGTTTCCCAAGTCTGTCCACTGCCCGGGACTCCCTGTTGGGCAGATGAAAAGCGGGACTTTCCTCAACCAAGTCCAAGGATGGAACTGAAGAGAAACCGAGGAGAAAGACGGCTCCATGCAGTGAGCCAAGGTGCCCGTCCCCCAATCCCCAGATTGAGGAAGGACCAGTTCCACAGGAACTGAAGACCAAAGGGGCAAACTCAGAGCCAGAGTGAGATGCACTGTAGGCACCGAGGTGATGGTTTCCAAGAAGGATGTCGGAGCAGAAGGCTTTGGAACTGAGATGGTCGAAGGAGGAGTGTAAGATGGAATCTGTGTATAAGTCAATCCAAGTCCTGCAAGTGGATGGGTCTTAGAAAGTGTGGGTATCCCCCTGGCTAACAACAGCTGGTCCACTAGATGCACCACGTCCAGTTCCAACAGGCTCCTGGTTGATCTAGTGGATATTCTGGATGGAGAGTCAGGATCTTCAATGAAGGGGGTTATAGGCTTGGCCTAGAAATGGATCTACGGAAGGGGAGTATTGGGTCCATGGTGCAAGGTCTGCCTGCACTGAAGTCTCAAGTTTCAAGCAGGAGTAAAGGGATCAAATCCACTGAAGTCGGTACAACGCTCGGTGTCAAAGTGGCACTCAAAGCCAAAATGATCGGTTCCAAAATGGTAACTAATGAAGTATTCGACGGTGTGCCCTGACCCGAAGTGGCCACAGGTGCCGAAGTCGAAATAAGTGTAGTAAGATCTATAATCTGTGCTGGAGGCAGGACCAGTGCCGAAACTGGCTCCAGTATCGATGGTTTCGAGATGCTCGGAGCCGAGGAAGATGGAGCTGTAGAGGCAGATTTATGCTCAAAAGACAACTTTGGGACCTTTGATTTCACAGGCATACCCTGATCACCTAATCGTGAGGAGGGAACCGAGTGGAACCTCCTTTTTGTCTTTAGTAGGAGGGGTTAAAACCTAAATTGCAGAAATGGCCTCTGAAAAGGGAGACTTGAGTAACCCTTTCGGAATCAGTTTATTTTTGCGCTCATTAAGAGTGCTGTGAAAGCTGCCAGCCTAGCTCGATAGAATTTTATAGATAATTTTGTCATTTGTAAATATTAATGTAAGCCACAGGCTTGTTGTCTTAAATGGTAAAAATAGTGTTATATGTGGAACTGGAGAAAAATGTAACAACAGTGCACTCTACTGACCAAGTAAAAGCATGTTGTGACCCTTTGATGTAAACATGGCTCTGGCCAGTCTAGATGAAGGAATTCTTGCTATTGTTTTAAGGCCAGAGTAATGGCCAGACTTTGCATCCATAAATATCCTTAATGGCTTTGCTTCCTGTCCTGGAATGAGCCTACTAAAGAATGTAGCCTGTTAGCCTAGGAACCCCAGGAAAGTGTCAAGAATGATGTAATGTGAACCAGGAATGTGATTTTAAAAACAGAGAGAATCAGAGAGCATTAAGCATTTTTGGCTTGACCATCCAACTCATCAGCACTCTGCCTGTGTTCTATATGTAAGTTTATCTTAGACTTGTGTTTTCTCTTAGTCTAATCTAACTAGTTTCTAGCTATTTCTAAGTGTTTTACTGTGATGTCAGAACTGTACTACTAAATTATTTTAAGTATTTCTCTGTGATCTCTGAACTCTTGATTAGCACTGTGTAGTAAAAAGTATTGTCTTGTGTTTTTAATTATTTATTATTAAATATTTTAAACCCTTTTAACTGTGGCTGTTTTGTGTAGAGATAAGTTAAGCTCCGAGAGTACATTGCATGTATATAGGGATCCTGTACCAAGTCACTCTAATAAGCCTTGACTGTTTAGTTATACTACCAACTGGATAATAATATTGCACAGTAATAATTGGACACCCTTTTAAGGGCCATTGAGTAGTTGATAAATATTAGCCTGGTGGTGGCAGTGATTTCTACCATATAGTCTGGGTAAAAGGGGCACAGCTGGATAACCTGTGCCAGCCTTCCCCAAGAGTGTCTGACATAAGAGTTTATACAACCACACAAAGTGTGTGTGTGTGTCAGCTACTTGGGCAGGGACACAAAGCACTGGTTGGACAGAGAGAGTGCTGGAGGTTTTAGCTTGCCCAGCTGGCTGCGATCTGGACCCTATAGCTGTACCAGTGGGGAGTCTTATTGGTGACCTGGAGAGCAAGAGAGTGACCAGCCCCAGACTGACTCTGTGATCTCTGTGTGCTCTTAAGGGAAATTGCACTTTACTGTGTGTATTTGTTATCCTTTCCTCCTATATGAGATGCCCCTCAGTGGTGAGGATTGAGGCTCCTTGATTGCTGGGCCAGGGCATGGACATCACAAGTGTGTTGACTGATACCCTGACAAATGTCACACAGAGGCTGCACCTAAAGATGGGGCACTCCCAAACAGTATACACAGTCACCATGAGAATCACTATTAGGTAACCTGCCATTACATGAAGCACAATGCTTAAAACCTGAAGTACCATTCTTATCCAGTTAGTCAAACACCGTTCAAAGAAGTAACAATTATAGCAATACAGTGATATGTAGAGAAGAAAGAGAACACCTTACTAAAAACCAAAGCTAATAGGTTAAACAGGAAAGACAATACCAGCTATGATATTGAAGGAATACCACAAGGGTAAGGGAGGAAAGTCCGTACCAACAATGGTACTTGAAAGTTTACCAATGGGTAGAGTAGAGAAGAAAAAAACAAGGTTAGATAGAAGTAAACACACTAGAAATACTATTCGCTCAATAAAATATGAAGATATTGAAAATGTTCACGCAAATATCAAATAAAGTTCCACTTAGCTGAGCGCTCAGCTGAAACACAGCTTTATGGCTACATGGCAAATGAGATCTAAGGTAACAGGGAAAAGGGCATTCTGGGTAGAGACTTAGCTCAAGAGTATTTTTGGCTGGCGTGAGCTTGGTAAAAAGGCTGACATGGTTCCGAGGGCTCGGAACCGAACCCATCAGTGATGAATGGAAAAAGGATTAACAACATCAGATTAATTATTATATTCCAGCTTATCATACTTAATATATGATCTAATGAAACACATCAACAAGATGTCATAGGAGGCACGCCTTCAACTGACAAACTGAATCCCAATATCATAAAGCTGATCAATCTTAACTCCTTTCTTCTTTTCAGTGCAGCTAGAGAAACCATCTGTTTGCCTTTCATGCATGTTTACTCTCTTCCACCAGCTCTCTCTGCTTCACAGAGCTCATTTGACAAGCTATATAAATCCTCTATCATGGGTGGATCCACTTTTTCCAGTTTCCCATAAACATTTTTTTCATTAACACAGATTCTCTCCTCAGGAATGCATAAAAATACATCAACTCTGAAAGAGCTAGCCACAGATCTTCATTATTTCTCCAATTAGGATGCCTCATTTTCATTATAAATGTGCTCCAAACTGATGTGGGACAAGAACCTGTAATTTCTGCTAGCTATCACCTATAAATTTATTTGAAATCTCCATAAATCAAACATTCTACTCCTTTCACCTTGAAAACCTACTCAAATCTCAGTGAGGTGAAAAAAGATGAAGGTTTTTGCTATTTGACTTTAATATATCAGGTTAGGATGCTTATCTAGCCAGTGAAGCAAATGGCCCTTTCTTCCTAATGTAGATAATCTTACCATTGTTATGGCTGTCATGAGCCTCCATGTCTCCACCCATTTTTTTCCATGATCAGGTTATACACCTCAAGAATTTCTTTTAACATCTGTGAGAAAATCTCTATAATCGTAGACCAAAGTGCAATCCCTGTGTCATTTCTGATCATTTAGGTTGAGGACTATCCCACATCCTTTCACTTCAAGAGATACTGCATGCATTCCTTTGAATGCAGTAATCTGCAGTGTCCAATCATGTTTGGTAACCAGATCTCTCCAATCTCTTGGTAGAATCACTTCTTCTATGAAACACTTGCTTACCCCTACCCCAAACAAAAATGAAAATAGCATTCCTTAATTTTGTGAAAACATCTTCCCATGATTAAGGCCAGCCTGGAAGGTACACAGTGTCAGGGGAAACATTGATAGAACCAGAGAATCTGGGCAGTGCAAATGTCTATCTCAATTTCCTTACCAAATCCTTACACCTCTCTCTTAACTTTCTATAGGACTACTTAACTGTATCCACAATAAAAATGAGAGAAATGCACGTAAATATTTGAATCATTTGCTCTGCTACAACAAAAGAAAGCAACCGTTCAGCATGGAAAATGGAGCAAAGCTTGCATTTTATCAAAGGTAATCTTGTATCATGAAAACTATCCACAATTAACAGATTACATAGCTTCTCTAGGTGATCCACTGATTCACCTAAGTAGACCGACAGACTGTCAGCATACAGCACTAATTTTTGTTATACTCCACCCTAAGACAAGTCCCTATTTATATATATATATATATATATATATATATATATATATATATATATATATACCTGTCTGATGGTTATTGGCAACAGCTCCAAATAAAGAGGAAGCAGGAATGGGAGAGTGAACATGCTTTTCAGGTACACTTGTACAAATGAAATAAAGCTAAAGGCTTAGTATTTATCTTTTTTATGTGCAGTGGATCTATTATAAATGTTTCCCAGAAGTGAAATGCACTTTCTTAAAGTCAAGTTTTTCCATTATTTTAAAATAACATTCTCAGTGCCCACTATCAAGGACCTTCTTGTTGTCAAGGCTGACCTCTAGCAACTGTCTTCACAGTCTCCATTATTTTTGTATTACCAATGTCTTCATGTCATTATCAAATGTCTAGCTCTGTGGTACAACTGCTATGGCCAGTCTGGACAACAGTTCCATCATTATTTTACTTTGGTAAAGGGCCAAGATTATCTTATAGGAACCAGATCTTAGCAAATCCTCCCTTTCCTTAAGTATAACTTACATTATTGCCAGTTTTCATTAGCTCTGGACCTCCTCTCTTATATCAGCCAATAGCATTGCTTATCCTCTCTCAATCCTTATAAATGGGTCACTCCAGGAATCCCGCATTCCCTCTCTCTGGGAAAAGTCACACATTATCCCTCTGCATAAAGGAGGACATTCAGCAGATATAAATAACTTTAGACCTACAGCAATCATCTCCCCTTACCAAAATACCTGAAAATTGCATTAAAAAACAATTGCTAGACTATCTCCTGGAGGAAGAACTCCTATCCCCTACACAACATGGCTTCCATCCTCCCCATAGTACTAGCACTGTCCTGCTAACCTATACAGATACTGTCGATAAAGCTAAAGATAATGGCAGACTAGTCTCTTCCCTATTTCTAGACTTATCTAAAGCTTTTGATGCAGTTCATCACAGCAAACTTCTTCTTTAAATGTCATCATTAGGTCTGTCTCAGTCCACCCTTCTGTGGTTCAAAAGCTACCTGTCCAATAGGTATCACTTAGTAAAATGGCACTCTACACTCTCTCCTTACCTACCAGTCACCACTGGTGTACCACAAGGATCTATCTTTGGTCCCTGCCTCTTTAACATTTTCACCAACACTCTCTATAATTCCACACACCAGGCCACCCTAACACAATGCACACACCAGGCCACCCTAACACAATGCACACAAGTCCACTCTCATTTACACATTTGAAAATGTGGTATACCTCCAAAAATTTACTCAGGATGCTTTAGCAGCCACTGAAACATGGCTTTGTAACTCACAACTCATGTTCATCCCAAAAAGTCCAAACTGTTACTTTTTTCCCTAAATTTGTCTCTCAAGAAAAAAACTAAATTTAAAGTCCTCTCTCTTGAAAATACAACTACTGAAGTCACTTCACAAAGCAAACTATTAGGGTTGATAGTGGATGATGATCTTACATTTGACTTGCATATACAAAATTGCATAAGAAAAACTCCTCAAACACTAGGAATGTTTTTCAAAGTCAAAAACTTTCTCACCAATGCAACTAAAATTACACTTGCCAGTACTTTTCTCTTCCCCACTCTTTTTTTATGGTGCTCCCATCCTTAATAACCTCCATGCATCACAAATAGTGAAATTTGAACAATGCTATAACAAAGTTGCTAAATTTGCAGCACATACCCCTTTCAGAACCCACCACTGAAAAGCCTAAATTGGTTAAAACTACCACATCAACTAACTTATACACAACTTCTTAATACCTATACAATTATCCAATGTCCATCTGCCTGTCCAACACTAAAAAACATCCAACACAACTGTGTTCCCATTTGGTCATTGCAATCCAGTGACTAAAAACTCCTGTCTATAAACCTAGCAAATCTGCTGGGCACTGTCTTTACTTGTACAAGGTTGCTAAGGCCTGGAACTCCTTACCTGTATTCATAGGATCATATGAAGTTACTAGGCTATTGGCCCTGAGGCCCTTACAAGCCTAGCCAATAATTTAGCCCATGTTCTGACAAGTCAGCACCCAATGCCGCTGTCCAGCAGGGAGGACACATTTGGAATCCTAGGGGTGTATTTTCTGTTTTCATTCCAGTTATCCAGGTTTCACTTAAAAAGGGTTAATGAGGCACTCTGCTTGACGTGGAGAGGGAGTCTATTCCACAGAAGAGGGAATCTCTGGGACACAAATCTGTCCCGCCAACAAGTCCTATTGATGTCACAGACCAGGTTGAGGTCACATGTGCAGTTTACACGTGTGGAGCTTGACTTGCGGATATGCAGCAGTCCCATCAAGGTGGGGGTCAGAGGTGACCTTTGTCTGGCATACAAAGCAATCTCAGAGGAGTCTGTATGAGACTGAGAAGAGGGACAGGGCTTTTAGCCTGTCTGTGTAGGGTAGATACTTGAGGCCCTGGATTCTCCTGGTGAGGAACCTCTGTGGTCTCTCCAGCTGCTGGATGTGCTTTGTGAGATATGTGCCAAAAGGGGAATCTTATTCAATAATGGGTTTATAAGGGAAGAATACAGGGATGTTATGACCTCCATATCCCTGGATGAGGTTTATACCCACCCTCCCATCTTTCAAAACTACTGTGAAAGACTTCCTAGCTAAAATCTGTCTCTGTTCTTGCTTTAAACCAGGATAACCTATATCCTTAAATGTGAACAAGTACCTTTTCATTCCTTATACCTCCTCACTCTCCTTTCTTCACTTTCTTCCTTACTGCTATATAATTCTGTTCTCTGACTTTCTTTCTAAATATACTAAATATACCATAAGGCTGTTTTCCCTCACTTCATACTGTGGTTCCTATTTGTATTACATTAACTTACTGTGGAAAAATACTGAAGTCAACATATTTTGTATTCTGTATTTAAAGGGTTAAGCAGAAAAATGTTCACTGCGTGCAAACTGAAATGTTCTGGAAAATGTTGATCACTGAGGAATGCAGGAGTTAATCTTAAACTGCTGATAAAGTTAATGGTGCAAGAATAACTGTGGTACTGGCTGGTAAAAACAAGTAATCAAACTATCAATTTTAATGAATGTTCTGAGGAGGGTCTATATAAGGAGAACTCAAAGTACAAGTAGCCAGACTGCTGGCATATTACTATCATGTAGCAGATCTCCATGCATGTAAAATAAAGCTGTTTTACTTGCTTACAAGAACTTGGTGTGATTCTTCCAGAATATGTTAGAAGAGTAAAATCTTTCGACACTTACCTTTAATTTCTATACGAACTGTTTAAAATTTCTCTAAATATTAAATGATTGTCATATACCTTGCATCAATTCTTAAATGTTTTTTATGTCTGTTTTTGTTTATAATTATTTAAACTACAAGTGTTTTTGTTTTATTTTTGAAGATTGCAAAATTATTGTTCTTAAAATGTTTTGTAATAGTTTGGAGCTTTTCTCCCTGGGCCTAAGCTAAAACATGGGCTTCTACCCAGTCGGACTTTCCCAGTAATCAAATGTCAATCAATCAATTATAAATAAAATACTTCTTATAGAGTTTTCTGTCATCCACTCTGCCTAGACTCCAGTGTTATGCCATCTGGTGATTCACACTGGAAAGTTATCCAGAACCCAAACTAATTTGTCCATGCTTACTGTGGATAGCAGGTCTACTGCCTGTTGTAGATCAAGTTTAGGTTGCTCACATCCCCTCATACATATTCCAGACCCTTAGTTCCTCTTGTCTAGAATAAAGCCAGGCATATTAATCCTGGAAACTTCCTAAGAAGCTAAGATACAAACATGGTCATTCTGAACTTATCCTACATTTAAGACTTCTGATTCAGCAAACCATACTCTGTATCTTACCCTATCCGAATTCAATAGTGGGTGCCCTCTGAAACTTGAGGGAGTAACAGAAAAGTACCTTCTGTAAAGCCTATTTCTTGAAATGACTTCTTAAAATGAAGAAAGTCATTTCATCTATTGCCATTTGCTTGTTCTTTATGTCATCCTTCAGATCCATCATCCCTCTAGCCCACCCAGTTCCTCTCTCAACACTCCCTTAAGCCTTCCCCAACCCTCTACTTCATCCCCTCAAGCCTACTTTCTTTTTATCATCGTGTTCTCACCATTTCTGGCAATAAGAATAGTTGCAAAATGTATCACTAAATTGATGATGCTTCCCCTTTATTCTGTTTTTCAAAGTCACAGCCAGCAGTTTAGTTGTGTGATTAAACTTTTCCCAAAAGCACTACTTAATGTATCACATAGCATTCTCACTTAGCTAATCTTGAGAATCACTTACACACTTTGGAACAGAATGTTTAATGTGGGCCAAGTCCAACCTTTATTGCCACCATGTCCACCAGTCCCACCAATTTGACTGCCTTTCTAAAATAATTCCCAGTTCTGGGGATCCATAAACATTGAAAATCTCCCTGAACATACTTTTCTGATGTTACAAAATTAAAGCCACCCCCTAATAAAACAAATCCTTCATGAAAAAATTAGCAGTTACAATATTGTTTCTCTACACTCCTACAATGCGGTGTTGTAAACTAATTACTGTGCACAACCTAGCCCCCAGCCTGCCTTTCCTAGCTGCAAATCTGCCACAGTGATCTATCAAATTCTCCCCATCTGGAATTTCAGCCCATGACCTGTCACGATCACCATGATTTATTCCTGAATCGTTCAAACAGGGTTGAATAAATTGCATGATACACAATTTTCACCAGTTTAGTATGTTCATTTCTAGTTGTGTGTGTTTCTCTTTAAAAAAAAAAAAAAATAGGTGAGTCTCAATATAACTAAGATGTTATTCTCTTTAGTGGGTTTTCCAAAATTCACATTCTGTGCAAAAATCCGCATTTACCATGTAACTCAAATTGCGTAATTCTTCTTGATTCAGAACTCAGTTCAGTTTTAAGGTTTTATTCCTTTACATGAAAGGTCCATCTAATAATTAATACCTTTGCCTCAAAAGTTCCATCCATTTAACACAGTTTATTTTAACTTACAACAGTACACGTCTAATAGTCTTCTTCTTATGAAGCTCTTCATAACTAATCTCCTGTTCAGTCCTCCTCAATGTTTCATTTATATTTAGGAGTTCTTATTGTTAGTATTTAAAATTTTATAAAACTGTGTTTCATACTATAATATTCTATTTCAAAACTCTGTACAAATAAAACAAAACTAACACTGATTTTATGGAGAGAAACTGATTTAAAATGTGATGTCTTTTTTATTTTCCTAGTGCAGGCTGTAACACATTTCTAAGACATATTTAAGCTTTGTAAATTTTGCAACAGAAACTGCACTATGAAATTACCTTGCATGATGTTTTAACAGTGACAACAGAATATGTATCCTCTAATGCAATTTAAAGAAAATATGTAGCTCTGCTGGAAAAAATACAGTAATTATGTGATGAAATAGTGATGTTTTTTTACTTGGAAAAATATACAGTTACTTGCCTATAATTGCAGGAATGCCATACAGTTGAACACTCAGGAAACTCTGAAGTAAGGTTGCAAAAGAACCAGATGGTAACAAGATATATTAATTCCAGCAAGTCCTTCTGATTTTTTTCTGTATGTGACAAAAAATGAATCAATTACCAATGGTCGCTGTGGGGGATAAAAAGCTAACAGATTTTGAGCTAAATTACATGTACTAGTCAGTCATGTTTAGACAGCTCCATCAGTTGCTTACTGCAATCAAGTGTGGTATCTTTGAGCTATCCAGCCAAGCTATTAAGTGATTATCTGTGCAATTATTTTTTTTTTTTCAAATATTGTTAGAAAATAAAAAAGTGTACTGATACATGTATATAAGTAAAGTTTAATTTATTTATTTTAAGATATTGTAGCTGGGTATTTATGTATCATTTATTATTGGAGGAGAAGGTATTATTTAGCACTGTAGCCTGTCAAGCTGCTGTTCCTGACTCCAAGCCACACCACTTTGCATGTTACTAGTAGTGCATTTTTATAACTGTACTAACTACTGATCAAGAGTGGCATGGTACTAGGTGGCTGCCTAGCTCACATTAGGGTGATTGCAGCACTACCATGCCAAGATGAAAGCTGTGGGGAACTAGGGAATTTGATCAGCATTCCCTGGAATTGTGTGTGTGTGTGTGTGTGTATGCCTGCATGTGCGTGCAAGTAATAACTTGTTACCATGAGTAAGGGGCCCTGAAGACAATGAAATTCACACAGACAGTGGTGAAAAAGGGGTTTGGGGTGCTAGGTATGTGGTCAGTATAGAGACCTGGTCTGGGGGTGATGATAGTAGCCAATACACAGGGTTTGAGCAATTCATCAAATATAGCCTGGCCTCAGCAGTTTAAAGGGAATATGCACTTAGAGTCCCATTTGTGTGCATCTTTTCCATTTTAACATTTTGGGTGTCAGAATTATGACTCAAAAGACCATCTCTCTGGTTCATAGTTCATAGATCAGTGCTAGGATAACTACTCTTATGAGCCATTTTAAGCTTAGCCAATTATCCTGTGTGAAAATCAAACCTTGCACCTTGTGTCTGTAAAGTAGACACCTTAACCATTATGGCAACCTCCCTCTGATACTTCTGATGGTGGCCATCAGAAGTATTAGAGGACAATGGAGTTCATCCAATGACTATAGAACCAATTTTTCCCATTCTCGGGTGACCAACTGTGGGTTATTGTTAGGACTCCATTTGTGCACCTGCATTACAATGGCTGACAGTGATGGTCTTGTATTGATGAGGATATTGGAATTGAACTTATTTAGCCTGTAAAGCATTGTCACTTAAAGTTTGTGTGTACTCTGACAGCAACAAGTAAATGTACAGAAGATTAGTTCGGCACAACATTTATTAATTTTTTTAATTAGAATTAGTTTTAGGAAAATGGGAAGAAATGTGCTCTTCTAACAATGACATTAAGATGGTGCCACAGCTGACTGAGTGTAAAATAAAAGAATCTCATGTGCCAGTATGCCCAAGCAAGACATGGTAGTAACTTTGAGTGCAGCTAATATGCAGCCCACTAAACCTGGAGGCAGTCTAACAGATGTTGTTTAGGAGGCAGATGAATGACAATTACTTCTGTCCTTGGAGCACCTCAAAACTCTGGAGAATGGCACTGAAGATGAAACTTCTGGAACTCGGATCAGCTGAGAGAATACAGTGGCTGGAAGAAGAGGAGAGAGGGAAGCAGTGCCAACTAAACCGAGAGATGATCATCCTTCACCAGAGTCATGTGAGTCACAGGGAGGGAGGGAGGGAAGCTGACCACTAGGTTCCCGGGGCAATATAAAACATTTCCCACAGTATAAAGGGGATGATTTTGATGGTTTTATACAGGCATTTGAAATTGTGTGTAATCAACACTAAAGCTAACGAAAAGCAGTGGGTGAGGTTTTTAACTCTTAATCTCACAGGCAGGACCATGCGTGCAGTTTTCAAAGTTAGTGATGGTGATAGTTTAAAACACACAAGTTGCTTAACTTTAGTATAATTTAAACAGACTCCAGAAGAAAGACAGCTCTGAAGAAAGTTGATGGAGTGAATTAATATAGTGTAGAAATCAGCACTTAATTTCATGAGTGGATACAGTCATCACATCAGAAATGTTTTCAGATTTTTTTTGTGGAAGGAATACACTACACGAAGATTTAGTTGGCAGACTGAGTGCAGCACCGCTAAGGAGATGGGAGGGACGGAGGACCTCTAAGCTAGCATGCTAGGGGGTTACCCAGCTTACCTATGAGCCCACCATAACTAACTCATCTCAGTAGGTTCAGCAGGTAAAGCTAAGGGTTCTAGTAGATGTCAAGGTCTATATGATCACAATGTCGACTGGGGCAGGTGGGGAGCAAAAGTCTTGGGAAGCAGCAAGCAGAATGAGCACTATGAAAGTGGTGGGTATCTATTATATCAAACTACCGTAAGAATATGTCAGTTATCACAGAGGATTAGGACTGTAAGATGTTAATTGGCTGCTGCTTCTAGCTGAGTACAGGTTTTGATTCCTTCTATCTCCATTTGCCAACTGTGAGGCTTTAAGCAAGTCACTTGACCAGATAAATGTTCCTTTTCATGGCAACCCAGGAGCACTGTCTCTAGCAGGGATGTCTTTTTAACAAATGTATAAAAACAACGGGCACCTAAAGGAAGTAATAACTAAGGCCTACTGACAAGCCCTTCTGCAGAGCCCACATTATTCCTTTTGCAGGCTATGTGGCTCAGGTCCATATGAAGTGGGCATCCAATCCTAAAACACATTAGTAGGCCTTTTTCAAAGACCTTTATTAAATTATCACTTAGGTAAAAATACATTAACAGAAAAGAAAACTAACCATATTACCATTTTTCCATTTACATACATTATACATCACATATCTTTTCTTTCCTTACAACTATAAGTTCAACATTACATAAATTGCTGAATCCCTGCCCTCCCTTAAACTTTACTCCTCCCCAGAACATTTTTCTGCATCTTTTTTTCCCACAATTTCCATTTATCTCTATGTAATTTGATCTTTTCCTTTTCTAAAGATCCCTCTTCCAGTTCCTTTATCTCTTTTATAATATGCAATACTTCACATACGGTTGGTTTAGACTTTGCCAAAAAAGCAATTACTAGAAAATGGAAATCAGTCAACAGAATTAAAATTAATAAGGCCTTACTATGACTAGGCAATCCAAATCCTGTGTCCCAGCTCAAAAAAAACATTTGCCTAGTTACAGGCAATTGCTTACCCAATATTTCAGGGTACTCTGTAGGGAATTTTTAAAATCTGCCAACTCATTACACTTACTAAACATACGTGTTCCCAATTACCTTTTTCTTGCTCATCACACCAACATTTTCTATTTACCTGAGAAACAATTCTTTGAAGTTTTTTGGGGGGTATAAAATACCTATGCAAGCACTTCCAAGCAAAGATCCTGAACCTTAGGGATCCTAAACATATGTCCTCCCATTGTTCTCTTGTAAACTGCTTTTCCAGTTTCTCTTCCCAATATTTTCCAACCTTCTCCGATTGATTCTTATAGTTACCATTCAGTATTTTATATGCCCTACTAATTATCCCATTTTAACAGCAGCTTTTGTTCTAGATTCAACTAAAAACTCTAGCAGATCAGGGCTTTCACTTAAGATTCCCCTCTCTCTTTCTCTTTGCCTGTACTCGGATTTAATTTCTGGTAGTGAAGGCAGTCTCTAGCCTGCAGTCCAAACATCATCTTGGCCTCATACCACTCTATTACTTGTCCCTCTCTAATTTTCCTCCAATACCTTGGCTTCTTTGCCAGTTTTCTCTAGTAAATTCCATCTATTTTCTGTACCTCTACTTGTAGTCATCCATACTGGCAAAACTTCATTTTTCCATGCTTATATTGGCTTAGTTCTTAGAGTGTAGGATATGGAGAATAAAAACCATACAGAATATTATATTCACAACATAGCAGAAATTATTCTCTCTCTTGAGCTTCTCCCTGCTTCATGATCATTCCTTTCTGTTTTGAATTATACACTTCTGCTTGTGTTTTGTATACTAGTCCTAACTTTGCAGCTCACAAATATCCCTTCAAATTAGGTAATCCTAAACCATCTTGTTCAGTTAGAAGGATCATCTTATGCCAATGAAACAAAAAATCTGGCAGGCACATGTGGACCACAAAATCAGTTGCAAATGAATCCAAGGCACAAGGAAAAGTTGTAGTCACTTTTTATTTACAGAAAACAATAGAATAAGCGCTTTCATCATCAGCTATTGGAGACTTCATCAGATAAAGTACCATACACTAAAAGCAGAAATCTGAATATGCCCACCATTCTAACCAATCAAATCAAAAGTGAAAAAAACCAGCCCAACAGGATCATTACTGCACTTAAAGGGAACTGCACTTCATAAAAAAATTAAAAAATATATAGATATAAATGCCTGAAAATCTTAAACATTTATAAATAGACAAAGTTTGATGAAGCATTCTGTATTGCACTATATAAAACCATATGAAATACGTATAAAATAAATTTAAATAGAAGCAACATGTATATGGGCTTAACAACTACAGCAAACTATCTCCCTATTGCCTTTAATTTTAAAAGGCAAGAAATGAAGAGACAGTCATTCAAAGCTGGCCACTGGCCGTCATTTAAATGAATTTGCCATGTTAATTCTTTCTTTTCTAACAAACCCATGGGCCACCCCTTTCATCATGATCAAGGACATCCAAGATGAAGAATTTAAACGAATATCCCAGTTTTTCCATATAGTGTTTAGCAAGGGCATTTGTGGGTTTATTTAATCTTATGCCCCTCAGGTGTTCATATATTCTGTTTTTAAATTTTCTTTAAGTCTTTCCTATGTATTCACAGAGGGAACAGACTGCACAGTACATCACCCTACATCACCCTTTCAGTGAAACAATAGACTCTCTTATTCAATTGCACTCTAATTTTGTTCACCATAAATTTATTATCCTCCAGTACAAAACAACAATGGGTGCAAGCCCCACATTCTTTCATCATCCCTAGCTGTGGGACACCTCCATTGGATTCTACAATAGTTTTTAAATTATTACCTTTTTAAAAAACAATATTGGGTTTCCTACCAGCACATTCCTTTAAATCTTTGACATTCTTTTTAAAAATTGGGTTATTCTTACCAGTGATAGAGATGTCCCTACTGTTGTTACTGAAGGCAGTAATAAAGGAAGACTCAAAATGATGGGTAACTGTTGGACCACCATGGCAACACCTTCCACTTGTAGGAACAATTATTTTTCAAACAAAATAAAATTATTAGTGAGAACCATTTTCAACAATATCTCATATGTGTTAACCTGAGTCTGGGGGAGCCCCTTCTCCACCAAATAATTCTCTTACATTCTTCTTCCCTCTGGATCATCATTGTTCTATTAATGTCATATGTTTGCCTCCCCTCCAAAAAAATCACATTTTGGCAATACCTTTGCCATTCTTTTCGCTAGTATACATATAGCACACTTTACAGTCATGATTTAAAATTGAAATGGGTCTATATTAAGCTGGGTCTGATGGGTCTTTACCAGCTTTAGATAATGCAGCCACCACAGCTTGCTTCCAAGATGTTGGTGCTTCTTACTATAAAATAAAACTGCCCAGATTTGTATCACTTTTTCCCTCCTAATTTCCAGACTTCCACAGGAATAACATCTGTTCCTGGAGACTTTCTTAATGATTGATTATACATCACCATTTTTATCTCATCTCCTCTTGTCTTAACTGTTAATTATGTCAAGGTTAGAGGTGGAAAAGATAGAGGAGGCTCAACAACTAAGTCTTCCATAAATATTTCCATTTGTGCTCTTTCTTTTTCACATTCTGTGCTCTATACAGATGTTCAGAACATTTCTAAAATATCTCTAACAACTCTCCAGGATATCTGGTTATTTTTCTTGTTATAGGCTTCCTAAATTTGGCAACAACCCTTTCTACTTTCTGTTGCCTAAGTTGTTGTGCTAAAAGTTTTTGTGCTCTGGAGTTATCATCAAGAACTTGTTGCTTAAAAGCATTGTTTTCTAAACTCAAGCATATTATCCAGCTAGCTCCTTACTTTCTTTTTAGTACAATGGATTTATGTGTCTTCTTGTTCTTTGAGATTCTCCTACTTCTGTAAATAATTTAACCTTTGTCAGCCACTCTAAGTAATTCCTATGGATTTCGTAACCATATCTGTTTGCCTTTTATTTCTACCCGAGTTTTAAACTCCATTTTCATTTTATTCCACTTACTGGCTATAACTTTGAACATATTTCTATCTTCTCTCATTACTCTTGAATAATTTCTACTGCCCATTCTTTAAATTCCACTCTTTTTTAACTAGTAGGTAAGAAAGCACCAGTGTCTCATTTTTACATTACCCTACATTTTTGTCTTTTTTTTATCTGTGCGTGATCTAAAAGCTATTGGATGAGTGTTTAAGCTTTCAATCAAAACCATGTTCCTGTAAAATATAATTTCTATCTAGTCTAACCCAATTTTTGTACCTAAATTCTGTGTTCTTACTATTGTATGAAGATATTTCTTAATGAAGATGTGAATTCATTTCTTCAGAAATCTACCCCTCTTTTGTTAATATTTTCTATTCTAGACCCCCTAATACAGCCTCACTATTATAAATCAAGTTCCTGTCCCCACCTTTAAGTAATATTCCTTGTTAAAAGATGATTATTTCTTATAATGTTTTTTTAAGCTCCATAATAGCTGGACAAAAGCATGACTAAGTTAATATTCTGCAATCTTGGGTTGTTGGGGTAGAATGGGGTGCAAAATTGCACAGATCATAATATATGTAGAGTTGATAATGTTTTCTCTTACTTTTGCATAGGTGAATATCTGGATTAAAGGAGAACTGCACCTACAGACTAAAAGACATGTTTATTTCATCATGATTTGGTGTTTCCTACATTTTAACACCACACTGGGACTATTTACAGGTTTTAAATATTTTTATATGTAATTTCTAAGTCTGACCACATGGAGTCTAGCATCTTGAAGTGATCCTGATTGTTTAGTCTTCCTCTAGGTATCCCACAATGCAGTGCTTGTCTGTAAAAAAATTACATCACACAGGCCTCTTTCTTCCTAAAGCTCCTGTAACTGCATTGATTTTTACATGCATACACTGCTGTCTTTCAGTCAGTGTTATGTAACATTTCATGTTGTGCAATGACTACTGAAAACACAAACAGTGCAAATGCCACAGAACAGACTTTCCAAGTGTTTTTTACTGCTGTTTCTTTTTAGAATGGCTAAATTGCAATCTTTTGTGAAGCCCTAATCATACTACTTTGACAGCTAGGAAAGTTAGGTGTGAAGGGGGATGGGAGATGAGTCAAAGTGCTAAGGGTAATTTGAACTGTTACCTGCTGTGATTGACAGCTCACAGCAGGAGATTTGACTAATTTGCTGTTTCCTTGTTTTAGCCTTTACTTTCTGTATGGGCAGGGGGAAGGATTAGGGAGCTGTGACATCACAGCATGGGTGGGTTTTTATGATGGTTGTGGTGATGTCAGTTTGGAGAGGGAATTGGCCAGAAAACTATCTGTATTCATTGGCCTTGATTACATCAATGAATCAGAGACTGCAGCAAGTTTTTCCAGGGTGGGATAAATGTTTTTTGAAAAGTGAAACCACCACAGTACAGTAAGGTGCTGGTCTAGTGGTGAGAAACAGTTGATTTAAAATATTTTAAATGCTTTATTGTTGTTTATTCATAGCAGGGACTGTAAATAGGAGAAAAAGGACAGATAAGTTGAGCATGTAATAATAGAATCCCATTGCTGTCCTTTAATGAACTTGGCTTAAATATTTTTTGTGGAGGCAAGTAAATAAGAGAACACTGAATGTAATGAAAGTTTTCCTTAGTAAATAAATGTTCAGTGTGAGGTGAAATGTATGCAGCTGAGGAAAGTTGTACATTTTGGTTTTATAGTTCCAAGGAGATAAGCTGATTACAGGGGCAGGCAACAAATGCCAGAGGACTTTTTAAGGTTAAAGGTTAATGTTTTCTGAAAGCATACAATTTGTTTTTCTGGGCGGGGGAAAATAAGAAAAGAATAAACAGGAATTAGTGTAAGTAGGAAAACAGGCTCTAATATGCAGGTTAGGTAATGCCTGTGGTTGCAGCTGTCAATTTGGGACAAATGTTCCTACCAGAAATGTCAGACTTCATTATCTGAATATGTAGATAGTGTGTGTGCTTTTTTTAAGTTAATAGATTAATAGGGTGTTCGTGAGGGTGTTTTGAGAACTTTAATTAAAATAAAAAGTCTTGTAAAATGTGATAGGTTTAAATGGAGTTGGTAAGAAACAATGGTATAAAAGATCAACCTGCCACACATTAGTGGGTGCATGTAAAACAAAAGCTGGAAAAAGACATTTAAAAAAGCTGTCATATATAAAAGGTGGGAATAATAATGTCTTATCATAATGGCTACTCTATCCATATTATTTTGTAATGTTAATGGCCTCACAGACATAGACAAAATGGAAACAGTATTGAATTATATAAAGAAATGCAAATAGCAATGCAACAGGAGACACATTTGGAAAGAAGTGAGCATGTAAATTTGCTAAAGGAATTCAGGATGGATATTCAGCAGAGTATCAGGGACAAAAGAACAGGGGAGTATTTATATGAATTGCTACAGCAGCTCCAATTGTGATAGAACAGAAAGAAAGATAATAATGAATGATTTGTGGCTACTGGCAAGGCAGGGGGATTACATTGGCATGCATTTATATTCCACCTAAAACTACTATTGTGGAGCTTAAGATGATTTGGGAAGAAATCATCAGCTTTCAGCTGGGAATATTACTTATAGGTGAGGACTAGAATTTGATTTGCCATACTGAGGATTTATCTGGGGGACCTGGAAGGCAAAATATAACAAAAGAGGGTAGATTTCTGAAGAAATTTATGAAAACGTTTGGTATGAAAGACATGAATTCAGAAGTAGGAACTCTGAGAGAATTTACATATTAGTCCCCAAGGTACAATAACTTGGCTAGACTACACTGAAATTATATTTTGCGAAATGTGTGCATTTAACTGAAAGCTTTGACACACATCCAATAACTATTTCAGATCCTGTGCCAATAACAACTAAGATAAAAGGGTAATGAAGTAAAAATGAGACACCGGCACTTTTTCACCTACCTGTAAAAAAAAAAAAAAAAGAACAATGAAAGTGAAGTTTAAAAATATGGTAGAAATAAAAGAAAAAGGAGGTATGGTTAAGATGTAGCAAATTATTTTGAAGGATAAGATAGGTTAAAGTATAAAATAAGGGGAATCTCACAGAAAAAGAAGAGGTGCAACTACAGAGTGCTAAAGAAAAATAAGGGAGTACTGAGATAATATGCATGAGTTTAGAAAGATTGGTGTTAAGCAATTGTTTTTGATAACTCCAGAGCCCAAAAATGTTTAGCACAATGATTTTGCCAACAGAAAGTGAAAAGGGTTGTTGCCGAACTTATGGAGTTTAAAACAAAAAAAAATAACCAGTGATGCTGTAGAGGTATTAGAGATATTTTAGACATTTTAATTTAAATTTATATAAAATAGAGAAATGTGGAAATCAAGAGAGAGCATAAATGGAAATATTTATGGAAGACTTAAGGTTATAGGTAGTTAAGGCTCAACAATTAACCGTTAAGATAGAAGATTAGATAAAAATGGTGATGGACAATCAATCTGCAGGAACAGCTCCAGGAATAGATGGTATTCTTGTGGAAGTTTGGAAGCTACGAGGGAAGAAAGTAATACAGATCTGGAAGTTTTTAACAGAACTTTAAAAGGGGGTAGCACCAACACCTTGGAAGAAAGCTGTGGTGGCTGTAATACCTAAAGACGGTAAAGGCCCATGAGACCCAGCTTTTATAGTCCCATTTCAATTTTAAACCATGATTATAAAATGTTTATGTCTACAATAGGTACTAGAATGGCAAAGGTGTTGCCAGAATTGATAGATATGGATCAATGTGGTTTGTGGAGGGGAGGTAACCATATAACAACAGTAATAAACTCTGCTTCCCTCTTAATCACTATTCTAAGTACTGCTGTTGTTCATGGGTCTTGATCCAGAGAAAGCATTCAACAGAGTAAGGTGGGATTTTATGACAAGGGGAATGGAAGATTTTACATTTTCTGATACAATAAGGTTAATTAGAAATCTATATGAGAGATCAGAGTCAAAAATTAAAGTGGGAGGATTCCTTTCTGAAATGGTGTGTCTGAAGACATGAACCAGGCAGGAGTGTCTTTATTTCCCTTTGCTATTGGATTTCTGAGTCCCTTATTTTCTTTGCCAGTGTTTCTAAATGTAAAGCAAAGGATATAACTGGTATGGTAATCAAGAAAAGTTGGCTTTGTTTGGAGACAATATTATTTTGCACCCTGTAAAACCAGAAAAGGGCATTTTGGCATTGTGAAACATCTTGAGACAATTTCAAGTCCTTTGTGGGTATAAAATTAATGAAGATAAAACAAAAGTTATAGCTGTAAACTACATACTTATACATGAATTGGTCCATCAATACCCTTATTTATGGGGACACAATAAATGTATGTATTTAAGAGTATGGATTAAAATGGATTCTGTTATGCCAGATAAGTATATGTGGGAACAGACGAAACAAAAGGTAATACAAAAACTGAGAAACTGAAGTTCTTGTTTATGGATATGGACAGCAAGCTGTAAGCAGTGAAAATGATTTTGGTCTCTTTAGTTTTAACAGCTCACGCATTATTTGTATCAACCACAGGAAAAGTTGTGGATAGTAATTAAGCATTGAAGGAATGTATCTGGGAGGGTAAGAGCGAATTGGGATAAGTTGATCCAACAGAAGAAGGTGGTTTAGGATTTCCTGATTCAAAGGAATGTTTTAGAGCTACACAGTTAAAGCATAAGCAGAAAGCTGAAATACAAAGTGGAAAGGGATGATGGTGAAATGGAGATATTCAAAAAATAAGGAGAAAGATTTTTTATGCAGATCATTAAGGAGGATAAAAGCAGGCACACAGAATATTACACACAAAGTAGCAATGGAAAGAGATGATGAAATGGGGGATTCAAGAAATAATGAGAGAGTGAGATTTTTGATGTAGATCCTTAAGGAGGATAAAAAAGCAGGCACACAGAATATTACACACAAAATAGAATGTATTCTGGGAACTAAGCCAACAAGAGAAGGGAAAAAGGAAGTTTTGCCGATAGGGATGACTGCAATTATGGGTACAGAGAATAGGCAAGAGGGGACTGGACTTTATTGGAGAAAACTGGCAAAAGAACCAAAGTATTGTGAGCAAATAACTAGAGAGGGAAAGGTAATAGAATGGGAAGAAGCCAAGAAGAAATTTGGACTTCAAGAAGAAATTTGGACTTCAAGCTAGTGATCGTCTTCCCTATCAGGAATTGATATCAGAGTATAGACAAAGAGACAGGGATAGGGGAATCCTAAATGAAAGACCTGCTCTGGTAGAGCTGTTAGTTGAATATGGAAGTGAAGCTGATATTAAAAAGGGATAATTAGTAGGGCATATAAAATATTGCATAATAACTACAGGAATGAATTAGATGTGGTTAGAAAAAATTGGGAAATGAGACCGGATAAGCAATTCACAAGAAAATCATGGGAGGACAGATGTATAGCTCCCAAGTAAGCAATAAAGTCTAGAAAATTTAGGATTTTTGCTTGGAAGTGTTTGCATGGATATTTTATACCCAGAGCAGACTCCAAAGAATTTTTCCTCATGTAGATGTCAAAAGTTGGAGGTGTCATGGGGAAGAACAAGGTAACTGGGAACATATGTTTTGGGAGTGTAAAGAGTTGGCAGACTTCAGAAATTCCCTACACCGTACTCTGTCAGAAATATTGGGTGAAGAAATAGGTTTAAGGAAATGATTTTTTGAGCTGGGACAGAAGATCTGAATTGCCTTCACATATTAAAACCTTGCTAAGTTTAGTTCATGTTGCTGCCAAAAATGACTAGAAGCTGGAAATCAAAGTCTGAACCAACTGTACTTCAAGTATTGAATATTGTATAATATTGTAACAGAAATAAAAGAACTGAATTGGGATCTTTAGAAAAGGGTATGTGCAAATTACACAGACAAAAATAGAAATTGTGAAAACAATATATGTAAAATAATGTTTAGGTGGAGTGAGATTTAAGGAAAGGCAGGAATTGAGCAATTTAAATAATGTTGGATTGCTGATAGTTATACAAAAAATGTGATGTATAATATTTGTAACTAGGAACACATTAATATGGTTTGTTTTCTTTTACATGAATTTGTTTGTCTACATCTCAAGTGGTGATTCATTAAAAGTGTTTACAAAAGCTCCAAAATAGCAGTTTTTAGTGGAATATAAATACATGCTAGTGTAATCCTCCCCCATGCCATTAGCCCCTTACTATCACAAATTTACCATTACTGTATTTCTTCCCCTTCTATTACTACTAGACCCCTCTAGCAATTATATTATTATTCCCCTTTTCCTCTGTCCGATATTCTGCTGCATATCCATCCTGAAATCCTTTGTCAAATTTGCATGCTCATTTCTTTCCAAATGTGTCTTCTCCAAGATTATTTGTATAGTACATTTCTAATGCCATTTACAATCCAAGATAGTATGGATAGTGTAGCCATTATGATAAAAAGCTGTTGTTCCCACCTGTTATACGTCATTTTTAGAAATTGTGAAAACAATATATGTAAAATAATGTTTAGGTGGAGTGAGATTTAAGGAAAGGCAGGAATTGAGCAATTTAAATAATGTTGGATTGCTGATAGTTATACAAAAAATGTGATGTATAATATTTGTAACTAGGAACACATTAATATGGTTTGTTTTCTTTTACATGAATTTATGTTTGTCTACATCTCAAGTGGTGATTCATTAAAAGTGTTTACAAAAGCTCCAAAATAGCAGTTTTTAGTGGAATATAAATACATGCTAGTGTAATCCTCCCCCATGCCATTAGCCCCTTACTATCACAAATTTACCATTACTGTATTTCTTCCCCTTCTATTACTACTAGACCCCTCTAGCAATTATATTATTATTCCCCTTTTCCTCTGTCCGATATTCTGCTGCATATCCATCCTGAAATCCTTTGTCAAATTTGCATGCTCATTTCTTTCCAAATGTGTCTTCTCCAAGATTATTTGTATAGTACATTTCTAATGCCATTTACAATCCAAGATAGTATGGATAGTGTAGCCATTATGATAAAAAGCTGTTGTTCCCACCTGTTATACGTCATTTTTTTTGCATGAGTATTTTTTAATGTTTGCGTTACATACACACACTGTTTGGCAGGCTTCTCATCTCCATTTGAATCTATGTCATAATTTTCAATGATCTTGGTTTTAATGAAAACTCTCAAACAAAAAACGAAGTACATTTTCAAAATATCTCTATCCCCTATTAACTTAGAACAAATACAAAGAACAATTTACATCTGCAAAAAAATGAAATTTAACCCTCCAGAACAATTTTCCAAAATCAACAGCTGCTCCCACAGGTATTATCTAACCTAAAATTAAGGTTATCCATGTTAAAGCACATGCTACAGCCTGTTTTCCCTCTTACACTGACTGGTATCTATTCTTTTCTTAGTCTCTTTCCCCTCTCAGATGTGAAAAAAAGCTTGTATGCTATCAGAAAACATTAACTTTTAGAAAAAAGAAAAAAAATGCACCAGCTATCTTTAAATAAAACTAAACTGTACAAAGTTATATTAAATGCATTAAATTATTAAGGTTGGTAGAGAGGCTGCTATCACTTATTCACTTCCCATAATTTCAAACTTTATTTTGCACTGAACTGCTTGCCATTGTACCTTTAATTTTCGCATTTCCCACAGCAAAGAATGCTCAGAACTCGCAAGATTTACATGCAGACAAGTTGTCTGCACGTGCAGTTAAAGTAGTCAGCAATGAATCTTTGTATATTTCAGTCAGGGCAGACTGCACAACTATCTTGGCAGCAGATTTCTTCAATCCCTCTGAACACTTGCTAATTAAAAAAGCAAATAAGCTAATATCTTTTCAGATATATGAAAGCTTGACATTTTTCATGATGTTCATTATTTTGTCTTATTTTTTAATCCTATTTCTTACAAAAAAAAACCTGTTTATAGTTTAAGCCAAAGACATTAATATAGCCATTCACCCTTATAAAAATAAGAGAAAACATCTCAATTCTACATATATGATCAGTGCACTTTTACTCCCAACCCCAGTAGCCAAAGATCACAGCACATTAACATCAAACTTACTTTTGTCCAGCCCTACTCCTCTTGCTATACTTCAAAGCCTATATTTCCTATAAAGATACATTAAATTAAACAAGTACCTTTTTAACACCTATAGCAGTCACTGAAAAGACTCCTCCACATTTAAACTA
This sequence comes from Protopterus annectens, assembly GCF_019279795.1. Classification (NCBI taxonomy): domain Eukaryota; kingdom Metazoa; phylum Chordata; order Ceratodontiformes; family Protopteridae; genus Protopterus; species Protopterus annectens. The sequence goes on from NC_056735.1 coordinate 135,665,598, forward strand.
TGCCTGACTAAACACTACACAAAACTGTTTTACTATATATTACATATAGTTTATATTATGAAATGTTTTATACAAATACTAATAAGGGCAAAAATTGCTTTACCGTTACATTTCCTGTTTTAGTGTCCTTCTAAACATGCAGTAAAGTGGGGTATATGCTTTGCATTCCACCCCAAACTTCAACAAAGTCAACAAAAGTCCAGTCTTTCTCTGTCACTTTTTTCTTGCAAAGCCATATTAAACAAATGTGACTGATGCTATATAGTCTCCCATTTATTCACTAATTTCAGTATTGCTGGTCTTCTTCCTGTTTAACGCATCTCCAAACACCAAACTCCATTTCAATCCAAGGTACTTCTGATTCTTCTAGTCAACTCCTCTGCTTTTTTGTCTCTCAAGCATTTTCCTTTGGAACATTGGAAACTATTTCACTGGAAAAGTCTATGAACTCTAGTGTCAGAAGAATGAAAATCAGTATCCCCTTCTGTTTGTTGGCTCACTTTTTGTTGGATAAATTTTTCTTTCTTCCTCAGACTGTTCTACATTAAAAAGGTATTTGATCCTCCAGGAAAAAACTTCTGGAAACAGCTAGATACAGCAGCTTGAATCCTAAACCTACCTCTCAACATTCCCCAGTTGCTGGGATACATTTGCTTCACGGTTGTCTCCAATTTTTAATACTTTTCCCTTCTTCCATAGTTTTGCCACTATCAACTTTTTCTGCTGGTATGATTACATCTTTACTAATACAGGACTTGGATACTTTATCTTGCCCAAGTTTGGAGCATACACTCAATGTGGATTATCAGTCCAGTTGCTTGTTTGTGCTTTCATAAAATTAATAGTTTGTTCCTTTCCAGTTTCTCTGGTACAACAGAAAATCTCAGGTTTTCTCTGTGACCACTGTCTTCAAACTCTTGTTTTTTTTTTGAACAGCTCATCTTGAGAAGCCTCATACTCATCCAACCTTTTCATTTTAACCTCTGATTTTTACAGTTTTATCAATTAATCTGAATACCTAGTTAAAGCTTTTTGTATTTGTTCCAGCCTTTTGTTATTTTGAGTTGATATACTCATTCAGTATTTCATGTATTTTAATTTCATTTACCTTCATGAGTTCTGAGTACGTTTGATTATTTCCTCTAAATTACTGGAAGCAATCTCTTGTACCAACAAGAAGCTTGAATTGTGTTTTAATGAACAGCTGCAGGATTCTTTCCTGACATTTTCTCTTCTCCTTTTCTGGTTGATTTTTCTTCAAGTTCTCTAAATTTCTTATTTGCTGACATCCATTTAGGTAATAGCCAGTAAGTTAATTTTACTCAAGCTGGCAATATCACTGGTTCTTATTTTTCAATTCTTTTCACACAGAGAGCTAAAATTAAGGTGTTGATCAATGTGCAGTCCTTTTAGTAAATGTCTCATCCACAAATGTCCAATCTCAGGACACTAATAGCACAATGCACAGCTGCCAAGAAATTATCTGTAGAGAGGTCTGGATGACTGACAGCAGACATACAGTCATTGTGGGGGTTCTACATTCAGACCTGAAAACTTCTTAGAATCTCAAGCACTGCTATTAGTGATTCTTGTTAATGAGGTAATGTTTTTGCTCACCATTTCCCTTCTAGCAGCCTACTTTAAAATAAAGAAAATAAGCATTACAAGCAAAAAAAAAAAAAAAGCTTTCCTTTGGGAGTGAACTTCACCTTTTGCTAGTTTTAGGGAATGCAGTGAGACTGGCAAAACATGCTAGGTAGCCTTGGTTTCTGATGCTTTCCTTTTTTGTAAAAAGAAATAGTTAAAAAGTACAGTTGTGTACACTTACCATAAATGTAGATGTTCGAGTGTATTCACTGTTGCAGTCATCACATTTGGGTTATCTGCCTGCAGGTAGCCCTCAGTTGGCCCAAATATCAGAGTTTTGGGATTTCTGCATTGGATGCTGTCGCCTCTTCCATGACGTCAGGTCATCAGGGATATAAAACATGCAGCCGACATCATTACATCAGTTTTTCTTGGCCCAGATGTCAGGAGCCCTCAAAAAATTACATGGTGTGGAACACCTCCAGTAAAAAGTAAATACCATTGCCAAAAGATATGGCCAAAAAGAGGATAGGTAGAAAGCATAGAACAGTCAAGGGGCTGAAGGGAGGGATGTTATGTGATCCTATCTTGCCTACATTCTGACTGATGGGTTATGCCAAAGCGAAGTCTCTTATTGGCTGAGCTTACTATATCCCAGGATGCACCACTACCAGTCCCCAGATCTGAGCTAAGTAGTAATTTTACTAACTTTTCTGTCAGAAATTTCTTGTTCTAGTCATAAAAAGCTGTTTTCACGGCTATTCTTCTCTTTTGTGTGTGTTTGGAGTTTATCAAAGACTTTGTTGTGTGATTGGGTTGAGTTTGGTTAGGTCTCCTTCATCTAGGGCCTTCCTGGTCTTTCAACCCGCCTAAAACTTACAGGGTTTCTTAGTATTTTGTTACCTAAACAGAAAGTTGGTGATTTTTTCTGTCAAGTTACTGATTCTTTGCCATAATGTCACAAAATCCTAGGCAAAATGCACCAAATGCAATTTCAAAATGTCCATTGCTAAACACTTACAGGAGTCATGCAGCGTGTGTCACTTTTTCCTCAAGGGTCCTCCAGGAGAGGAAAAATAAATTGATTCTTAAGGGGTTAATCTTTGAAGAAGCCTTGGCATCCTCTCCTTCAAAGAAAAGGCGTCAGTTTTCAGTCCAGTCCGTGACCGACCCCGCCAAAGACATGCAGGCCTCTCCCTCTGGCTTCAGAGCCGATGGCTGGGAGCATGGAGGAGGCCAGTCACCCCGGCTTGGAGGCCGCCTCAACCCGCGTTCAGTTTCTCTCCCTGAGGATGTCAGATTCTGATATAGACAGGGTGCTCCAAAGACTGTTCCAGTCCCCAGTCTTCCAAAAATTTGTTTCCATTGCCATTCCTCCTCCGACTGCGGAGATCTTACTCCCAGGATTCTGGGGTCCGCCGGTCTTTGGCAGTTCCCTGTCCGTAGTCAGAGGAGCCCCTGGGCCTACTGATCTTGATGATGCAGAGGGGTCCTCGGATGATGTCTCATTTGCAGACATCTTAGAGATCCTCAAACAACGAGGTGGCTGGATATCCAAACCCCCTCTGCTGATGAGTCAGTGCTCCTCAAGGCCTTTGGGGCTCAGCCCTCCGCCTCCTATGCCATGGTGGTGGCATCTGCTGAGCATGGACAGGTACAGGTCTCTGAATTATTTGGCACATTTTACCAGGCTTCAGAGGGATCTGGTCAAGGAGTTGTCAGATTCCTCTCGGGTAACCCTACCTGAGCAGCTAGCCCAGTCGGCTCTCAGCTGGCTATCCTCACTATCCAATTTCTAACTTCGTCCATGAGGCTCATTTCTTGATGGGTCCTCTTTGTTTGGAGGTTAAAGACACCCTTACCCGCGTGCTGTGAGGAAAAACCGCAAATTTTCCCCAGTTTTTCCCAGATTCCCCTTCAGAGGCCAGAGGCAGAGAAATTTTTTCTGGGCCCCCGCAATTCTGGAGACCGCGAGGTCCTTCGTGGCTCTTCAGCCTCCCACACATCATGAGGGATTGCCCAGGACAGATGGGTGCGAGGTTACACCATCCCATTCACATACTCACCCCCACCGTCCAAAAATCCCGGACCCACCACCCAGTCGCTTTAAAGCTGCTAGAAAAAGGAGTCATCCAACCGTCCCCACAGACCAGATCGGATCAGGAAATTACTCCAGGTTCTTTTAGTGCCAAAAGACAGGGGACCTGAGACCAATATTGGATCTCAGCAGACTGAACCAATCCGTCCACGAAATCCAAATTCGAATGGTCACGTTACAATCCATTCTCCCATTGTTGGAGAAGGATGTTTGGATTACATCAGGCGTCCAGGAGGTATCTGCGCTTCAGCCTGGGAGTCAGTCATTACCAATTTTGTGCTCTGCCCTTTGGTCTCACCACAGCCCCAGGGTGTTCACCAAGTGTTTGGCAGTAGTGACGGCTCACCTGAGAAGTCTTGGATTCCAAGTGTTTCCCTATCTGGACGACTGGCTCCTGACTGCCACCACCAGGCATCTACTAATGGACAACCTCAAAGCCACCATCTCCCTGGGTGCTACCCTGGGGATTACATTCAATTGGTCAAAGTCTGTCTTGCTGCCCTCTCAACGCATAAGGTTCATAGGAGCAGAGATAGACTCAAAATTGATCTGGTCTTTCTTCCTGCCGAAAGGATCCAAACTTTACAGGGCCAAGTTCAAGCTCTGATCTCGAGATCCAAAGCCCCAGCCAGGATGGTTCTACAAGTTTTAGGTTCAATGTCTGCCATGGTTCTTTTAGTTCCTCTGGCAAGATTGCATGAGGATTCTTCAGTGGCTATTGTCAACTCAATGGTCCTTTCAGGATCTTCCCCTCAATCATCACATCATGATTACGGAAACATGCAAACGGACCCTTGCTGGTGGCTTCAGACATCCAATCTGAATCAAGGAAGCCCCTTTGTTATTTCTCCAGTGGTTACCCTGACGACAGATGCCTCCCAGATAGGGTGGGGGGGGCATTGTCTGGGCAGGTTAGTTCAGGGCTCTTCTCCACATCAATGTGTTGGAGATGAGGGCTGTACTTCTATCCCTACAGGCCTTACACAAGTTTCTTCCTCAGGGCATCATCGCCATCCACACAGACAACATGTCGGTGGTCTGGTATCTGAACAAACAAGGAGGGACCAGATCTTACCCCCTTTGCAGAGAGGCCATGAGAGTGTGGGAATGGGCTGTAGCTACCAACCGCTTCTTAGGCGACCCACATTCGAAATCAAATATATTGGCAGACAAATTGAGCAGGACAATTCTCTCTCCTCACGAGTGGTCTCTTAACCAAACAGTAGCAGCTCAGGTTTTCAGGAGATGGGGACGCTGCGTGCTGCGACCTATTTGCAACTCCACTAAACACCAAGTGCAAAGGTTCTTCTCCTTGATTCCACATCAGGGAGTACCAGCAATGGATGCTCTAGCACAAGCATGGCCAACAGGGCTACTTTATGCCTTTCCTCCAAATCCACTTCTCTCCAAAGTCATTCAAAAGCTTCTCAATTGGGGTCCAATGATACTGATTGCCCCATACTGGCCTCGTCAGGTATGGTTTCCTTACCTGAAGAAGCATCCGTGGACTTTAGACTAATTCGGACCTGCTAATTCATCAGTCGGGACATCAGCATCAGTCCCTTGATCTTTGAAGTTGACAGCTTGGCTCCTCCACTTCCGACTTTAGTCAGAAGTCACACATTAGACCGGAAGTTGTTCACATTTTATCTTGCCCACAAACCCACCACTAACAAATTGTACCTCAGTAAGTGGAAGAGGTTTGCTATCTGGGCTCAACTCAAGGGCTTAGACCCTATCACTGCTCCTATCCCAGAGGTTTTGAAATTCTTAACATCCCTGTTTAATCAAGGATCTTCTGTCTCTACTATTAAAGTCCAACTAGCTATCTCTAAATTCCACGAATCCATGGATCCTCCATTGATGAGCAGCAGACTATGCAAAACTTTCATTAAAGGTGCGGGCCTGTTAAGACCCCCAGTTTTTCATCCTGCCTCCGTGGGATCTTGATTTGGTGCTTCATTAACATCTTCCCCTTTCGAACCGGCTGCTACATGTGAGTTAAAATATCTGTCTTGGAAAACTGCCTTCTTAGTTGCAATTACTTCTGCAAGAAGAGTTTCAGAGCTTCAAGCCCTGTCTATTAAACCACCGTTTGATTTTCCACAAGGATAGAGTATCACTTAGGCCTAATCCATCCTTTGTCCCAAAGGTCTGTTCTAATCTCTGTCTCCAACAATCTCTAGAGCTACCAGTTTTCTTCCCAAAATTCTCCAATGAAGCAGAATACACTCTCCATAAATTGGATGTTCACAGGCAATTGCGCTTCTATTTAGACAGGACTCAGCAATTTCGTAAGTCAGACCAGTTGTTTGTGTCCTTCTCAGACAATAAATTGGGTAAAACCATCACAAAGCTACTATCTCCAAATGGATTAGAGATTGTATAACTCAGGCTTATTCTTCTTGAATAAGCAACTTACAACATCTATCAAAGCTCACTCTACCAGAGCTATGGCGACTTCTATAGCTTTTCATTCCAAGCTCGCTATATCGGAGATTTGTGCTGCGGCTACTTGGTCCAATCCGCACACTTTCATTTCCCACTATAAATTGGATGTGGCATCTAAAGGGAGCATCATTTGGTTCCACGGTACTCAGGAGTGTTTTGCAGTGAGCCACCCAGGATTCAGGTGCTAGGGCTGTCCCATCAGTCAGAATGATAGGATCACATAACATCTTTTAGTTATGTACTCACCATAACTTCAGATGTTTGGGATCCATCTTGCCTACATTCCTAATACCACCCTCCTTCCCCTGCCTTGGAGATCAGAAGAGATTGAGCGGTTTTGAGTTCTACTGTTTTATCTTGTTTCATCTGACGATGTTATATAAGCAGGGCGTGCATGTGTGCATGTATGCGGACAAACTAGATCTGGGGGACTGGTAGTGGTGCATCCTGGGATATAGTAAGCTCAGCCAATAAGAGACTTGGCTCTTTGCCATAACCCATCAGTCAGAATGTAGGCGAGATGGATCCCAAACATCTGAAGTTATGGTGAGTACATAACTAAAAGTTAACCAGGACTGCAACAGTGAATACACTCGAACATCTACATTTATGGTAAGTGTACACAACTGTGCTATGTTCTTCGTGTTTCACTGTTGCAGTCATCTCACTTGGGTTTTTTCCCAAAGCTGAGGATGGGTGGAGGCAGTCAAGAAGTATTAGGGCTGGCTAGCAGGCCTTGTAAGACTGCTGTGGCAAATCCAGCTCTGGATTTAGAAAAGACAGGTAAGTGGTAATGCTTGGTGAAGGTGTGTACAGAACTCCAGGTTCCAGCTTCCAGGATATCCCTGGTAGGGACTCCCCTGAAAAATGCTGTAAAGGTTGAGGTAGCCCTAGTTGAATGAGTTCTGATCCCCTGTGAGGTAGGTTTTCCATGGTGTTTGTAGCAGAAATGGATACAGTGCGCTATCCATTTGGAAATGGTTTGCTTTAAAATGGCCTTGCAATCTGCCCCTGTAGCAAAGCTGACTAGCAGCTGGTCAGATTTTCTAAAAGCCTTAGTCCTGTCAAGGTAGAACCTTGTAAACCATCTGTGCATGTCCAAGGAGGGCAGGATCCTTTCCCCTTTATTCTGAAGATTAGGGAAAAAGGTTGGTAAATGGTTGGATTGGTTTAAAGCCACATTGGATACCACCTTGGGCATAAATGATGGGTTAGTCCTGAGGGAAACCCCGTCAGCATGGAAAATAATGAAGGGTTCCACAGCCATTAGTGCCTATAACTCAGACACTCTTCTTGCTGAAGTATTGGCTAGAAGTAAGGCTATTTTCCAAGAGAGGAACTTTAACTCTGCTGTAGCAGCAGGCTCAAAAGGGTGACGCACTAAAAATGAAAATCTCTGTGAGGTATTTGCTTTCTACAGGCAAGACAATTGTTAACTTTTTCTGACATTGCTTAGAGCAAGAAAAAAGGATCCCCAATGGGGTACTTAGCTTTAGAAGACTTCAGGTTTGAAACTCGAAAAACGAAAATTTCAGGTAGTGGCTGACCAGCACTTGCAAACTGCTTCTGCTTCGGGCTTCCGCACGGCAAGAAAAGCTGATGTAATGGCATCGGCTGCATGTTTTGTACCTCTGATGACCTGATGTCATGGAAGAGATGACAGCATCCGACACAGGAATCCCAAGACACTGGTATTTGGGCCGACTGAGGGCTACCTGCAGGCAGATAACCCAAGTGTGATGACTGTAACAGTGAAACATGAACATATGTTAGTTTTTCCAGTGTCTTAATCCTTCTTAGGGAATTCCCGGAGTTTCTTGTTCACCTGTTTATGTACATTTTTTTTCTACTTTCTTTATTTGAATGGACACCAGAACTAGAAGCAGCCAAAGCCAGTGACTTTCTATATTTTACAAAAAACTTTTATGTTTCCCACTCTCCTTAATAGCGTTATTATTAGATGCTGTAAAGTGTGCTGCTCTTTCAATGTTTTCCACCGAATAATCCACAAGTTTAAATTGTTAATCTTTAAGGGAAATCTGGAAAAAAGAAATTAAGATAGCACACTTAACATTGTCTTTACAACTGGATTTCATGCAGAAGACTCACACCACCTATGAATGTCTAAATCATAAAAAAAAAAAAAAAATCTGCCTTGAAGACTAAAATCCACATCTAGATAAATTCCACGCATTGCAGCAGTGATTCTTTTGATGAATGCATACAACACGGACCACCTTACTGATCCTCTGCTTCTGAGATCACAGTATGCCTTTACAAATATTGAATGTACCAAAAAAGGATAGCAGTATACACAAATATATCCCAGACGACAAGCTGATCATTATACAGAACGTTACATGGTGCTGAGAGACATCATGCTACAGTTTTACAAACTTAACTGTGTGGGGAAGAAACTGAGATGTCGATCACTGCTGAAACAAAATCAATACTGTTCCAAAAATGCTTATTATGAAAGAGAAGTTCAAAGATGGAGTCATTGTATGCAACAGCTAAGGAATTTTGGAATGCTGCACCAAAACTTGAAGGTTGCCCAACTGCATATTAAATAAGTATCCTTACTATATAAAGAATGTAATATCAGTGGAATATTTGTGTGTCATGCACTGGTAAGCTTAAATTTAAAATACAGTCTCTATACCTTGATATACGCAAATTTCTCCAGCTGTACAAGAAGCTATAAAAATCAGACAATGAATTCCTGAGTTAGCAGTTGAACAAGACATAAATGCTGACCTTATTAAAGATTAACCATAATCCAGATTAGTTATACTTTTCTCTTTACCTCCTTTTCATCATTTCCTTTTCCACTCTCTATTTGTCTGCATATTTTCTCCCCAATTATATCCCCTCTCTTTAACTGCAACCTCTTGCTTATCTCTCTCTCCTAAATTGTGAATTTTCTAAAACTTCATACTTTAACTACTCATACTAATACATAAGATTCTTACCCCAATAAACTGTACATTTATATAACATAAAACTTGTACGACTGTTTTAATTACATTGTACATGTAAATAACCTTAACAAAAAACATTTATTACTGTTTAAAATTGTATTTGGTACCTTTGTATGTTGTATCAGTTAACTATATTTGTAAATACCTCTGCACCTGTATCTCATTTTGGAGCTTTTCTCCCTAGGCTTCCGATGAAAAGGGGTATGCTAGTCATCCCAGCCAGACCTTCCTGGTAATCAAATGTAAAATAAAATAAAATATATATATTTTTTATTAGATGAGGTTTATTCGTTTTTTTAAAACTAGCCATATGGTTACTGTTGTTAATAGTCATATATATGACATTTTATTACATAAGCTGTTATATCATTTATCATATTCCTTTTCTAGCACCTTAACTCTACAACTGTGGTCACCATCTTTATCTTGCAAATGGCCCATTCTTTCCTTTGTGAAAGGCAACTGCCGTGGAGGGTGAAATCATACAGTGGCCATGGGAAAGATTTTTAATTTTAATGCAGTGAGAACATGAACTTTGATGGGAAGAACTGCCCTACTTCAAAAAATCCACAAATCCACCGTCAGAACACACTTTATTACAGCAAAGCTTTTGGGTGAATAAACGCCCTTTCTCAATGCTAAAAACAGTATACAATACATACACCTCATTCAAATAAGAGCAAATGAGCATCATGTGACCACAGCCAACAAATCACATAACACTTAATTAAAACTTTTAAAAAGACACTCACTGTCCTGGGAGTACGGCAGTTCTTGATAAATAAGTATGATACAATGGTAACTGGAGAACACCAAGACAACTTAAAAAAAAAACATAAATCCACAGTCAGAACACTGTTACATTATTTCTCCGGATGTCTGACTTGTGCTCTGTAATGCGCTCCTTAAATTCTCTAACAGTCCTTCCTACATAAAATGATGCACATTTTTCGCAGGTGGCAAGATAGACCACATTCACACTATTACAAGTAGCCATACAGTAAAAATTAAACTGCTTATTAGATACCAGATGAACAAACCTGTCACTATCTTGCATGACAATATCATTACAACTGCATGCCATACATCCAAATATTCCACATTTCATTCCTATTTTGCCTTTTCCATCACTGGAAAACTGAAGGAGCACATTATAGAGCACAAGTAAGACATACGGAGAAATAATGGTAAAAATGCATTATCCTAGCACATTATATCCAAAGGTATAGATCATTCTTTTAGATTCAGGGTAATAGATAGTATACAAAAAGGGACAAGAGGAGGTGATTTAAATAACCATCTTGAAAATAAAGAGTATGAATGGATTATTAGGCAATGTGCAGACTCACCGGCTGGCCTTAATTTAGTAAGCATTAAACCTGTTTTAGTGAAAATACAACAGCAAAACCTATAGAAGTTTTATAAGTATGTCTTTTTAAAAGTTGTGTGTGTTATGTGATTTGTTGGCTGTAGTCACATGATGCTTATTTGCTCTTATTTAAATGTGGTGTATGTATTGCATACTGTTTTTAGCAATGAGAAAGTATGTTTACCTGAAAGTTTTGCTGTAACAGTGTTCTGACTGTGGGTTTGTGTTTTTTTTTAAGTTGTCTTGGTGTTTTCCAGTTATTATTGTATCATACTTATTTATCAAGAACTGCCATACTCCCAGGACAGTGAGTGTTCTGTGTTGCTGCAGGCACACCCCAAAGAGTTCCATGCATATCACCACTGAGTGACTGCCACCTCCTACTATGGCTCCCCACATCTTGTAAAGAAAAAAGGGATTAAAGCTTCAGTAGGGAGAAAGAAATCACAAACTTTCAACTGGGCAAGAGTGCGTTTTCACAGGGAGGCAAGCCACACATACCATGTTAAACATACTAAAGCCAGAGGTGTACAACCATAAAGGAAAAGCTAAAAAATCTTTGAATCAGTACAACTGCACAAACTATGCTAGCACTGCCTCTCAATGCAGCACAGCAGTCAGAGAGTTGCACAATGAGAAAGTGTACCCGATGAGTTGAAACCCTGTCTAGTTTACACTGAGCCAAGGAGAACGGAAGCTGCTGTTATTGCTTGTAACATTTACATCTGTTGGAACTTCTCATTCCAGCCTCCACTGCAGGATTTCACAGCAGTAGAAAACTCACACTCTTCTTAAGATGGATAACTGATGTCAGCTGCTCAATTAATGCACCTCCGGTTAGCTCCCATGGTTTCTAGTCCAGCTACATGAACCTGGGTCTCATGAGTCACAGTCTATGGGCCTATGCATGTGTTCTGTAGAAAGAACAGAAAATCTACTTAAAGTACAACTGCAATAAAAGCTACCATTAACTTCTGAAGGGGAATTGTCATGACCTTTATGTGTGTTACGTGCAGTTATGCTTGTGCATCCAAAAATGATTTTAGTGCATTTATAAAAGTTTCTGGAATTGCTGGACTGCTTTTTGTAGTCATAATTTATTTTGTACTGAAGTTCTTTTTCAGTGCCATTAACTCTAGTGATCTTTGCATGAAGTGCGCATTCATACACAGCCAGGCACCATGCAATATGAGAGGTCTACCCCACACGGTGATGCTGAGTATACCCTTGGATGCCTGTGCCGTGATGCACAGTCCTCTTTGATTCTCTACGACTGAGTACGTTTAAAAAGGAGTCTGTTTTAAGCGCTATACATGACAGACACATCCTTCATGTAAGTAATGCAGTAAGCCTACTTTGATGGGAGACATGACTGATGCAATTTTGTAAATTTAAAAGTAGGCTCATGTACTTCAGGTAATGCACATGCTACCTAAAATGCATCTGTTACATGTCCCTCATGCAGTACATGCATAGCTAAACTCAAAATTTAGATGTGCAAGTTCCTAAGGTGTGACACTTACAGTTTGCCTTAATCGCATGACGTCAAGTAAACTGTAGCTGGAAAAATGAAGTCTAAATATATTCCTGTAGAAGACTGCTCTCTGTCAGATTGCTTTTTACAAATATGAATAACTGAACCTGATTTTCCATGACAAAAAATACATGTCACATGACTTGGGCCTTTTCCAGTTTAATAAAAAACAAACTAACTTAAACCCCACATAAGTTAGACATTTAATACTTCATTTCTGAGTTTCACATAAAAATAAAGTAGGCTGCAAGAATGTTTTTAGAAAAACTTTTATTTGTCTTGAAGTACAACTTGAGTTGTATCTGAATAAGAAATGCAAAAGGGATCGTATTTTAACCTTTGCAAAATTAATCCTGAACCCTTCAGTTCTGAACATTTAAAATGAATGGAATTTTGCACCTTTCAAAATGCAAACAGCATATAAAAAGGTTGGGATGCAGCTTTTAGAGAGATGAAAACTTTTACCCACAGTCAGCTTTATTGTCTGGAAAATGGATAACATTGCTACATAAATGCAACAAGAACTCCCTGTTCCCCTTGCCATTGTTCCCAATGGTATATAACTAAGTGCTTTGAATGAAAATAAAAATAAAGTTGAGAACATAATGCTGGAAAATCATTTCTCCCATTTTTATAAACCATCTCCAATGTTGCAGTTTCAAGAACAGCATAAAACACAACAGTCTGCCATACAATGAATTCCCCCTTCTCCTTACAAAATAATGGTTTATGGCAAAGATCCTATATTTGAAAAAAAAAAATAAAACAAGCTTCTCCAGTCAATTACCCAATCACTCAAAATACTTTAACAGCAAACTGACTTGTTGCAGCAGTAACATCAAGTTTGTGCGACCCATATTCACAGAAATGACTTCATAACAGATTTTGCTAATTGTAGTTTAAACACTGGGAGTTATTTGAGGTGGTGATAAAAATGCTTGCTAGTTTTAAAAAGTCTGTTTTCCTGTGATACACTTTTGTTCAAATTGTTTTTGCTTTTGTCGCTGTGGTATTTACTTTTCAAGGGGGAAGTTTGATGCGCTGAACCAAGGATTAGAGCTCCTCCTTCTAACAGTTGGACTCCAGATTCTTCTGCAGATATCTTCAACCCTGTTACCCATAGGGTTTTCACTCCCTGCTAGTTCACTGGTGGAGAGGGTGCTTGCAGCAGATGAAGTGGCAAAAGGAAGTCCACTGTCAGCACTGTTGGACCAGATTGAATCATGAAAAGGAATGGTAGGAGACCACAGGCCAGTTGAGCTTCCAAGAAGAGACTGCAAAAGAGAAGAAACCATCCCTTAGGACTTGTGCATTTAAAATAAACAAGTTAATGAGCTCAATGATAGTTTTAGGAGTTTCATATGTTATGTTTTACAGTGGCAATGTTTCTTCCCTTCAAATATTGACAAAGTCTAATCTACTGATTATGGGTAAATATAATCCATTCTTCAGCAGTGCTCTGTGACAGTAAATCCAAAGATGGCAAACAATGAGCTTTTGCAAACACAACCACTTTCCCACACAGCATACATGATAATCTGCCAACAGAGCACCAGGTTCTCAGCAGTTTTTTGGTGGAAGAGAGCAAAGCATGCCCTACTCTAGAACAGGGTTGGAGAAAAGTGGCTCTCAAGACAGCATCCCAGAATAATTCACATTCCAGGTGGTAGCTGAAAAATGAAGGTATATGAGGAATTTCATATACATAGCCTTGAAGACCAACAGAAAAAAGAGTATCCCTAAATGCAGTTACTAAAGAAATGGCAGGAAAAAAATTAGTCAGTCCTATAATATAAAGCATCCTTACCAGCCATCCCTTAACACAAGTCAGTCAAGAATACAGTACACTTGATGCATGTTTAATTTTATTTCAACAGAAGTTTTAAACAGTTGAAGAAATGGGTGTAGTGTTTATCTTTTAACGTGTGATGGGGGCTGTTATAATCATTAAGGTATTTACCTTACAGACACAAGGTACAGAGTATGAATCTCACTTTGGAAGAGAAGTAGACTAGGCTTAAAATGGCCATTGGGGGTAGCTAGCGTAGTAATTACCTATTAATCTATGTGCTGCTTCTAATAAAAAGTGATGCAGGACCAATCAGGATATGAAATTATTATTGTAATATGCAGACAGAGAAAGCAATGCCAGTTTAATGAAGTGGTTCATTTAAAACCAATTAAAATCCTCAGAAAACTAAAAAAAGCAGTAAGCCCTCAGTGAAGCTCCTGGATCATATACCAGCCAAGTCATACTTCCAAAGCAAGTATAAGAAAGCATAAGTAATCATCACCATTTCCAGCAACAAATTCTAAGGCATGGAGTACTTTGTAGAGGAAATATGGATGAAGCTATTTAAGGAAGTATTACTTCTGCTTTAATAATAGCTTAGGGACATTTAATACAATACCCATGAAATGTGACTTTGGAAAGCCTGCTTGTTTCTTGTAGTATCACTATTACATTAGATAAACAAGCTGCAATGATGTACTAAAAAATTAGACATCACAAAGCAGTTTGTTAGGTATGTGTGTTCTCCAAGGCTGCAGTTCCAGAGTTTCTAAACAAATTCAGAACAAATGAAACAACATATAACTGATATAACTACCTGCCCCTCACCCTGTGCTGCCATCTCTTTAAAAGGACAAATACTTTCTAACATTTTATTTTCCCAGCAGTGCACTTTTCTCTCTAGCAATTCATCTTTACACTGATTATACATTATATATATATATATATATATACATATATATATATATATATATATATATATATATATATATATAAAGCATGACTTAGCTGTAAACTCCCCCTCTGTAGCATTCCCACCCTATTATGATTTCTTTGCACACACCATGCCAACAGTGAATTACATTTTCTGATACTTTCTTGAGCAATCTGCCAAACTTATCCTTACATAAACTTGCCCACCGCATTTTAAGATACCTGACACGCTTGTTCTTTCTCCACCTATTAGGGTCATAACCCCATGGTGTTTCTTGGAATTCACAGCTCTTCTAAAGTGCACTGTTATTTACAGCAGCTTTCTTTTCCTCACATGGGACCAGACACACACATAGCCTTTGGGAATTACACAACTATTTTACTTTTGTAATTTCACAATGAAAAAAAAAACAATGGCAGAGACAGAAACAGTCTGACCCAAGAAGGAATATGATTCCTGTTGTTTTCAAAAATCTGATTTAAGCATATTTTGCAGCAGCAAAAGAAAATGCTCACTGTGGTGTGTTTTCAGCATGATAAAAAAAAAATCAGAAAGTGTAACTGGATTTCAGATAGTCTGCCCAAAGACTCTCAGAGCTAGTAGTCATTTGTTTATATCACAAAAAAAATGGCATTTTAACAGGGGTGTGTACACTTTTTATATCCACTGTATGTACTTACCATAAAGTTCCATCTGTGTCATCTGTCTTCATTTTATCCTTGACAGATGGGTTTTATTCTGATATCGGAAATGACTCGGCCATCACTACAGGTCGCGGCACCCAAAAACTCTCAAGATTCACCTCTACCCACAATCCCTTTCTCTCCATTTCCTCTGATCGAGTTTGCAGAAAAGCATTTATAAACATATATATATATATATATATATATATATATATATATATATATATATATATTATATTTACATTTATAGAAGGAAGCCATATCTACTGTGCTTGAATAAACATAATACTTAAAGATGTATGATCCAATCCACCAAAAAATCTTTTGAGCATGGGGGATGGTGGGAGGGAAGTCAAAGATAAATGAAGATAGACAACACAGATGGAACGTTAAAGTACATAACGTCTTTATCTGATGTTGTCAATCTTCATTTTATCCTTGACAGATGGGATAGAGTCCCTAGCTACCTAAAATCCTGGGTGGTCTCATGGAAGGATATTCCTGAGCACCACCAAGCCAAAGGATGATCTTCCCGTACAGTCCAATTTGTAATGAATAATCAAGGTAAGGGGAGAAGCCCAAGTAGCTGCTGCACATATATCATCCATTGAAGCTCTAGACTGGAAAACTGCTGAGGTGGCTATAGATCTTGTAGATTGTGCTTTCACAGGCTTAGGCATTGTTAATTTATTCTTATTATAAATAAATGAAATGCAGTCCTTCAGCCAGAGTTACCTTGTTGACTGCCTTACCCAACTTTGCACTGGAAAGGGAAACAAACAGTTGATATGATTTTCGAATGTCTTTTGTTCTCTGAAGATAGAAACACAATTGTCTATGAACATCAAATAAATGTAAGGCATGTTCCCCTTTGTTGGAGTAATTTGTGAAGAAAACCGGTAGATTAATGGTGTAATTGATGTTAGCCTCTAATACTACCTTGGGTAGAAAGGAGGAGTTTGTTTGTAAAGAGACTACTCCTTGTGAAAAATCAGATAAGGGGGTTCAGACAATGCCTGGATCTCGGAAACCCTTCTGGTGGAGGTAATGGCTACCAGAAACTGTCTTCCAAGATAAAAACTTCAGGTCACATTGTGCAGAGGGATCAAAGGGAGAATGCATCACAGCCTGTAACACTAAGTTCAGATCCCAAGGAAGAGTGGGATCTTTGAAAGGGTTTTTTTAACAAAAGTGTGCCTCTTAGGAATGATTTATAAAGTTTATGATTGGCTAAAGAATGTTCTTCTATACCATTGTGAAAATTAGAAATTGCAGCTAACTGTAATCTGATGGTGGAAGGGGAAGCTCTAGCATTGAAAAGAGAGGCTAAAAAGTCTAAGATATGCTCTATAGAAGCTGAAAAGGGGTTTATTTGTTTTTCATGGGCCTAAATGGTAAATTTCTTCCATTTACTTCTTCTTTCGTCTTTTCCCAGTTAGGGGTCGCCACAGTGGATCACTTGTCTGCTCATGACTGGCAGTGGAGTTTTACAGTGTTGAGTTGCCAGCCCGGCGCCCAGCCTTCCACAGAAGGCGCACACACACACACACACACACACACACACACACACACCTAGGGCCAATTTAGAGTGTCCAGTCCACCTACTGTATGTCTTTGGGATGTGGGTGGAAACCAGAGCACCCGGAGGAATCCCACATGACCACAGGGAGGACATGCAGACTCTGCACAGAAGGCACCCCAGCCGAAGATTGAACCAGAGAACCTCTTACTGTGAGGCGGCAACGCTAACTGCTGCACCACCGTGGCTGCCCCACTAGAGTACAGTTTTTGAGTGGAAGGTTTATGAGCAGACAACAAAATGTGGTGTACCAGACAGGAAATATTAGGACACCTGGCAACTAATGGAATTGGAGGAACCACTCTGTCAGCCGGAGTTTCAGAATGCCTGGGTAAACAAGACCATCTGTATGTGACAGAAGTTCTGGAACCAGGTCCAGAGTCCAAGGTTGTCAAATCAGATAAAGCCAAAGGAAGGTAAACCAAATCTGTCAAAGCCAAAAGGGTGCAATGAGGATTACTGTGCTTTTCAACCTGAGCGTTTTCTGTAAAAATTTTGGAATTAGAGGAATTGGTAGAAAGGCATACAGAAGACTGGGAGTCCCAACTGTGGAGGACAGTGTCTCTGGGTGAGTTCTCAAGAGGGGGATTCAGGGCAAAATAAATGCTGCACTTGTTGTTTAGGGGAGAAGCAAACAGGTTGCAGCATGGTTGACCCCAATGACAGAAGATCATTTTTATCACTTCTGGATTGAGAGACCATTCGTGAGGCTGAAGGATGCATCTGCTCAGCTTGTCTGCAATCACACTGGAACTCCTCAGAATGTGCACTGCTATTAGAAAGAGTTTGGAAGAGATCACCCACTGCCACACTCTGAGGGCTTCTCGACAAACGGGGGTAAGACTTGGTTCCTCCCTGTTTGTTGATGTACCAAGCCACTGACATATTGTCTGTCTGAATTGCAATGGTCCCCCTGAGGAAGAGCTGTATGAAAGACCTGCAATGGAAGAAGTACCACTCTTAGCTCCAGGACACTGATGTGCAGGTTGGCCTCTAATGGGGACCAAGTGCCTTGGACTGTCGCCCAGATAATGTCCTCCCCCACCCCATCTGGGAGGTGTCTTGTGTGGCCGTGGGCTCTGGAAGAACAAAGGGACATCCATTGAGGACTTGTTCAGTGTGTATCCACCAAAGAAGATCCATCTTGCAACAACTGGTGATCAGGATTAGGTCCGACAAGGGTTGGTGAAAGATAGACCACTGGGAAGTTAGTAGTCATTGCAGAATTCTGATATGAAACCTGGCTAAAGATACTAGAGTTATTGATGCTGCTACCGACCCTACAGCTTGCAAAACTAGTCGGGCAGGAACCCTCTTTCGGCGGAGTATCTTTTGAACCGGTACCATTATTCTCTGAAGTCTTTCTGGAGGAAGGGATGCTATAGCTGTTTGAGTATTTATTACAGCACCTATGAATTTTAAAATTTGCATTGGCATTAAATGTGATTTGCTGATATTTCTCATAATCCCCAGATGGGCGCAGACATCAAGAGTGTAATCTCTGGTTGCTATTAATGGATGCCTGGTCAAAGCGATTATGAGTCAGTCGTCCAAGTATGGAAACACCCAGAATCCTTGCAATCTCAAGTGAGCTGCTACTACTGCCATGCATTTGGTGAACACCCTGGGGGCTGTGGTGAGACCAAAAGGCAGTACTCTGAACTGGTAATGACTGGCGACCAGCCAGAAGTGGAGGAATTTCCTGGAGCATTTGTCCATTTTTGTGTGGTAATATACATCCTGGAGATTTATTGAGCACATCCAGCTGTCTTTCTTCAGAAAGGGAAGAACTGACTGTACCATGTCCATCCGGAACTTTGTTTGCCAAACCGAATTGTTCAGCAAACTGAGATCCAAAATCGGTCTCCAGTCCCCTGTCTTTTTTTGACACTAAAAAGAATCTTGAATAGGTTCCGGATCCTTCCTGGTCTGGCAAGACTTCTTGGGTGACTCTTTTGTCCAGCAGTTTTTGAATTTCTTGCACTGCTGAATCCCTCTGATTGGGTAACATCAGGGATTTTCTTGTGTACAGGGGGAGGATGAGAAAAGGGAATGATATAGCCTCTGGATATGAACTGTTGCACCCAAGGATCTGTTATATTTAGCCAGGCGTCCCCCGACTTCCTCCAGAGGAAGACAATCAGGCCTTCCTTCAGGAGTGCTGAAAGGGCTTCCCTGGGAAGGAATCCCTAAAGCCCTGGTTTGCGGACCACCTTAGCCACAAGGATAGCATCTTCTGTTTTGCCCCCCCTCTGCCCCTGGGGGAACTCTCTCCATGTGTGTCTTGGAAAGGCCCTTGGGATTTTTTTCAACCACATTTTTCCAACACTCCTCTGGTTCCTAGAAAATGACCTTTGTGGGGGTGGAGAAACATACGCCAACAGCAGAAAGGGTCTTAACATCCTTCTCACACTTGGATAAAGTCTCTTTCACTTTAGGGCCAAACAAGGATATTCCATCAAAAGCAGCATTGATGAAAGAAGAATTGAATGGTTCTGCAAAGTCATATAAATGCATCCAGGTGTGTCTCCTTATGGCTACAGCTGTAACTGCTGCTCTGGAAGTCCCTTCGGCTATATGTGCAATTAGCCTCATGGACAAATTAGACACAGACTCCCAGGCTGGCTAGCTGGAAAACCACTTTCTCTTGAACTCCCTCAGCTTCAGCTCCCACCAGGGTGTCCTACAATTCCTTAATCAAATCCCACTGGGAGTCTGGTGAAATGTGCCAATAAGTTCAAGGACCTTATAGTGAAGGTTGAAGAAGTGCAGAGTCGCTTCCCAAATCCACCCATAGCCCAACACTCCCTGTTTGGTGGATGGACAGAGGACCTCAGCAATTTCCTTTTTAGTAGTGGCCACTATGACGATGGCATCCACATGTAATCCCTTGGCCTATAACTGCTTATCCTCAGGGGCAGATAGTATTTTATCAGGTCTTTTAGGGATGGGCTTGATGGTGTCTGGAGCCTTCCACACCCACTATGAAAGCAACTGAATGAGTTCATCAGCGGGTGGGGGTCACCAAAGAGGTAGATGGGTGGGAGCCGAAAGTCTGCAGATAAACAGATTCCTCAGAGGAAGGGTTCTGGGACTTCCAGCCACCCTTCTGTTTTAAAATGTCTAAGATGTCTCCAAATGAGACATCTGCAGGAGGTGACCATGGGGACACCTGTCCTTCATGAAAATCTGTGTTCTCTATAACTGATTCCTGGGGGGAATCCAAGTGCTTCCTCTTGCGCTTCTTCTTCTTCTGAGGGACCTCCTCAGGGGGATACTCTGAGGAGGTATCAGAAGATGACAGAAGGTGGGCCTGAGAAATCTGAGACTTCAGCACCCGCCGTCCCAGTGGAGAGGTGGGAGGAATAATTGAGCTAGGGGGAGGGGGTACCTGTTCCGAGGGGAAAGGTGCTGGCTGAGTCACTGTAAGTGAGAGGGCCCTCTCCATAGCCTCAAAGGTCACCCCCCCAAAAGAGAGAAGGGAGCCCGGAACCAAGATAGACTGTCTGGGGACTAGAGTCACTCCCCACTCCGAAGAACCGACCCTCAAGAGAGAAGCCAGTGTCAAACTAACTCCAGCCAAAGCTCAGAGGAACAGGGACAGCTCCAAAAAACCTGGAGTCGAGACCTGCCCCCTGGAACCAACAAGGTAGCTACGGTTCCAGGAGTGCTCTGGTTCCGTAGCCAATGAAGAGCTCAGGGTAACTACTGGTTCTGAAGAAACGAATAACTCTGGAGCCTGTACAGTCAAGGCTGGGATATCTGGAACAGATGACTCTAAGACCTCAGAGGAAGTTAGAGGAGGAGTTGTTAATGGGGTAAAGGATGTTTCGGTGCCAAGACCCGAGGGGGTTATAAATGAAACTGGGCCTGAAAGTCCTCTAGCCTCTCCACATCAAATTCAGAAAAACTTTTGGTGGAGTAGACCGATGAAGTAGAAGGGGACTTGGGCCTCTGCACAAAAACTTCTTGGAGTTCCCCAGCAAAAGAATCAATAGAAGGTGATAGGTAGTTCCAGGCAATATGTCCTTGGGGGTCTATATTAGAACACCGAACTTTCAAAATTTCGAGTGTTCTAATATCGAACCCTATTAATTGAAAATTTCAAACATTGAACATACAGAAAGTACAGTTGTGTACCTACCATAAATGTAGATGTTCGAGTGTATTCACTGTTGCAGTCATTACACTTGGGTTATCCTGCTGGCAGGCTACCCGCAGTCGGCCTGAATTCCAAAGTCCTGGTCCTGTGTCGGTTGTTGTCGCCTCTTCCCTGACGTCAGTGCACCAGGGGTATAAAAGATGCAGTCAACGCCATTTTCTTTAGTTTTTTTTGCCCCCAAAAATGGTAGGCTAAAAAATTCTGATCATAAAAAAGCATGCACATAAACTTCATCTACAAGCAAATACACCACATAGGATGTATAGAATAGAGAAGTACAGATAAGTCCTAGCAATGAAAGGGGGATGGTGGGAGGGTAACCTGGGCTGCAACAGTGAATACACTCGAACATCTACATTTATGGTAGGTACACAACTGTACTATGTTCATCGTGTTTCACTGTTGCAGTCATTACACTTGGGTTGAATCCCAAAGCTGAGGTTGGGTGGCTGGGCCTAAATAGAATTAGGAGTGGCTATGAGGCCCTGCAGAACTGCAGTGGCAAAGCCTGCTCTGGATTTAGAGTAAAGAGGTAAGTGGTATGCTTTGTGAAAGTGTGCACTGAAGTCCAGGTAGCAGCCTCGAAAATGTCCTTGGTTGGTACTCCTCTGAGAAAGGCTGCTGAAGTGGCTGCTGCTCTGGTAGAATGTGGCCTAATGCCCTTAGGCACTGATTTGCCATGTTGTGAATAGCATAAATGAATGCAGTGGCCTATCCATTTTGAAATAGTCTGCTTTGAAATAGCTTTCCCTTGCGATCCTGCAGCATATGCCACTAAGAGTTGCTCAGTCTTTCTGAAAGCTTTAGTCTTGTCCAAGTAAAAGCGTAGCTGTCTGTGTATGTCCAAAGAATGCAGAAATCTCTCCCCCTTATTCTGCGGGTTTGGATAAAAGGTAGGTAAATGTATGGTTTGGTTAAGGGCCACACTGGACACTACCTTAGGTTTGTCCTTAGAGAAACCCTGTCCGGATGGAAAATAAAAGGTTCCACAGCCATTAGTGCCTGTAATTCTGAGACTCTTCTTGCTGAAGTTATTGCTAGGAGAAGAGCTGTTTCCCAGGATAAGTATTGTATCTCCACTGTACTGGCTGGCTGAAAAGGAGGTAATGTGAGATTTTCCAAGACAAATTGAGGTCCCATGCAGGTACTGGAGCTCTCCTTGGAGGTCTTATGTTTTTGGCCCCTCTGAGATACTGCCTTAGCAGTGGATGAGAGAAAATAAGTGGGTCCGTATTGTAATGAGCTGAAATGGCAGAGGCATGGATCTTAATTGATGAGAAGGATAGGCCTTTGTCCAGCATCTCAGTTAGGTATTGTAAAATCTGAGGAATATTTGGAACAAACATGTCAATTCCTTGTGCCTGGTTCCAAGCACAGAATTTCTTCCATTTTTCTGCATAAGATTTTCTGGCGCTGGGCCTCCTGGCCTCCAAAATAACATCCATAACTGCTTTAGAGAGAGGTGTGTTCTGAATGGTTACATTATCCGCCAAGCAGCCAGACTTAGGGTTCTGAGTTGGCTGTGTAGGATCTTATTGTTTTGTTGGGTCAGCAAATGAGGAATTTGAGGTAATGTCCAGGCTGGGCCTTGATACAAGCTCTTTAGGGTTGGGTACCAGTGCTGGCGTGGCCAGTCTGGAGCAATCAGGATCATTTTTGGCTTCACTTGTCTGACCTTTAGGAGTACCTTGGGGAGGAGAGGCAGAGGAGGGAAAGCATATACTGAGAGGGCTTTCCAGCTGAATGAAAGGGCGTCCACTTTCCATGCTTGCTCGTGATGTCCGAGTACAGAATCTTTGTAGCTGGCAGTTGTGAGGGGAGGCAAATAGATCTATGTCTGGGCATCCCCATTTCCCTGTTATCATTCTGAAGATTTGTGGATCTAGTTTCCACTCGGTGAGGATCCATGAGGTTTCTGCTTAGTTAGTCTCCCAAGGTATTTGTCCTTCCTGGCAGGAATTGTGCTTGCAGGTGTACTTAATAAGTCAATGCTGTGTTCCACAAAGTCATGGCTTGTCTGCAGAGGGGGTAGGAATGTGTGCCTCCTTGCTTGTTTATGTACCACATGACTGTAGTATTGTTTGTCTTTATCAGCAGTTGTCCTGGATGAAGTAGGTCCTTGAAGGCTATCAGTGCATTCTGTACAGCTAGCATCTCTTTTTGATTGATATGAAGATGCATTTGGCTTGTGGGCCATGTGCCCTGAATACATTTTCCTGCCATGTGTGCCCCCCAGGCATAATCTGATGCATCTGTTGTTAATGTCTGCCTGGCTGTGGGTAAAGCGAATGGCTGTCCCTTGTTGTAGTGACAAGCCTGTGCCCACCATCGAAACTCCTGTTGCAGGCAGGGAATGAGAGTAATTAATGTTTCCAGGCTGTGGCAATGTTGAGTCCAAACACTTTTTAGATACCATTGTAGTTTCCTCATATGCAGTCTTGCATATGGAATTAGTAGAATGCAGGATGTCATGTAGCCCAGAGCCTGCAGAATTTTTCTTGCAGATAACTGGGTCTTTGTTGCCATGTTTTCGAAGTAAGAAGTCAGTTGCCTTTGTTTGTCTGGTGTGAGATAAGCCATCTGGGCAGTTGTATTTAAGCTTGCACCCAGGAATATTATCTCTTGAGAGGGTACTAGTTTTGATTTCTTTTCGTTTACTGTGTACCCTAGGCAGATTAGCAATCTTTTTACAAATGCCAGATGCTTTAGTAGAATGTCTTTGGTCTCTGCTTGAATAAGGCAGTCGTCCAAGTAGGGAAATATTTGAATTCCTCTGTCTGCAAAATGCAATTACTGGTGCAGGCATTTTGTGAAGACCCTGGGCGCAGCAGATAAGCCAAAGGGCAGTGCAGAGAATTGGTAGTGCATTGAGCCAGCTATGAATTTGAGGTATCTTCTGCAAGATTGTCTGATTGGGACATGCAGGTATGCCTCTTTGAGGTCCAAAGTTACAAGCCAAGCCTTCTTGCCAGCATGGGCAGAAACTGCTGCAGAGTCAACATTTTGAATTTTGGAACGTCCAAAAAAGTGTTTAGAATAGACAGGTCCAGAATTGGTCTCCAGGCTTTGTCCTTTCTTGGTACTAAGAAAAGTCTTGAGTAAAATCCTTGTCCCTGCTCTTTTTGTGGCACTGGCTGAATAGCCCTCATGTCCATGAGAGATGAAACTTGTTTTTGTGCCTCTGCCCATTGATTGTGTGGCAGGTCTGGCATACCTTTTGCCTTTGGAAGGGTGTGAAAGTTGAACCTGTGGCCCTGAGAGACTATATTTAAGACCCATTTGTCCTGGGTGATCCTGTGCCATTTTTTTGAAAAAAGTGCTAACTTTCCCCCTAAGGGAGCTGCCAAAAGTTAAGTGCTTGGCATTTGCAGATGGAAGTCAGTGGGACTGTTTCCTATAAGGCTGTGACTTGTCTTCTCTGCTTTTAGAGGTAGAAGCACCCCATTGTTTGAGCCTGTATGAGTCCTGGGGCTGTTGGCTGCCTCTAGGGCATTTGAATCTGCCTCTTTTTGGTCTTTCTGCCACTGGAAAGGACCAATTCTTAGAAGGCAAGTTCCTGCTAAATCTGGGTGGCTGTACCTGTAAGAAATCCTTTACTGTCTGCATAGATTTAGATTTAGCCTCCATTTTCTTCAACACCTCGTCTGCCTTAACACCAAACAAAGTATCATGCTGTAATGGAGCATCCAATAATTTTACTTTAACATGAGCAGGCAGATTCTGTTCCTTTAACCAAGCATGCCTTCTAATAACAGAACCTGTAACTGCGGCCCTGCACGAGGCCTCCTGTGAATCATAACCACATTGCAAAGTATGTTTTCCCACTTGTTCAGCTGCATGCAATACATCCTGCAATTCTTTGTTCTCAGAACATTCAGAATTTGTCAATATTTTTTGTTTTAACAAAGACATTAAGTATTGCTGATATTTGAGCATATAAAACTGACAATTTAAAGCCCTTACAGCCAAGGTAGCAGAAGTGTAGACTTTTTTCCCCCATCTGTCCAGAGCCCTAGAATCTCTATCTGAGGGGACAGGCTTTTTAGCAGAAGCAGCCTTGGTCCCTTTGGGACCCTGTGAGATAATTTCTGGGTCAGCAGAAGGGTTTTTATATAGAAATTTATGGGAATCTGGAACCCTGTAGTATCTGTCTGGCTTAACAGGTGCAGGCGGTAAAGAGTCTGGAGACAGGCCGGACTCTGAAAATACATCATCTACTATGTCTAGAACATGAGGAATTGCAAGAGGTCTGTGCTGAGGCAGTAACAGAAAGTCTCTAAGCCTTTTCTTAGAATCTGAATAATTCTGGCTCTCCCAGTGGAAATGCTCCCTCATGGTATGCAGGGTTTCCCCAAATGAGTAATCCTCAGGAGGAGAAGCTGAAGGAATAGAATCTTCAGCATCAGAATCCTCATAGGGAGGAATAGAATATCCCTGTTCTGAAGATGAATCAGAGGAAATGGAAACATGATCAGAGGAATCATATTCAGTATCTTGCCTAGGCCTCTTTTCAGGAGGGAAATGGGAACCCCTGATCAAAGTAATTAGGTCTTCGGCCATTTTGAGCATCTGTTTCTTAGGCATAGAAGTCTGTCCTGGAGAATGCTGTACTTGTTTCCTTGTCTTTAAAACTGCTTTAGACTTTGTCTTGGATGCTGAAGTAGGCTTTATATAAAGTTGTGTAGGTCTGAAAACACCCTCAGAAGCCAATGCTTGCTCAGCGGCTCTGGACCCATCTGAGGGATTGATTTCCGAAGGGCCAATACCTTGAGTATCCAGAGGCCTAGTTGTCTCCATGTGGGAGTCAGAGGCGGCCTGTGGCTCTGAGGTAGCGGGAGTCAGGGGCTGCGAAAGCACCTCACTGAGCACCAGCGAACCGGCAACTGGCCTAGAAGAGGCTTTGTCGGTTTTGGACCTCGGATGCCTGCCCTTTTCTTTACCCTTGCACTTTTTATGAATTCCGGTCGTCGGTTGTTCCGACAGCATTATATAGTTAAACCTTCGGCCAAAGTAATGAAAAGCAAAATCATACCGACGCTTTATAGTGCATTGGTTAAATCTAGCACAAAACTGACAACTAGCAACGTCGTGATCAGGGCCTAGGCAAGGAATACAGTAAGAATGAAAATCCTTATGAGGTATTTGCTTCCCACAAGAAATACAATTGTTAACTTTTTCTGACATCGGTCTGGAGCAAGAAAAAAGTTTCCCCAATGGGGAAGACTTCGGATCTGAAATTCAATTATGAAAATCTGAGGAGTCGGCCGACTGGCACTTGCGAACTGCTTTTGCTTCGGGCCCCACGCGGCAAGAAAGACTTAAGAAAATGGCGTTGGCTGCATCTTTTATACCCCTGGTGTACTGACGTCAGGGAAGAGGTGACAGCAACAGACGCCGGACCAGGACTTTGGAATTCAGGCCAACTGCGGGTAGCCTGCCAGCAGGATAACCCAAGTGTAATGACTGCAACAGTGAAACACGATGAACATCAGCAAATTTTTTCCTAGGGAAAAAATTTGCTGTTCCAAAACACACACACAACACAAGCACACCAAACAAACAGCAATCCACACACATACACCTAAACTCTTACACCTAATCCTACACTGAACTATACATACACCACTAACTATCCACTTACCTTAACCCAAACCCTAACCCTAAGGTCCATCACTATCGCACAGTCATCTCACCCGAGCCCTAACCCTAACTCACATACCCCTCCCTAACCCTCATGTCCACACAATCGCACACGTACCCTAACCCTAATTCACCTAACCCGCCCTAACCCTCACGTCCACACAATTGCACACTTACCTGAACGCGACCCGTAACTTTCCACCACAGCACTGAAAATACCAAAGCAACAGAAACGGACAACCAAATTCTTTCCCTAGGAGAAACTTTGGTTTTCTGTTTCTTCGATATTTTCAGCGTTTGCTGAAAACGGGTCGATATTGGAACACTCAAAATTTTGAACGTTCAGTGTTCTAATATAGACCCGTCTCTGGTCATGGCTGGGAAGCAGTAGTGATTTCCTGCAACAAGACCTTCGACATTGAAGGAGTTGAAATAACAATCGGTGCCAGAGCAGATGTCAGCACTGGTTTGTCAGTTGCAGAGGCCTGCAGTTCAGTTGATCCTTTTGGAACAGAGGGTTTCAATTTTTTTGCTTTCGGAACTGACGGGGAGGTCGCAATCGACAGACTTCTTTTCTTGCCTTTGTCCACTGAAGATGAGGACAAAGTAGATGAAATGCCTGTTTTAGCTCTGTCCACAGAAGATAAGGTTTCGCTAAAAGTTGAGGGAAGTAAATCTTTTAAAATGAGCTTATTTCGCCTTTCCACAAGGGCTTGGTGGCTAAAGGCATGACAAATGCTGTAGTCTTCTTGTAAATGGAGGGGGCTCAGACAATATACACAGAGGGAATGAAAATCCGACAAGGGTATATTATGGCCGCATTTCTGGCATATTTTAAAGCCAGAGGGGGCCCTTACCCTTCTCAGCTATGTCCACAAGAGTAGAACAGGCTAGAAAATAGCCTCTTACATATTCACACTACAGATAAAGAAAGAACTGGAAAGAGAAGATTCATATACATCTTTTTTTCTTACAAAAAAAAAAAAAAAAAAAAAAAAAAAGAAGTAGAAGGAGAGAATAGTGGAAAAAGACTATCAGCAATGATAGCCGGAGAAGTACACAAGCATGTACGGGAAAGGGATAAGAACTACAACAGAAAGGGGAGGGGAACTATCAACGATGATAGTGGGAAATACACAAATGTGTAAGGGAAAAATACATTGACAGTGATACTTTAAAGATTGCACTAAGTGTAAGAAAGAAATTAAAGGAGATAGAAGTAACTTTTAGAAAAAGAATTTACCTAAACCCACTAAAACTTGAGAGCAGGAGCTAAATGTGACCATTTCAGAAAGTGGCAAATGAGATCTAACGTACTTGAGAGAGAGAGAGAGAGAGAGAGTGAGAGGGATTGTAGGCAGAACTGAAACTCGAGAGTTTTTGGCTGGCATGAGCTATATTAATGGCCGAGTCGGTTCCGATACCAAAACCAAACCCATCTGTCAATGATAAAATGAAGATTGACAACATCAGATTAAAAGTTAGTAATAACTACCACCACAAAAGTAAAAAAGTACAGCATAGAACACCAGGATTTCTATATGCAATGTCCCCTTAAAAGATCCTGTGTATTGTAAGCAGTTAAAAAAAATAAAAAATCAAAGATATGCCCTTGCCTTCAGAAAGGAGTAGCACAAAGTAGAAGCCTTAACTTGGAAGGTTTCCACATAAAGCTATGACTTTATAATTTATAAATTGCTCTGCTGATGATGTTTTCCCTTTATGTGGGCATACGTGTGGACAGCAGCCTCATGGTTAAAGCCAAATGCTAATGCAGTATTCTGATGGAATGGTCAATGCTAACTAGACTTGTGCTGCCCCCAGAAATTTCTCTCTTTCCAAATTTGCTTGACAGGGTATAATTTTATTCTAGAAGGAAAAAATGACCACTGTAAAAACATGGCAGTCACCCATTCATTCCCATGAGAACACCTGTGGTGCAGATAAGTTCAGAAAGGGGTGTGTGCGTAAGCGCACTGTGTAGGGGCACAAATGATGCTGCATGAATATGTGTCTGCCTGGGTGGTCTCACTAGTGGGGTTAAGTAGGGATGTGTGTGTGTGTGTGTGTGTGTGTGTGTGTGTGTGTGTGTGTGTGTGTGTGTGTGTGTGTGCACAAGTGTACAGTTGAGTACTTCTGTAAATGTGATCAAGTGTGGAGGTCTTGTTCTCCGATGACTGGATGTGCGTGTGTGTCTGGGAGAGGGTTTGTGTTTGTGTGGACATGTATTTGCATTCTGTAGGCTCATAAATGTGTCTATGTCTGTGTGTATCTGCATTTGTGGTCCCACGGGAGGGTTAAGTGGGTAATATAGAGTCTGGTGTGTGTGTGAGTTACTGCATGGATGAGTGTTTCCCGTAGTGTGATCATGTGTGTGTGTGTGTGTGTGGGGGGGCTTGTTTGTTGATGAGCAGATGTAGGTTTGTGAGTTTCTGTGTGGAAATGTCCGCGACAGTGTGTATGCTTGCACACGCGTGGGGGAGCTGCTTTTGCTAACACAATGTAAATGCCACTAGTGAGAACACTAGCACAGGCATGTCTGACAGTGCTAGTACACAATTCAGAGGCATGGTAACTAGCTGACAGCTAGGCTTCATTCACTGTGGCCACGCCTGTCATGGAATCGCATCCACGTGCCACTGCAGTAACTGACAAACCAGTGTTGGACAGTTTGCAGGAGAGGTGAGCATTTTACTGAATCCCAGGGATGATGTACTTAAATTACATGGTTAAAACAATACTGAAAGGAAAGCCTCAGGAATTTGTAGTTAACAAAGGAAGTGAAATGAAAAGTGTTATTAAACCGAGGGAAGCACGTTAATGAATTAAAACAAGTAGGAGACAATATGGGAGATTAAAAAAAAAAACATGTAGGGGATAAAATGAAGATAACTGCGTAGAATGACTGCTGCTAAGTTTGAATGCCTGTGGAACAAAATACTTCAGTTCTGGTCTGTGTATTCTAGGTGTTTGCTAAGATACCACAACCACAGCTGCAGCATATGATACTGAAGCCCAGAGTAAGAAAATGTTTGACTCCATTCCTGTTGATATGCAACTACAGTCACTTAATTATAACTTGTAAAATGGCATATTTTAAGGCAGTAACCAATTGTTATTTACTAACAACGTAATAACTCATTGCTACCTCTGAAAGAATACAGCCTGACAGCTTGTAAGTGGTCAAATTGTTTAGCATCCTCTACAAGCTAGCTCCAGAGACATCTACCCCAGCTGCCCTTTCCTTCTATACAACTTTGACCCATTATTTTCACAGATTTTTCTGTGTTATGCTCAATCTGTTTAACTGGTTGCTAACTTGTAAAAATAAATTTTGTTAAGTTTGCTCCTCCTCTCAAAAGTGGTGCAAAACTGTAGTTAGTATACTAAAGAAAGGGATGATGGGAGAAACACCCTGCATGTAGGGCAGGTGGGCATGGTGTAGCCAACACATGACAGACAGCAAACTTAACAATGTAGTCTTTCAGTGTGCTGGTGCCAGCTAAAAAACAGACGAAATCTAAAAATATACTATTAATTTACTTTTATGTATTTAATTTTTTTTGTTAACTGGGCTAAAGCACTGATCCATAAGGCTCAATTTCAAGCTCAGACTCAGGCTCTTATAGGTGCACTGTACTTAGTGCAAATATAAACTCCTGAAATGGTATGAATGTTAGCCAGAGCACAAAACATTGTGTGAATAATTCAATTTAACAATACAGATGACATTGCTACAGTATTACTGATGGGAATTAGTCAAAAGAGGATGTTCACCCCTCAGGTTTGACTTCCAGAGCTTTTGTTAACATCCCCATGATCTGAGCTACTATTCTGTCCCAGGCATCAGTCCAATGTATGGTTTAAAAGGAGAAGCTGCTCATGCCATTACTTAATTTTCTTTTTATTGAAAAAGCTTCTGAAAGTGCACCTTGTCTACAGATACCCCTGGCCCCTGGTGTGTAAAGCCTATGGGAGGCCTTTTCTCTGTATTTGTATTCACTTTCTCATAGCATTTATGCAGCACTGACAAACTCTCCCCAGATATGTAATAATTTAATAAGCAAGAAGAAAATGAAAGCCTCCATTAATTTGGACAAGAAAAGGGAGTGAGTGGAATAAAAGTGGGGAGAGATGCTCTGCAGTGGTGATCCTTCTATTTGAACATCTACTGGCATGCAGAGTTACTAACACAACTGTACATAAATTCATCACAGGGATCACTAATTCTGTACAATTCCTTATGTATGGGAAAAGTATCACAGCAGTACTGTGGACACCCCATCGGCCAGAGGTCACACAATGCCCTGCAAAATGGCAAAGGTAAAATCTGCCCTGATTTTTGACTCCACATCCACAATGCAGAGTTTGTACGTATGTACATATGTCCAAGTCAGTGCTTCATGAATGTCATGAAAAGATACATTCCTGGCGAAGGCTGCTATGGTAGCAGATACTGTAGTGCACTAGGTTTGATCACAGCTCACCTGAGACTTCTTGCTAGGACTTTAACAGAAGGCACTACAACTTGCTAGCTACTCTGAGAATTTGTTTACAGTCTGGCTTATTGGTCTTACCTGGATGAAGGTGACAAAGAACTGGTCTACTTGTCTTACACCTGGTTCTGGCAATGAAATATATGAACTGCATGAGGACATACAAATGCATTATCCTTTCCACCCTTCTCCTGTGGATTTGAAATGAAAGCAGAGAGGAGACGGTTTGGTTGAAGGCCAACTCAGAAACCACTTTTGGCATAAACGAGGAGCTAATTCTACTCTATCCATGTGGAAAACTGTGTAAGGTTCCTTGCACATAATGGTTTGCAATTCTGATGATGACCTTTCTGATATCACAGCTAATAGGAATAAGTTTTCTAGGACAGGAATTTCAATGCTGCTGTGGCACTTTGCTCGAAATGAGCCAGGGTTAGTTTTTTTATGACAAATTTCAAGCCAATGGATGGGGTACCATCCTTTTTTGAGGTATAACACCCCCTTTCAGAAATTGTTGGACTAATGAATGGGAGAACAATGGAGGGTTCAACAGGAGACATGCTGAATGGTGCACCTTATAAGAAGTACAAGACATGTCGTCTTCCTAGCAGTTCTGCTAGATATTGTAGAATAAGCAGTTCATTACCTTGTCTGGGATGACATCTTTAAATGATTATCTTCCATTTTGATAAACACAACTTTCTAAATCTCAGTTTTTTGGCTTCTTGAAGATGTTAGTCACTTCCTCTGACTGCAAGTCATTGAAAGGTATCAAGTTATGAAACTCTGCACATCCAACCTTCAGGCTAAACCAAAGACCTCATTTTGAGTGAGAAGGGTACAATCCTGCAGGTGTAATGTATCTTTCATGCCACGAAAAGGGAAAACAATTGCTTAAGCCAGACAGAAGACACCAGTAAAACTCTGGTCCCATCTGATCTGATTTTCTGTTGCATCCTTATCAGTAAGGTGTATATGGGGGTGCATAAAGATCTCCATACCATGGGATGTCAAAATGAAAAGAGGATTCTCTTTTCTGGCTTTCTTCCATAGGTGTTTAGAACAAAAATGCTTATAGTTAGTGATTGTTATCTAACATGAACTCTATATTTTGCACACCCCACCCACACATACTGGGCTACCACTCTTTGAAGCCCAATTCATAGCTATCTGATCTGCTCCGATAGTCTGTCACCACATTCTCAGCTAAGAGTATGCAGGGATATTAGAGGTGTAAACCTAACTAGGTCTTCAGTCCCACACTATCATGATAAATCTGCATAGCTGGCAAGAGCATGTTCAGCCTGCTTGTTTAGGTACCACATCACATTAGTGGTGTTTGACAAACCCCCCCCCCCAGGGTCCTTAATGTCTCTGCAGATTTGAAATTCCTCATGGAGGTATTCTGACAACTCAGTGATGTCAGAGTCAGAGCAAAACTAACTCTTTTATTTATTTATTTTTTAATCCTTCAACATTTTCACAGGATCACAGGAAGTTACTAAGATATTGGCTCAGAGGCCCTTATAAGTCTAGCCAAGAGTTTAGCCCATGTATAGACAAATTAGCACCCAGTGCCCCTTGTCCAGCAGGGACACGGGTGGAATACCAAAGATGTATTTTCTATTTCACATCCAGTTATCCATGTTGGGCTTAAAAAGGGGTAAAGAGGTACTCTGCTTGACGTGGAAAGGGAGTCTATTCCACAGATGGGGGAGCCTCTGGGACACAAATCTGTCCTGCCAACAAGTCCTACTGATGTCACAGACCAGGTTGAGGCCGCACGTGCGGGTTACTCAAGTGGATCTTGATGTGCAGATATTCAGCAGTCCCATCAAAGTGGGGTCTGAGATCGCCTTGTATGCCAGAGGTCACCTCTGAGGAGTCTGTATGAAGCACAGTAGAGGGCTAGGGCTTTTTGCCTATCTGTGTATGGAAGATCTTTGAGGCCCTGGATTCTCCTGGTGAGAATTTTCTCAAGTTTCTCTTTTATGTTTTAAGAGCATCTGTCCTCGTAGTACACATAAGGAACATGTCACAGCAGATATTTGTGGTGAAACGCTTTATGCCTTTATGGTTTGAAGATCCAGCACATAATCACCAGTGTGTACTCTAAGAGCCTCATCAAGTTTCCCTACACTTTCGAGGAACTGTTTATTCAGATGGTCTCAGGCCTACTGTTGTTTATTATCAGCTAGGCTGCATTACACTTGTGGTGCGGAGTGGAGGGTAACAGCTAAATCAGTGCCCTCTATTTTACTAGGTGATGCTAATTCAGTTTAATTAAACTAATGTACTTAAAAAAAACTGCTGCAGATGGTAAGCTGCCATGTTTCTGATACATATCAAATGTTATTATCTGACCAGAGGACAATAAAACTTAATTAGTAAAACAGTTCATGAATCTGAAAGTAGAGGTGGCAATGTTATAATTTAGGGCAGCTTTGCCTTTACTAAGGAGTTCAGTCGTCTTTGCTTTATATTTACATACAATGGCAAAGAAAATAAAGGACTCAGAAATTCAAGAGCCTAACTAGTATGGTACTCAAGAAAAGTTAGCTTTAGTTGCAGATATTACTTTGTACTTGGTGAATCCAGAAAATCCAGTAATCTATATACCCTCACTTGAATTGGTTCAGCAATTTCCATATTTATCGAGACATAAGATGACTTATTTAGGTGCGTGGATTAAAAAACAATTCTGTTATGGCAGCTACGATATGTGGGAAGAGACTGAAAGGATAACACTAAAACTGATAAACTGGAAGCTTCTGATTATGGATATGGATGATAAGACACATGCAGTGAATATGTTCTTAATCCTTTAAGTTTTATATGCAGGCCAGGCATATTTATAGCAACCAAAGGAGAAGCTGGGGAGGATACTTACAGGGAATTTATTCGGGAGGGGAAGAGGGAAAGAATTAAGTTGGAAATGTTGAATATCCTCACAGAATATGGTGGTTTAGGATTACCTGATTTGAATAGATACTTCAGAGTTATGTGGTTAAGGGTGTAAATCAAAGTGGAAATGGACAATGATGAAACGGGGAGTTTGAGAAATGTGGAAAACATGATTCTGGATACAGGTCCTTCATGAGAACAATGACTACACTGAACATTATAATCATAAAGTAGCAGAAAACAGTCTAAGAAATTAACCAATGTGGGAATTGTGAAAGGAGATTTTCCTCATAAATATGACTGCAAGCAGAGGTACAGAAACTAGGCAAGAGGGGGCTGGAATTTACTGAAAGCAAATAACTAGAAAGGGAAAGGTAACAAACGGGTGTGAGACCAAGCAAATGTTTGGACTGCAAGTTAGAGATCACCTTCCCTACTACGGACTGATAACAGAGTATAGACAAACAGAAAGGGACATGAGAGTGCTAAATGAAACACCAGCTATGACACAGTTTTAGATGAGTACAGAAAAGAAGCTACTGTTTAAAAAATGTATAATTAGTACAGCATATAAAATACTGGACAACAACTATAAGAATCAATCAGAGATGGTTAGAAAACACTGGGAAGAGAGACTGGAAAAGCAATTTATAGAGGAAAAACGGGATGACATTTGTATGGTTCCCAAGTATGCAACAATGTCCAAAAAGGGTTACAATTTTTACTTGTAAGTGCTTGCATAGGTATTTTATACTCTAGACAGACTTCTGTGAATTTTTCCAAAGGTTCATAGCAAATGCTGAAGGTGTGCTAGGAAAGAGGTAGTTGGGAATGTGCTTTTTTGAGAAATTAACAAATATTTTAGAAATTTAAATATTTAAATATTCAGAAATATATGGTTGTAACTAAAGTAATGATTCTTCTAATCTGGGACATAGGATCCGAATTGCTTAGACATAAACAAGGCCTTACTGAGTTTAATGCCTTTGGCTGCCAAAAAAAAAATCGATCAGAAAAAATTGAAATTAAAATGCAAACCAACTGTAACTGGTAACTGAAGTATTGAATATTGTAAAGAAGATAACAGAACTGGAGATGGGGGACCTTTAGAAAAGGGAAGGAGCAAATTACATACAAGTAAATGAAATTTATGTGAATAATACATGCAGAATAAAGTTCAGGAGGAGGATGGAGGTTTAAGGAAAGGCAGTAATTGAGCAAATCATGTAATATTTGAATGAATGATAACTTTTAAAAAGAACACATGTATACTGCATGAAAACAATGAAAAAATGCTACTATGGTTTGTTTTTGTTAAATAAAATAAAAAGTTTAATACACAGGAGGTTCAGGTTTAAAAGTTTACTAGTGTACACCAGGAGGCAAAAAAAGTACAAGTACAGAATTTAGTCTGACATGAAACAGGAAGTATACAATTTTATAGTCTTTACTTTCAAGTTGTGCCCACCTTACTGACGTGGTATGTCACAGGGCATCTATATTACTTTAGCTTACAGTCTTTTATTCATAAAAATAAATGCTGATGCTGTATATTTAAAAAAGTTTTCCTCTGGTAACAATACGGCCTTGCTATCCACCTGGTCAGACATAATGTCTTTCTGTAAAGTTACATTCTTCAAGGTTTCAGACTAATTCGAATACAATAGCAGATTCAGTCTTTTAATACACTTCTTTGTTCCCTGTAACACTTTCCCAACAGCTGCATGTTATCTTAGTAACACATACACAAGGCCAAATCATTCCAGCAGGAAAGAGCAGAAGATTTCATTATTTCACATATTTAATTTTCTGACCCAGCAGATAATCACTTGTGAAAGCATAAACATTAAGACTTGCTGAGCTGGCAGCTGCCAGGGTCAGAGGTCAACTTGCTACAAGCCACACTGCAGTTTCAAAGCTACTTGCAATTACACATGAATTCAGCCTTTTCGTTATATTATTAATAGAATAAAATGCATTACATACTACTTTGCTTTTAAACTAGCATTTCACATATATTTAAATACATATTTTTAAACAGTTTTCTTTTCTATTAATGTGTACTTCTGTTATTATTTAAAATGCAACTGAAAATAAAGATGTTAAAAAGGGCTCAATCTTATCGACATGCCAGTAATGTTTTTTTTTTTTACAACTTGCATTAACTGTATGAAGGTAAAATGTTACAGGTAGTTTTTTCTTAATTTTGTAATGCTGCTGAGAGGTTTTTTTCCTTATTGCAGCACTGCAGCCTTTCTAGTGGCAGTTACTGGGCCTGCAGCAAGACTACCAGCAGCGGCATTACTGTAGCAAAGAATAACTTGTTAATCAACAGGATGACCATGCAATTGCTTGTTTATGTATGCACACATGCTTTATTGACTGAGTTAGTCCCATGACACCAGTGCCTTCTTTTCAGAGGAGACTCACTGTGGTATTCATACTGCCTAGGGGAACTCTGTCCATGCCACTGGGGAACTTCCCCTTCTCTTTTTTCACAAGAAGGCTGCTGCAGTGGTGAGGAGACAGATGAAAGATGAAGGATGAGAGAGGAAATGCTGAGAATGGAGTGGAGAAGGGAAAAAAGGGAAAGTTTTGTGATTGCTGATCATGTTCAGATTGTGGTAACAACAGTGGAAAGAGGATCACCAACACAAATTTTGGTGGATTTAATATACCAGGGTGATCCAAAACATGGTGAGACTGTAAGGTGGAATGAGTGATCATTGAGGAAGAAGAGCAAAGTATTAATGTGGAATCAGAGAAGGGAGAAAGGTGGATCTGGGAGAAAGTCAGCATGCCTGGTTGGTGGAGAAACCACTTTAATACTATGCAGTGGTAAAAAGCTTTCAACATGAAATTGGCTGTGAATTTAACTTTTGCAGAAGCACTGATGTCCGCACAGAAAATGCTGAAAAATGGAAGGAAGAGGAGAGCAGTGTGTAAGAAAATGGCTGGTGGTAAGGATTAAATAAAAATATCAGAGCACTGATACATCCATGGACAGAGAAGTTTTGAGGGATAACATTTGAAACTTTTCCTTTATTAGAAATATTCAAATATGAAGCAAAACAGGACAAAAATGACTGTCCCAAGGAAATACTATATTTCTCACAATGTAGGGTTGCAGCTGAGAAAAAAAAAAGCATTCAATTTAGAACAATGGACACTGAAGACACTTAGCTAAAACATATTTTTTATCTGAATGTAATACAGCAGAGTTGATTATACGAACTAATTGGGACCTAGGGTAGTTCGGATAATCAAACTGTTCAGATAATCAAACATACATTGAACTGGATAAAAAACTATAAAAATCTTGTTTTTTTTCCTGTATGCATTTCAACCATTCAGTCATTCCAGTGGACAGCAATAAGAAGTTATGTACCTACCATAAGGTTCCATGTTAGTTGTCTTCTCTCGCCTTCTTTCTTGCTTGATGGGTTCGGAGCCGATCCCTCGGTGCTAAGCTCGAGAGTCACTTTTACCAGCTCGAGGCAGCCCCATATCCCATGATGCAAGGCGGTAAGTACCCAGATCTCGTTTGCTGACAAAGGGCAATAGCACCAAGCATAAAAATACTTCCCAAAGGAAGAAAGAAACTTACAGATGGAAAAAGGACCAGGTCTGAATGGTCTTTAGCATAACAGTTTCTTATACAAGGTCTGTCCAGGCCAGGGGAAGGAGGGAGGGTCAAGAAAGAAGAGAGAAGACAACTAACATGGAACGTTATGGTAGGTACATAACTTCTTAATGTTAAGTTGGCAATCTCGCCTTCATTCTTGCTTGATGGGACCGTCCTAGCACCTCTATCCTGGGTGGCACAATGGAACAAACTCTTGAGGACTGTAGAGCCAAAACTGGCTCTGTCCCTGGAGGCCAAGTCCAATTTGTAATGGGAAACAAAAGTGTGAGGAGTAGCCCAAGTGGCGCTGCACAAATAGTGTCCAAAGGAAGTCTAGCTTGAAAAGCTGTAGAAGTAGCTAAGCTCCTAGTTGAATGTGCTTTAGGTTTTGAGCACAGCTGTTTTCCCCTGAGCGATAAATTTCAGAGATGACCGAAGAAAGCCATCTGGACAAAGTCACTTTAGAAACAGGAAGGCCTTTTTATTATCCGCATAGGAAACAAAAAGTTGATCAGATTTTCTAAATTTTTTTGTTCTGTCCAAATAATATCTAAGTTGGCGGTGGACATCAAGATAATGTAGCTTTTGTTCAGCTCTATCTGAATAGTTAGGAAAAATACCGGGAGATCAATGGATTGATTCAAATTGTTCTTTGAAGCGACCTTAGGTAAAAAGGTTGGGTTAGTTCTCAAAGATACTCTGTCTTTGTGAAAAACCAAATAGGGGGGTCGAACCAAAGAGCATGAAGTTCAGACACCCTCCTGGCAGATGTAATAGCCACTAGGAATAACGTTTTCCAAGAAAGATATTTCAGGGAACAAGAAACAGCTGGCTCGAAGGGGAAGAATCAAGGATGTCAGCACTAAATTTAGATCCCACTGAGGAGGAGGATTCCTGATTGGAGGTTTTAGTAGGAAAATTCCTTTCAAGAAGGCCCTGCAGAGCCTATGGGACATAATATTATGATCTGCTATCCCGACATGAAAATTGGAAATAGCAGCCAATTGAACTCTGACTGTGGAAGAAAAGGAGCCTGCATGAAAAATCTCTGCTAAGAAGTCCAGAACTGCCTGAACAGGGGCAGTAAAGGATCAATATTTTGGGCCTTAGCCCAATAAGAGAAACGTTTCCATTTGCTTGTGTAAATCCTCCTGGTAGAGGATTTTAGTGAAGCTACTATGATGTCTCTAACTGGGTTAGAGATCAAAGGAAGCCTGGCTAAGGAAGGAAGTGGAGCAACCATGCTGTGAGGTTGAGAGAAGGGATTGACCGGTGCAGCTGACCCGATTGGTGAATCAGAAGATCTGGCACTGGGTCCAGATGCAGCTGCACCAAAAGGTGATGATGGAGGAACGGAACCAAACTTGTCGAGGCCAGTAAGGGGCAATGAGAATCAATTTGGCTCTCAAAGCGGTAGCTTTCTGGATCACCTGAGGGATCAGAGGAAATGGAGGAAGGCATAAAGAAGTCCCTGGGGCCAATCCTGGGTCAGAGCTGCCTCTGGGGGATGGCCTGATAGAGGGAAGAGGCTGAAGAAGTCTGGACATTTGCTGTTTTGGGGAGTAGCAAAGATCGCAACATGGGCGACCCCATTCCAGAAAAATCTCTTCCGCTATAGATTGCTTGAGAGACCACTCGTGAGGCATGAGTATAGCTCTGCTCAATCTGTCCGCTATAATGTTGGTTTTCCCAGGGATATGCGTTGCTACCAGAAACCGATGAGAGGAGATCGCCCATTGCCAAAGTCTGCGACACAAGGGTAGGACTTGGTTCCGCCCTGTTTGTTGATATACCAAACTACAGACATGTTGTCTGTGTGGACTGCAATTGTCCCTACGGGAAGAAAGTCGTTGAGGGCTTGCAACGTTAAAAGCACTGCTCTCATCTCCTGGACATTTATGTGCAGATGGTACTGAACGGTGCCCACCCCCATGAACCATCCTGCCCTGATAATGACCCCCACCCGATCAGGGAGGCATCCGTGGTGACAGTGGCTGGGATGGAGGTACAAAGTACCTGCCTTGGTGAACCTGAGACGATGTGATCCACCAAGCAAGATGCTCTTTGCATGTCTGTGTCACCAGAATCTGGTGGAAGGCCTTTGCTGGTATGACCACTGTGTGAACAGCATCCACTGAAGAAGGCGCATGTAGAATCGAGCCAGGGAAGAAGAGTAATGGGCGCAGCCATGAGACCTAATACCTTTAGAACCATTCTGGCCTGTATTTTCTTGCTGGCCAGAATGATCCTGACATGAGTCTGAATGTCTGAAACTCTTTGTTCTGTAAGGGTAGCTGACATCCGAACAGTGTTTAAGTTTGCCTATGAAGGTAATAGACTGGCAGGGCGATAAGGATGACTTTTCGTTGATTGAGATGCCCAAATGAGAACAAAGGTCTATTGTGTAATCCCTGGCTTGTATAAGCTGATGCCTGGTGGTGGCTGACAGGAGCCAGTCGAAACACCTGGAATCCTTGACGTCTCAGGTGAGCCATGACCACTGCCATGCATTTGGTGAACACTCTGGGGCTGTAGTGAAACCAAAGGGCAGGGCTCTGAACTGGAAATGACTGGACCCCAGCCGCGGAGAAATCTCCTGGGCGTCTGTGAATTTTGATGTGATAGTGCATCCTGAAGATCTATTGAGCACATCCAGTTGTCCTTCTGTAAGAAGGGCAGAATTGACTGAAGAGTGACCATTCGAATCTTGTCTTCCTGACAGACTTGTTGAGTCTGCTGAGATCCAATATTGGTCTCCAGTCTCCCGTCTTTTGGGGACCAAAAGAACCTTGAGTAGATTCGGGCTCTGAATGGTCTATTGTAACTGGCTGAATGGCTCTTTTGCAGTAGTTTTGCGATTTCTGACTCTGCAATCTCCCTTAGACCGGTGGTACATCTGGAAGGGAACTTGAGGGAAAGGACTTTCCTCGAAAGGAATTATGTAACCCTTGGATATGATCGACTGTACCCATCTGTCTTGAGTGAGGGAATGCCAGGCTTCTGGGTACAGTGATAATCTTCCCCGACTGCCTCCAAGGAGGGACAGCCGGGCAACACCTCAGGGATGCTGAAAGGGCTTGTCAGAGAGGCTCCCTGTTTCCCTGGTTCTTGGACCCCTCTGCCTCTAGAGCGTCTGTTGTTGTTACCCCTCTGCCTCTATGGGGTAAACTGATCACGTGAATCCGCGTGACTCCTTGGGATTTACGTAACCCATCTTCCCACCCTTCTGTCCTTTGGGATAAGGCCTAGAAGGGGTGGAAAACGGACTCCAACAGCAGAAAGAGTCTTGCCGTCCTGCTCGCACCTGGTCAAGGTTTCCTTCACCTGAGGGCCAAACAAAGCTGACCCATCAAAGGGAGAATTTGTGAAGGACGCCTAAAGGGATCCGCAGAAATCACATAGCCGCATCCAGGCTTGGCGTCTCAAGAGCCACACCTGTGCCTCCATCCGCAGCATAAGATATTAGCCGCATGGAGGAGTTTGCAATGGAATTGAGGGTTCCTAGCTGAGAAGCAATTTTTCTTGAGCCCCTGCAGCTGTAGGATCCTGAACTACTTCTCCCAGCTCCTTCAGGATATCTCTGGAGTCTGGTGAAGTGACATAGGTAATTCAGCGAGCAAAGGTCGCTGAGGAAAACATCCGCTTACATACCTATCCATGGTCCTAGAGTCCTTATTAGGAGGATGGACGGCACGGAAGGATCTGCAAGTTCCTTTTTGGTGGCCGCAGCCACCACCATGGCATCAGCGGGACACCCTTAGTAAGGAATTGTTTGTCACACGGGCAGTGATAAATTTTGAAGGCCTCCTAGGGACTGGCTCTACAGAGTCAGGAGCTGCCCACACCTTTCGTGCAATAACCTGCATAAGGGGTCGAAAGGAGACACCCAGGAGGTGGAGGGCCGAGATCCAAACGCCTCTAGGTATACTGACTCATCCTCAGAGGGATTGTTGGTGGGCCAGTTTCCCTCTGTTTCAGAAGTTCTAGGATGTCTGAGAAGGAGACATCCTCAGAGGATCCCTCTGACTCATCAAAGTCAGTATCCGTGACAGACTCAGGGAGTCTACATGCTTCCACTTACAAGTCCTCTTCCTAGGAGGATCTCCCGAAACATCAGGAGAATCCTCGGAAATTCCCAATGGGGAAACCTGAGGCGGAGGATCTCTGGGTCCTGTAGCAAGAGAAGTGGCAGAGATGTCAACAGGTACTATAGAGGGAGGGGAACAGACTGCTGACTGATACCAGTGGCCAGTACACTCTTCATCACCTCAGCTCCCTCCCAGGCAGGTCCGAGAGAACCCGCTCCAAGAGCTAGGAACTCCAGGGACCACCGAAGGGAAGTCTCCGAGGCAGATGTCGGAGCCGAGCTCACCAAGGCCGAGGCTCCAAGGGGAAGAGCGGGTTCGGACAAGGGCCACTCCGATGCCACACCCTCGGAGGAGACCATGGAAGCCCCGACCACAATCCCTCTAAGGAAGGTCTCAAGAGGAGATAAGAGTAGAGGCTGAAGGAACAGAAGGGGTATCCGTCCTCCAGCCGTAGCAGTAACCATTCCGAAGACTCCAACTCCAAGCTCTGGGGTAGAGTTGAAGGAGGAACTGTAACGGTGTGGACCAACAGTCGTCTGTTGAGACGGACTGTGTAACATTTGGGCCAGTACCTGTGACTTAAGTAATCTACTGACCACTCTCTCTAGGTCATGATCTGACAACCTGGATGACCTTCAAGATCGGCTCCGATGGCTCCGTTCGATAGAAGAGGTGAAGCCGGGGCTCCAAGGAAGGAGACCTCGACCTCTTCCTGGAATGAGCCCTCGAGCCGATACTATAGATCCTGTCGGAGCCGACCTCGGAGCCGACAGGAAGCCCTGATACAGCCACCAAAGTAAACGGTGTCAAGCCCCGGAGCGCCGACACCAATGCCTGTGCCACATGGGTGTCGGAACCGATCGAGCCGACACGTCAAGTGGTCAATACAGATCGGCACCGATAGCCATCGGGAAGAAGGAAGGCTGCCAGAATCGGCTCCAGCCGAGCCAATCTCGACTCAGTACGAAGTCGAGCGCCGAGGCAGGCTTAGATACAGAAGCCTGGGCCTTGGAAGGTTTGCTGATTTTGGTGGAGCCGACTTAGCCGGAGAGCCCTCCGAAACCCCTAAGTATCAGCTTATTACTCTCCTGCAGGACTCTCTGGCTGAAGGAATGACAAATAGCACAGGAGTCCTGCAGGTGAAGAGGGCCCAGACAATACAGGCAAGAAGTGTGACCGTCTGTCAGAGACATCTTCTGACAGCACGAGTCACACTTCTTAAAACCTGAGACCCTCTCCTTTGACATGGTGCTGAAAAACACACACACACACCAGTCACAATTAACTTAAATAAAATACCAAAAGGTATTCTATAAAACCAACACACACACCCTAACAGGGGGGGGGATGGGATAGGGAAAAGTTTGACTAACAAAATTAAAGGAGACAGGGATTTTCTGTCAGAAAAAGTACAAAATAAACTTAAAACTATCAATAAAAGGTTTTTTTTACTAAAAGGGGCTTAAATCTCACAAAAGTGAATAACTTACCAGGAGCTGGTAAAAGAAGACCTCCTAAGCGAGATCTGGGTTGCATCATGGGATATGGGGCTGCCTCGAGCTGGTAAAAGTGACTCTCGAGCTTAGCAAGTGCAGCCGAGGGATCGGCTCCGAACCCATCAAGCAAGAATGAAGGCGAGATTGACAACTTAACATAAGATATTTTTCACACAAGAGTGGGCTACAACCTCAAAAAACATGTAAAAGTGAATATGTACGTTTATATATTCAGACTTGATGATTTTTTCCTACCCAAAAATTTTTGGAAGGGTACACTTGGATAACTGACATTTCTGATAATCTCATTTGGATAATCGACCCTCTACTGTAATGTGCATGAAATTTAAAAAGTGTAAGAGGAAAGACAAGTACGAACACAGGGGTGGGACGTTTGGATAACTTTAAATGTATGTGAAGTAAAAATGAAATGTTCTTGAACTACGGAACAAATAATCAATAAAGAACGTTAGCTACCTCTGTGTCTTGAGACGCTTTCCATCAAAAGCAGTTACAGATAATGTCAAAAAAGCTTGGCAAAGTCCACAGCAGCAGTCAAATGATTTTATTATACAAATACAGAGTTAATCCAACAGTTAAGTGCTTTCACTTGCTCCATGGTAAGCTTCATCAGAACGCTGAAAAATGAGCCTCCTAACATTTAAATAAACTTTTTGGCACCAAAATCAAACTCTTTGAATACTTTCCCTTAAAGAGATATTGCAATAATATGTCAAAGTACAACTGATAAGCTAGTGTCAGTACTTGCATCTCAAATTGTCATAATCACAGAAAAGTATACATAATTATATAAAATTGAATGAAAAGAAATAAAAATATGATTACACAATAAGTACCGCATATAAACAGTATGTGGGTAAATATAAAACTAATAAAATGTCAGAGTCTGACGTTCTGACTCTAATTGTATATAATGTTCTATTGAAATATCCTATATACATTACTAAACATGTAACTTATGAAAATATAAACGTTATTAAAAATAATCAGCTCAGAAATATATAAATAATACAAATATAATACCTATATAATTGGAATAATGAAATCCATTGTAGTGCAGTGTTAAGAACGTCACACAAATCTGTAACTACCTATAAAAAACTAAATGTATACTTCTTCTTCTTCTTTCGGCTTTTTCCCGGTCAGGGGTCGCCACAGCGGATCACCTTGCCCGCACATTGAATGGCAGTGGAGTTTTACGGTGTCGAGTTGCCAGCCCGGCGCCCAACCTTCCACAGAAGGCACACTCACACGCACACCTAGGGCCAATTTAGAGTGTCCAATCCACCTGCAGCATGTCTTTGGGATGTGGGAGGAAACCGGAGCACCCGGAGGAAACCCACGCGACCACAGGGAGGACATGCAGACTCCGCACAGAAGGCATCCCAGCCAGGGATCGAAC
This sequence comes from Protopterus annectens, assembly GCF_019279795.1. Taxonomy (NCBI): domain Eukaryota; kingdom Metazoa; phylum Chordata; order Ceratodontiformes; family Protopteridae; genus Protopterus; species Protopterus annectens. The sequence goes on from NC_056735.1 coordinate 135,710,440, forward strand.
CGGAGAACCTCTTGCTGTGAGGCGGCAATGCTAACCACTGCACCACCGTGGCCGCCCTAAAAAACTAAATGTATACTAATATGGTCTAATATAAGTCCACATGTACCCAAAATACCCTTGTGTATTATGTAAAATTGTCAGTCCATAGCTAGTAAGGGTTTGATGGAGAAGACATCATTCAATCCTGGTGGATTAGAAGAATCTAAAAATACTTGCCACCAGTATTCCTTTTAGGACAGCAATCCTTTAAAACCTCCCCCCTTGATGTCTGTTAAAACACTGTCTACTATAGCAAAATTGAAATAGTGTCTATCCCCACACTTTTTAATGTGTCTGTACATTGCATTTTTTTCATCTTTGGTTTTGATGCTGTATAAATGTGCATATATGCGCTTGTTAAATTTCCTTTCAGTTTTTCCTATGTAAAAACTGGAGCATATCATGCATTTAACCAAATATATAATCATTTTGGTGTTACAGTTTCCCTGTTTAAACCTAATTCTTGTTCTATTTACATTGTCTAACACAATACTATTTTCCTGAAGTATTGTGTGACATTGATTACAATTTCCACATTTTTTAGTACAAGTATTATGAGACACTATATTCAAATTGCTTCTCTCTAAGTAGTTCAAGTAGTTCTTAATAGTGTGTCCCATCTTAAACACAAATTGTGGTCCAGTCCCTAATATTCTGACTAATTGTTCATCAATTGAAATGATGTTCCAACTTTCTATCATGATTTTCTTTACTTTACCCACATATGGTCCGTACTCAAGCACATATCTTTTGCCATATGATGAACTGTCACCTAAAATGTGATGAGTTGTTCCATCATTCGCCCCAACCTCATTATTAGATCCCAACAGAGGTTTATATTTACTTCCCCCCAATGATGGGATGCATGGGGGCACATATGTACTCTTCTTTTTCAAGCCTTTATGCAAAATATCTTGGTTGATACTTCTAGCATTTTCTGAAGAGTCCTTAAATAGAATGCTAAGATTTAATTTTCTAATATATTTCTTGATCTCAATAATGCAATCCACAAGCCTGAATTTGGAAATGGGGATAAACTTCATCCCTTTAGATAGTAAATCAAAGTGTATAGTATTCAATGAATAGTCAGTATAATTATAAATGTTGAAATTTTTATAACTATAAATTACACCTTCTTTTTTGATACTCTCACTTATATGATTAACCAAGTCGTTATCTTGAATCAATGTCCCCTTCCCCTCTTTTTTTAGTTAATTTCTTTTGTCCATGACATACCGTTGTTGTCGCCGATTGTCCTGATATATTTGCCTTCTCCAATTTTCCCCCCATTTCCAATCTCTTTGTCTTCCCCTGCTCTCTGATTGAAAAAAATGCGATTGATTATCCCTCTGATGTACATTGTCATTGACATTACCATGATCAAACACCTCGTGAGAGGTATTATTGGGATGATTATTGTTCCCTTTGTATTTGTCCCAAAGATACACCCTACCCTTACTGTATTGTTCCATAGCTCTACAAAATTTTTTTGTTTTTGCGAGTGTGGACTTGTTTGATAGCATTGTCAGCCATATTAAACTGTTTAACATAAAGTTACCTAGATGACATTTATATCTTATGGAAAGGTAGTAGTATTACACTGGATCAATTTTTACATTATTTAAATCAGAGTAGTAGCTATCTGAAATTCACTTAATCTAGGAATGAATATGGTGTACCATACCTAGACACATTTGTTACCAAAGCAGAAACGGGATTGAAATCAAGAATTTACAGAAAAAATACACATTCAAACAGCTACTTAGAATTTACCAGTAATCATCCGAGGAGCAAATTCACCAATATTTACAAAGGGCAGATTATCGTGCTATAAGGATGACTTCTACATAGGACAACATGCTAAAGAAAGTAGCATTTATTAAGGCCCTGTTCAAGGACAGAGGGTATGATGCTAAGATGATGGCTAGAGTTAGTCAAATAGTTATTAAAGAATGGGGAAGCAAATATAAACCTCTGTTGGGATCTAATAATGAGGTTGGGGCGAATGATGGAACAACTTATCACATTTTGGGTGACAGTTCATCATATGGCAAAAGATATGTGCTTGAGTATGGACCATATGTGGGTAAAATAAAGATCATCATGATAGAAAGTTGGAACATCATTTCAATTGATGAACAGTCAGTCAGAATATTAGGGAATGGACCACAATTTGTGTTTAAGATGGGACACAATATTAAGAACTACTTAGAGAGAAGCAATTTGAATATAGTGTCTCATAACACTTGTACTAAAAAATGTGGAAATTGTAATCAATGTCACACAATACTTCAGGAAAATAGTATTGTGTTAGACAATGTAAATAGAACAAGAATTAGGTTTAAATAGGGAAATTGTGACACCAAAATGATTATATATTTGGTTAAATGCATGATATGCTCCAGTTTTTACATAGGAAAAACTGAAAGGAAATTTAACAAGCGCATATATGCACATTTATACAGCATCAAAACCAAAGATGAAAAAATGTACTGTACAGACACATTAAAAAGTGTGGGGATAGACACTATTTCAATTTTGCTATAGTAGACAGTGTTTTAACAGACATCAACGGGGGAGATTTTAAAGGATTGCTGTCCTACAAGGAATACTGGTGGCAAGTATTTTTAGATTCTTCTAATCCACCAGGATTGAATGATGTCATCTCCATCAAACCTTTACTAGCTATGGACTGACAATTTTACATAATACACACGGGTATTTTGGGTACATGTGGACTTATATTAGACCATATTAGTATACATTTAGTTTTTTATAGGTAGTTATAGATTTGTGTGACGTTCCTAACACTGCACTACAATTGATTTCATTTTTCCAATTATATAGGTATTATATTTGTATTATTTATATATTTCTAAGCTGATTATTTTTAATAAAATTGATATTTTCATAAGTTACATGTTTAGTAATATATATAGGATATTTCAATAGAACATTATATACAATTAGAGTAGTGGAAGCAAGGTTAAGAAGGGAGGTGATGATTAGTGATCAGCAGTATGGTTTCATGCCAGGAAAGAGCACTACAGATGCAATGTTTGCTCTGAGAGTATTGCTGGAGAAATACAGAGAAGGTCAGAAGGAGTTGCATTGTGTCTTTGTAGACTTGGAGAAGGCATATGACAGGGTGCCTAGAGAAGAGTTGTGGTATTGTATGAGGACGTCGGGAGTGGCAGAGAAGTACGTAAGAGTGGTACAGGATATGTACGAGGGTAGTGTGACAGTGGTGAGGACTGCAGTGGGAGTGACAGATCCGTTTAAGGTGGAGGTGGGATTACATCAAGGATCAGCTCTGAGTCCTTTCTTATTTGCAGTGGTGATGGACAGGTTGACAGATGAGATCAGACAGGAGGCCCCGTGGACTATGATGTTTGCAGATGACATTGTGATCTGTAGTGAGAGTAGGTATCAGGTTGAGGAGACTCTGGAGAGGTGGAGATATGCTCTAGAGAGCAGAGGAATGAGGGTCAGCAGGGCTAAGACAGAATATATGTGTGTAAATGTGAGGGAAGGTAGAGGAATGGTGAGGATGCAGGGAGTAGAGTTGGTAAAGGTGGACGAGTTTAAGTACTTGGGATCAACAGTTCAGAGTAATGGTGAATGTGGAAGAGAGGTGAAGAAGAGAGTACAGGCAGGGTGGAATGGGTGGAGAAGAGTGTCAGGAGTGATTTGTGACAGACGGGTATCAGTAAGAGTGAAAGGGAAGGTCTACAAGAGTGTAGTGAGACCAGCTATGTTATATGGGTTGGTGACAGTGGCATTGACAAAAAGGCAGGAGGCAGAGCTGGATGTGGCAGAGTTAAAGATGTTAAGATTTGCAATCGGTGTGACTAGGATGGATAGGATTAGGAATCAGTATATTAGAGGGTCAGCTCATGTTGGACAGTTTTGGAGACAAAGCAAGAGAGACGAGATTGCGTTGGTTTGGACAGGTGCTGAGGAGGGATGATGGGTATATTGGGAAAAAGATGCTAAGGATGGAGCTGCCAGGTAAGAGGAATAGAGGAAGGCCTAAGATAAGGTTTATGGATGTGGTGAGAGCGGACATGCAGGCGGTTGGTGTGACAGAGCAAGATGCAGAAGATAGGAAGAAATGGAAAGAGATGATCCGCTGTGGCGACCCCTAACGGGAAAAGCCGAAAGAGAATGATGATGATGAGAGTCAGAACGTCAGACTCTGACATTTTATTAGTTTTATATTTACCCACATATTGTTTATATGCGGTACTTATTGTGTAATCATATTTTTATTTCTTTTCATTCAATTTCTGTAGCAGTGTCATAAAAATTCATGTAGAAGAAAAATGAGAAAAATTACATAAAGAACTGGAGACCACTAACCTTTAGAAATAGAGGTTACAAAATATTCAGGAAAATCACCCAAAAAGAATGTAGAAGGTGTTGGATCAAGTAGTAGGTGATAGTGTCTCTGGGTTTACAAACACAGAAGTAAAATAAATGTGAATAATGGTTAAAGAATTTCAAAATGAAATACTGAAGGAAATGAAGAGGCAAGAAGTTGCATGCATTGTGGCAAAGGCTTTTGATAGGATTAGTCATAAGGGAATGAGGAAAATACTTGAAGAATATGGTATAGGAAAAAAAAAAAGTGAAAGTTATAAAAACTTGCTATGAAAACTCCAGGGTGATAGTGATGGTTAATAGGTGGCTTCGGAAAAAAGTGAGGATACGGAGAAGAGTAAAGCAAGGCTGTCATCCAAGTATGTTTTTGTTTTGGTAACAAATGCTTCTTCTTCTTTCGGCTTTTCCCGGTTAGGGGTTGCCACAGTGGATCACCTGTCCACTCATGATTGGCAGTGGACTTTTTTACAGTGTCAAGTTGCCAGTCCGGCGCCCAACCTTCCACAGAGGGCGCGCACACACACACACACACACACACACACACACACACACACACACACACACACACACGCACGCACGCACGCACACACACGCACACACACACAAACATTCACACCTACGGCCAATTTAGAGTGTCCAATCCACCTGCAGCATGTCTTTGGGATGTGGGAGGAAACCGGAGTACCCGGAGGAAACCCACGAGACCACAGGGAGGACATGCAGACTCCGCATAGAAGGCACCCAAGCCGAGGATCGAACCGGAGAACCTCTTGCTGTGAGGCAACAATGCTAACCACTGCACCACCATCGGTAACAAATGCTATAAAGCATAAATGTGAATATGAGTAAAAAAATGCAATACAGGTGTCATTCAGTGGTGGGGTTGCAGTACCAATACACATCATATGCTGATGGTTTGGTTATAGTTTCAAAAACGAAAATATGTATGAAGTAATAGTAAGAAATGAGGTACTTTAAATAGAGCTAAAGTTAAAGGATTTCATGACGCAAGTAAAACAAGTAATAGAAAATAAATACATTAGGAATAATATTTGGTGAATATGAAAGGGTAATGGTTCAATGAAAATGCAAACTGGAATAAATAAGGAGACTGATTGCAGGTATAAACGTTTTACTCTATCATTCTACAAATACTATACATGTTAAGTACCCAATGTACTGGGGAAAATTAGCATATCTGGGAGAAGTTTACATGTTTACAAGTAACATGGAAAAAGAAATGAAGGATGTTTTTTTAGTTTTATTTTGGGGACAAGATTAAATCCTGTTAGAATGGGTATAAAATACAACAGAAAACAGGAGGAAACATGAAAAACTCAGTTGTATACTTGGCATCTATGAATTTGCTCTGGATAATTAAAATGTAAATAAAGCAGAAAAATATGGTGGGAGAAATGTTGAGTATGAGAAATAATCCAGTAGGGGAAAAAGACAAAAGAAAAGACAGCTGGAAAACAATATATGAATAAATAAGAAGTTATGTACCTACCATAACGTTCCATGTTAGTTGTCTTCTCGCCTTCTTTCTTGCTTGATGGTTCGGAGCCGATCCCCTTCGACTCCTCCTGCTAAGCTCGAGAGTCACTTTTACCAGCTCGAGGCAGCCCCATATCCCATGATGCAACCAGATCTCGTTTGCTGACAAAGGGCAATAGCACCAAGCATAAAATACTTCCCAAAGGAAGAAAGAAACTTACAGATGGAAAAAGGACCAGGTCTGAATGGTCTTTAGCATAACAGTTTCTTATACAAGGTCTGTCCAGGCCAGGGGGAAGGAGGGTCAGAGAAGACAACTAACATGGAACGTTATGGTAGGTACATAACTCTTAATGTTAAGTTGTCAATCTCGCCTTCATTCTTGCTTGATGGGACCGCGTCCCTAGCACCTCTATCCTGGGTGGCTCAATGGAACAAACTCTTGAGGACTGTAGAGCCAAAACTGGCTCTGTCCCTGGAGGCCAAGTCCAATTTGTAATGGGAAACAAAAGTGTGAGGAGTAGCCCAAGTGGCCGCTGCACAAATAGTGTCCAAAGGAAGTCTAGCTTGAAAAGCTGTAGAAGTAGCTAAGCTCCTAGTTGAATGTGCTTTAGGTTTTGAGCACAGCTGTTTTCCCCTGAGCGTATAAATTTCAGAGATGACCAAAGAAAGCCATCTGGACAAAGTCACTTTAGAAACAGGAAGGCCTTTTTTATTATCCGCATAGGAAACAAAAAGTTGATCAGATTTTCTAAATTTTTTGTTCTGTCCAAATAATATCTAAGTTGACGGTGGACATCAAGATAATGTAGCTTTTGTTCAGCTCTATCTGAATAGTTAGGGAAAAATACCGAGATCAATGGATTGATTCAAATTGTTCTTTGAAGCGACCTTAGGTAAAAAGGTTGGGTTAGTTCTCAAAGATACTCTGTCTTTGTGAAAACCAAATAGGGGGTCGAACCGAAGAGCATGAAGTTCAGACACCCTCCTGGCAGATGTAATAGCCACTAGGAATAACGTTTTCCAAGAAAGATATTTCAGGGAACAAGAAACAGCTGGCTCAAGGGGAAGAATCAAGGATGTCAGCACTAAATTTAGATCCCACTGAGGAGGAGGATTCCTGATTGGAGGTTTTAGTAGGAAAATTCCTTTCAAGAAGGCCCTGCAGAGCCTATGGGACATAATATTATGATCTGCTATCCCGACATGAAAATTGGAAATAGCAGCCAATTGAACTCTGACTGTGGAAGAAGAGGAGCCTGCATGAAAAATCTCTGCTAAGAAGTCCAGAACTGCCTGAACAGGGGCAGTAAAAGGATCAATATTTTGGGCCTTAGCCCAATAAGAGAAACGCTTCCATTTGCTTGTGTAAATCCTCCTGGTAGAGGATTTTAGTGAAGCTACTATGATGTCTCTAACTGGGTTAGAGATCAAAGGAAGCCTGGCTAAGGAAGGAAGTGGAGTAACCATGCTGTGAGGTTGAGAGAAGGGATTGACCAGTGCAGCTGACCCGATTGGTGAATCAGAAGATCTGGCACTGGGTCCAGATGCCACGGCTGCACCAAAAGGTGATGATGGAGGAACGGGAACCAAACTTGTCGAGGCCAGTAAGGGGCAATGAGAATCAATTTGGCTCTCAAAACGGTAGCTTTCTGGATCACCTGAGGGATCAGAGGAAATGGAGGGAAGGCATAAAGAAGTCCCTGGGGCCAATCCTGGGTCAGAGCGCCTCTGGGGGGATGGCCTGATAGAGGAAGAGGCTGAAGAAGTCTGGACATTTGCTGTTTTGGGGAGTAGCAAAAGATCGCAACATGGGACCCCATTCCAGAAAAATCTCTTCCGCTATAGATTGCTTGAGAGACCACTGTGAGGCATGAGGATAGCTCTGCTCAATCTGTCCGCTATAATGTTGGTTTTCCCAGGGATAGCTACCAGAAACCGATGAGAGGAGATCGCCCATTGCCAAAGTCTGAGCGCTTCTCGACACAAGGGGTAGGACTTGGTTCCGCCCTGTTTGTTGATATACCAAACTACAGACATGTTGTCTGTGTGGACTGCAATTGTCCCTACGGGAAGAAAGTCGTTGAGGGCTTGCAACGTTAAAAGCACTGCTCTCATCTCCAGGACATTTATGTGCAGATGGTACTCGAACGGTTGCCACGCCCCATGAACCATCCTGCCCTGGTAATGACCCCCACCCGATCAGGAGGCATCCGTGGTGACAGTGGCTATCGGGATGGAGGTACAAAGTACCTGCCTTGGTGAACCTGAGACGATGTGATCCACCAAGCAAGATGCTCTTTGCATGTCTGTGTCACCAGAATCTGGTGACGCATTGGAAGTTGCTGGTATGACCACTGTGTGAACAGCATCCACTGAAGAAGGCATGTAGAATCGAGCCAGGGAAGAAGAGTAATGGCCGCAGCCATGAGACCTAATACCTTTAGAACCATTCTGGCCTGTATTTTCTTGCTGGCCAGAATGATCCTGACATGAGTCTGAATGTCTGAAACTCTTTGTTCTGTAAGGGTAGCTGACATCCTAACAGTGTTTAAGTTTGCGCCTATGAAGGTAATAGACTGGCAGGGCGATAAGGATGACTTTTCGTTGATTGAGATGCCCAAATGAGAACAAAGGTCTATTGTGTAATCCCTGGCTTGTATAAGCTGATGCCTGGTGGTGGCTGACAGGAGCCAGTCGTCGAGATACGGAAACACCTGGAATCCTTGACGCCTCAGATGAGCCGTGGCCACTGCCATGCATTTGGTGAACACTCTGGGGCTGTAGTGAGACCAAAGGGCAGGGCTCTGAACTGGAAACGACTGACCCCAGCCGAGCGGAGAAATCTCCTGGAGCGTCTGTGAATTTTGATGTGATAGTACGCATCCTGAAGATCTATTGAGCACATCCAGTTGTCCTTCTGTAAGAAGGGCAGAATTGACTGAGGAGTGACCATTCGAATCTTGTCTTCCTGACAGACTTGTTGAGTCTGCTGAGATCCAATATTGGTCTCCAGTCTCCGTCTTTTGGGGACCAAAAGAACCTTGAGTAGATTCCGGCTCTGAATGGTCTATTGTAACTGGCTGAATGGCTCTTTTTGCAGTAGTTTTGCGATTTCTGACTCTGCAATCTCCCTTAGACCGGGTGGTACATCTGGAAGGGAACTTGAGGGAAGGGACTATCCTCAAAAGGAATTATGTAACCCTTGGATATGATTGACTGTACCCATCTGTCTTGAGTGAGGCAATGCCAAGCTTCTGGGTACAGTGATAATCTTCCCCGACTGCCTCCAAGGAGGGACAGCCGGGCAACACCTCAGGGATGCTGAAAGGGCTTGTCAGAGAGACTCCCTGTTTCCCTGGTTCTTCGACCCCTCTGCCTCTAGAGCGTCTGTTGTTGTTACCCCTCTGCCTCTAGGGGTAAACTGACCACGTGAATCCGCGTGACTCCTTGGGATTTACGGAACCACATCCCACCCTTCTGGCCTTTGGGATAAGGCCTAGAAGGGGTGGAAAACGGACTCCAACAGCAGAAAGAGTCTTGCCGTCCTGCCCGCACCTGGTCAAGGTTTCCTTCACCTGAGGGCCAAACAAATCTGACCCATCAAAGGGAGAATTTGCGAAGGACGCCTTAAAGGGATCCAAAATCACATAGCCGCATCCAGGCTTGGCGCCTAAGAGCCACACCTGTGCCTGCGGCTCTTACTCTCATCCCCCCGCAGCATAAGATATTAGCCGCATGGAGGAGTTTGCAATGGAATTGAGGGTTCCTAGCTGAGAAGCAATTTTTCTTGAGCCCCTGCAGCTGTAGGATCCTGAACTACTTCTCCCAGCTCCTTCAGGATATCCCTCTGGAGTCTGGTGAAGTGACATAGGTAATTCAGCGAACGATAGCAAAGGTCGCTGAGGAAAACATCCGCTACTGCATTTATCCATGGTCCTAGAGTCCTTATTAGGAGGATGGACGGGACGGAAGGATCTGCAAGTTCCTTTTGGTGGCAGCCACCACCATGGCATCAGCGACACCCTTAGTAAGGAATTGTTTGTCACACGGGCAGTGATAAATTTTGAAGGCCTCCTAGGGACTGGCTCTACAGAGTCAGGAGCTGCCCACGCCTTGCAATAACCTGCATAAGGGGTCGAAGGCGGAGACACCCAGGAGGTGGAGGGCCGAGATCCAAACGCCTCTAGGTATACTGACTCATCCTCAGAGTGATTGATGGTGGGCCAGTACTCCCTCTGTTTCAGAAGTTCTAGGATGTCTGAGAAGGAGAGATCCTCTGAGGGGGATCTAGGGATCCCTCTGACTCATCAAAGTCAGTATCCGAAGTGACAGACTCGGGGGAGTCTACATGCTTCCTCTTACAAGTCCTCTTCCTAGGAGGATCTCCCGAAACATCAGGAGAATCCTCGGAAGAGGGGGAAATTCCCAATGGGGAAACCTGAGGCGGAGGATCTCTGGGTCCTGTAGCAAGAGAAGTGGCAGAGATGTCAACAGGGAGGAGCTACGGGAACAGACTGCTGACTGATACCAGTGGCCAGTACACTCTTCATCACCTCGAATGCTCCCCTCCCAGGCAGGTCCGAGAGAACCCGCTCCGAAGAGCTAGGAACTCCAGGGGCCACCAAAAGGGAAGTCTCCGAGGCAGATGTCGGAGCCGAGCTCTCCAAGGCCGAGGCTCCAAGGGTCCGATGCCACTCACCCCCTCGGAGGAGACCATGGAAGCCCGACCACCGAATCCCTCTAAGGAAGGTCTCAAAGAGGAGATAAGAGTAGAGGCTGAAGGAACAGAAGGGGTATCCGTCCTCCAGCCGTAGCAGTAACCATTCGAAGACTCCAACCCAAGCTCTGGGGTAGAGTTGAAGGAGGAACTGTAACGGGTGGAGCAACAGTCGCCTGTTGAGACGGACTGTGTAACATTTGGGCCAGTACCTGTGACTTAAGTAATCTACTGACCACTCTCTCAAGGTCATGATCTGACAGTCTGGAAGACCTTGAAGATCGGCTCGATGGCTCCGCCCGATAGAAGAGGTGAAGCCGGAGCCGAAAGTATCGGCTCCAAGGAAGGAGACCTCGATCTCTTCCTGGAAAGAGCCATCGGAGCCGATATCATAGATCCTGTCGCAGCCGACTTCTCGGAGCCGACAGGAAGCCTATCGGCTCCAGCCGATACAGCCACCAAAGTAACGGTGTCGGAGCCGATCGGAGATGCCTGTGCCACATGGGTGTCGGAAACGATCGGAGCCGACATCGGAGATTCGCACCGATAGCCATCGGCGCCAGAATCGGCTCCAGCCGGAGCGATCTCGACTGAACGATAGATACAGAAGCCTGGGCCTTGGAAGATTTTGCTGATTTTGGTGGAGCCGACTTAGCCGGAGAGCCCTCCGGCAGAAGGCCCCTAAGTATCAGCTTATTATAGCTCTCCTGCAGGACTCTCTGGCTGAAGGAATGACAAATAGCACAGGAGTCCTGCAGGTGAAGAGGGCCCAGACAATACAGGCAGAAGTGTGACCGTCTGTCAGAGACATCTTCTGACAGCACGAGTCACACTTCTTAAAACCTGAGACCCTCTCCTTTGACATGGTGCTGAAAAAACACACACACACACACCAGTCAAAATTAACTTAAATAAAATACCAAAAGGTATTCTATAAAACCAACACACACACCCTAACAGGGGATGGGATAGGGAAAGTTTGACTAACAAAATATTAAAGGAGACAGGGATTTTCTGTCAGAAAAGTACAAAATAAACTTAAAACTATCAATAAAAGGTTTTTTTACTAAAAGGGGCTTAAATCTCACAAAAGTGAATAACTTACCAGGAGCTGGTAAAAAGAAGACCTCCTAAGCGAAGCGGCAAACGAGATCTGGGTACTTACCGCCTTGCATCATGGGATATGGGGCTGCCTCGAGCTGGTAAAAGTGACTCTCGAGCTTAGCAGTGGATCGGCTCCGAACCATCAAGCAAGAATGAAGGCGAGATTGACAACTTAACATCTAAAATTATGGAAAATAGATATTATAAATGTGATATTAAAAGGAAAGGGCACATATCATGGAATAATTCTATTCAATATACATCCATGGCTAGAACTAAGGGAAGGTGTAAGAAAAGCTATATGTGAAAGAAGGAAAAGATCTGAAAAATTTTAAGAAGCTATTTATCTGATGATGTCAGCCTTCATCTACTCTTGACAGTTGGGTTACGGTTCTGATCCTCGAACTGGTTCGGCCATTATACAGCTCGTGCCAGTCAAAAAACTCTTGCACTAAGAGTCCCACAATGCCCCTATCTACATTACCTCAGATCTCGTTTGCCACTCTTATAGAAAGAAGAGTCAGCCGACTCTTCTCTCACAGCTAAGTAAAACTTTAAAGTTATTTATCTTCCATCATACTTTCTATCTTGGTTAACACCCTTTTAATATTCCTTACACTTTATCTACCCACCTTTCTTGTGCGAGTGGTTTACTTCCTGTAATACCTTATACCTGTTGGTATTTCTCTTCCATTATTGTTGGTAGTTCCCCTTCTCTCCTTTCCTATCATCGTTGGTAGAATTTCTCCCCTTTTTATTCTTCCATGAGTGTGTGGTGTACATTTTTGGCTGGGTTTCTGCCATTTCTTTCAATATGGCAGAAAAGTCTAAGACTACCACCGGATTTAAGCAGTGCCAAGAGTGCAGCAGAAAAATGTCCAACTCTGATGGGCACAATTCTTGTGTTTATTGTTTGGGTGCTCCTCAATTGGATTTAGAGTGCTCTAGCTGCCACGTCTTCAGTTCTAGGACCCTGGTAGAATGTTGAAATAAACTCATACTTAACCGTCTCCATATGTACATACATTTAAAAAACATAAGTACCCATCTGTTGGTTCCTCTTTGGAACCAAAACCAAAGGTTCTGAAACGCATGGAACGGACCAATTCCTTGGCACCAACTACTTCCATGCCATCAAAATTGGCTATAGCACTGGCATAGGTAATAACACTGGCATCGGCACTGACTTCCTTAGTTTCTACATCAGTGCCAACATCTCCTGCTGCTCTGCAGGTTATACCTTCTTCTTTGGTGCCAAAGGCTGAAACCTTCTATGCACCCAGGACAAGATATTACTCATCTACTGACCCCTTTCTAGGCCAGCTTCCTAGCCCATTTATAGAAAAGACAGAATCTCCCTCCAGACTGTCTGTTTGCTACTCTAGGAGTCTTTCTGAAGTAGACACAGTGAGGTTGGTGGATCAGCTTCTCAAAGCTAGAGGTCTTCCTCCTTCTTCTCAGCCCCCTCTCCCACTTGCAGCAGGGGAGTATTCCCCCAGTACTCCAGCATACATTCCTCCTCTGCCCTCCACAGAGGCATTAGAGTTGTCAACTCTGACCACGCAGGCCCTGGAACCAACATTCCTGTCTTTGGTTCTGGGTACAGCTCTGACTGCTTGGTACCTTGGAACCAAAGTGTCCCTGGGATTGTGCCTCCACTATCAGGTCTAGGGGGTTTGAGTTGACTCCTATTTTTTATTCAGAGTTGTCCTTACTTCTTTAAACTATGACAGCTGGACTCAGCTTTAGAGGTGGGTGTCTCGGGGCGGGATGTGACCCTGGTTCTGAGATTGTCTGTCTCAGTTCTGGGCTCTCACACCTTCTCAGGGGGGCCTGCCTTTGAGGCTATGGAGAGGGCTTTGGTCACCGCAAGTTCTCATGTGGCTGCTGTGTTACTGGAGTCTCACCCCATGATCCTGGCTTACCCGGAGCTTCCACCAACCTCCATGCCCAAACAGCGAGCTCTATGGATACAAGAGATTCCCAATAAGGATCAACCTGAATCCTCTTCAGATATTCTCACTAAAGAGCCTCCTCAGAAAGACGTTGTGTAAGAGGAAACACCTGGACTCCCCTGAAGAGTAAGTCACCGAGGAAATGGATTTCAATGATGGGGAAGGTTACCCCAGATCACCCCCAGAAGATGTCTCCTTTGGAGACATTCTAGATGTCTTTAAACAGAAGGGTAACTGGAAGCCCAAAAACTGCACCTCTGAGGAGTCCCCTTTGTCCCTCCTCAACCCAAGGCCATAGTGACACCAGGTGCCTCCCAGATGGGGGGAGGGGCATTATCTGGGAAAGACAGTCCAAGGTACTTGGTCCCCGATACAGGCCAATCCGCACATCAACATCCTTAAGTTGGGGGCAGTGCTATTAGCATTGCAAGCATTTCAATCTGTCCTCCCTCAAGGAACAACTGCAATCCAATCAGACATGTCCATAGTCTGGTACATCAACAAACAAGGGGGAACCAAATCCTAGCCCCTGTGTCAAGAAGTCCTCAGAGTGTGGCAATGGGCCATTGCCTACAACCACTTTCTGATAGCGATGCACATCCCAGGGAGCTCAAACGTGATATCGGACAAACTAAGCAGATGCATTCTACTGCCTCACGAGTGGCCTCTCAATCCTGAAACAGCAAAGTGGATCTTTCATTGCTGGGGCCAGCCTTGCTGCAACCTTTTTGCATCACCCCAAAACAAGTGCAGACACTACTTTGCCCTAATCCCCCTTCACGGGGAGTCCCTGAGAGATGCTGTTCTCCTTGACTGGCCACTGGTTCTCTTCTATGCCTTCCCTCCTTTCCCTCTAATCCCACTCTTTCTCAAGAAAGCAGCCAGGTTGAGAAGCAAAGTGATCCTCATTGCATCCTACTGTCCTTGACAAATTTGATTTCCCTTCCTATGGCTTCATCCAGTTCAACATCCACGGATTCTAGAACCAGTTCCAGACCTACTGTCTCACCCTCAGGGATTAGTGCATCCCAATCTTCAAAGTTTCAAGCTAACTGCTTGGTTCCTCCAATTCCGACAGTCACCAGGCATAATAAAATACATTCCCCAGTCTGAAAAATTTTGCTGGCATTGCATAAACCATCCACCAGGAAACTCTACCTCAATAAGTGGAAGAGATTTTCAATCTGGGTGTATGATAATGGTCTCGACCCTTTTTCAGCTCCTGTGGAAAAAGTTTTAGAATTTCTGGCCATCCTTTTTGCTAAAGGAGCTTCTGCCTCCACAATTAAAGTCATTCTAGCTGCCATCTCTAATTTCCATAATGGCTTCAGAGACCTCCCTTTAAATTCACATAAACTATGTAAGGTCTTCCTCAAGGGAACTATATGATTAAAGCCTCCATTTAAAGATTTTCTACACCCATGGGAACTAACTGTTGTTCTGCAATCACTGGTTATTTACCCCCTTTGAACCAGTGGCTACATGCGACTTAAGGTTTCTTTGTTGGAAAATGTTTCTCTTCATCGCTATAATCTCTGCAAGAAGAGTGCCTGAATTGCAGGCTTTATGCTCAAAATCTCCTTACTTAATTTTCCATAAGGATAGAGTTGCACTCGGAACCAATCCATCCTTTCTTCAGAAGGTGGTCTCAGAGTCCAGCATTAATCCTGCCACAGACTTGACTGTTTCTTTTCCAATTTTTCCAGCAAATGAGAATACTGCCTACACTTATTGAATGTTTACAGACAATAATGTTTCTACCTCAGCAGAATTAAAGAATTCAGGAAATCAGAACAGTTGCTCGTTTCCTTTTCTGGCACAACTTTAGGAAAATCTGTTTCTATGGTTACATTGTCAAAATGGTTGAGCGACTGAATTACATTTATAATAGAAAGACTCTCCAGTTACCTGCGCCGGAGAAGGCACATTCCACCAGGTCAATGGCCACTTCAGCTGCATTCCATTCTAAGGCTTCCATGAGTGAAATATGCACAGCAGCAATGTGGGCTACTACACATACCTTTATTACTCATTACAAATTGAATTTGTCAAGGCCAGTAAGGAGCAATGAGCATCATAGTGCTGTTCAATGTGCTGGCTTTCTGAAGTACTTTGGGCATTAAGGGGAAGGGTGGAAAGGCATAAAGAAGTCCCGGGGGCCAATCGTGTATGAGTGCATCCCTTGGTGAATTCCCGGGGGGGGGGGGGTGAGGGCAAAGTAGCTGCTGCATGTGGCGTTCATGGACGTGGCAAAAAGGTTGCAGCAAGGCTGGCCCCATTTTAGGAAGATCTCTTCCGCAACTTCTTGTTTCAGGGACCACTCATAAGGCAACAGAATCACTCTGCTGAGTTTGTCTGCTATCACGCTGGATTTTCCCAGGATGTGCGTTGCTATCAGAAAACATTGAGAAGAGAGAGCCCATTGCCAAACCTGCTGTGCCTCTCGACATAGGGGATACGATTTGTCATCTTCCTGTTTATATACCACACTACTGACATGTTGCTTGTTTGAATTGCAATGGTTCCTATCAGGAGAGAGTCCTGGAATGCTTGCAATGCATATAGCACCTCTCTCATCTCTAGGACATTGATATGCAAGTGGCTCTCGTGTTCTCGCCATAAGCCTTGAACAGTCTTTCCCAGATAATGAACCCCCCATGATCTGGGAAGCGTCCGTGGTCAGTACAGCAGTCGGTTGCGGGAATACAAATGGGGTGCCCAAGAATAACTGGTTCATTTGAAGCCACCAAAGAAGATCCTTCTTTCATAAATCTGTGATAATTATCTGATGTGACAGTGGTAGATCTTGCATGGACCATTGGGCAAAGAGTAACCACTGGAGGACCCTCACGTGGAGACGTGCTACAGGTACTAGTAAAATTGCCACTGCCATGGTACCCAGAACCTGTAACACAGACCTGACCTGAACTTTTCTTCTTGCTATCAACCTCCTGATTTGATGGTGTAGGGACTGAATTCTCTTGGGGGTAAGTTTTGCCACCATTTCTTTTGAATCCAACTCTGCGCCTAAGAAAGTAATACCCTGTGAAGGTGACAAGGTAGATTTTTTGAAATTTATTGTAATGCCTAGCTCGGAACAAAGAAGCATGGTTTCGTCCCTCACTTGTAGTATTAGATGAGTGGTGGTGGCGGTCAGGAGCCAGTTGTCTAGATATGGAAACACACGGAATCCTAGACATCTCAAGTGAGCCATAACCACTCCCATGCATTTGGTGAACACTTGGGGGCTGTAGTGAGACCAAATGGCAGGGCCCGAAATTGGTAATGACTGGCTCCAGGCCGAAAGTGTAAGTGTCTCCTGGACCACCTGTCCATTTTTATATGGTAGTATTTATCCTAGAGCTCTATCGAGCACATCCAATTGCTTTTCTCAAAAAAAGGGAATATAGACTGCAGTGTCACCATCCAGAACCTTTGATTTTTTTACAGACCTGTTCAATCTGCTGAGATCCAATATGGGTCTCATGTCCCCTGTCTTTTTTGGAACTAAAAAGAAACTTCAGCAAGTTCAGGATCCAATCTGGTCTGCAGGGACCTTTTGGATGACTCTTTTTTCCTAGCAACTTGTGTATCTCTGATGTTGCATAGTCCTTCTGACCAGGAGGAATACCTGAAATGGACTGATTTATGGGGGTGGGGGGTGGAAATGGGTATTTAATAACCTCTGGACATGATTGTCTGCACCCATTTTTTCTTTAGTGATTTCTAGCCAGGCATTTGGGTACAGTGACAAGCATCCCCCGACTGCCTCCAGAGATAGACATTCTCTGGCCAGCCCTTCCAGTGCTCCTGAAAGCCACCTCCTTTCAGGAGCGCTGGAAGGGCTGGCCAGAGAATGTATCTCTGTCGCCCTGATTCTGTGGGCCCCCTCTGCCGTGAGGTCAGCATCTTTCATCGTTACTTCCCTCTCTGCCCCTGGGGGGAGTTTCACCATGTGTGTCAGAAAAACCTTTTTGGGATTTGCAGAACCACATCTTTCCACCTTTCTGACCTTTGGGATAAGGTCTAGTGGGTATGGAAAAATGGACTCCTACGGCAGACAAGGTTTTCTCTTCGTGTTCACACCTGGTCAAAGTTTCTTTCACTTTTGGCCCGAAAAGGGATGAGCCATCAAAGGGGGCATTGGTGAAGGAAGACTTGAAGGGTTCGGCATAACTGCATAAATGCATCCAGGAATGTCTCCTTAAGGAGGTTCCTGTACCTGCTGCCCTGCTCGCTCCATCAGCTGCATATGAAATCAGTCACATGGAGAAGTTAACCACTGAATTGAGGGTGGAAACATGAGAGGAAACTTTATCTGCGATCCCAGAAGCTATAGTACCCTGAAGAGCATCTCCCAGCTCTTTCAGGAGGTCTGTTTGAAGTCTTGTAAAATGGGTCAAATAATTAAGTGATTGCAGCATAAAAGCCGCTGAAAAAAAGCACACTTTCCATACCTGTCCATAGTCCGCAACTCTTTATTTGGAGGATGAACAGATGAGGAGGTCTCTGACAACTCCTTTTTGGTGGCCGCTGCCACTACCATTGCATCTACAGGGACACTTTTGGTTAAAAATTCCTTTTCTGTAGGAGCTGTAATGAATTTATGGCCTCCTCAGAGCAGGCTCCACTGTATCTGGAGAAGTCCAAGCCTTATGAGATATCACATTCATTAGTTGGTCACAGGGAGAAGACACCCAGGAGGTGGAAGGGCGAGACCCAAAAGCCTCCAGGTATACCGACTCATCCTCTGAAGGGTTGGTGGGCTTCCAGCCACCCCTCTGTTTAAAGATCTCAAGGATGTCAGCAAAGGAGACATCCACAGACGGTGACCGTGGGGAGCCTTCCGAATCATCCAGGTCAGTATCTGATGCGACAGACTCAGGGGAGTCTATGTGCTTCCTCTTGCACAATCTCTTTCGAAGGACTTCCTCAGAGGGGTACTCTGGTGAAGTTTCAGAAGAGATGATGCTGCCCGCAGGGGCTTCCGGGGGGAGGGAGAGGTGATGTTGAGACCCATGCAGGTGCCTGGGAGAGAAGAGAACGTGGAACAGAGAGTGGAGCCGTCTGGGGTGACAGCACTCTCTCCATCAGCTCAAAAGTCCCGTCACTCTGCTCCGAAGAGGTCCTCAGCTCTGAAGAGACAGAGGACTGACCCCAAGGCAGAGCGGGTGACTCTGAAGCTGATGTAGGAGCTGAGCTCAACCTCGCTGAGGCTCTGAGGGGAGAGTCAGATCAGACAACTGTCTACGCCGACTTCCCTCCCCGGACCCGATGGGTGAACGTTGGCTCCTAGACTCCTTAGACTCCTCGAAATACGATGGAACTGAGGAAGTCGGAGCAGATGTCAGACTCAAGGAACCTAAGGGAGGTCTCAGATCTGACACATCCACTACTATTGGACCCAAGATCTCTGGCTCCGAAACCACAAGACGGGACGGAGGAGGAATCGAGGATGGGGCTGGTCACTTGGACGGTTCAGATTCCTTTGGGGCTGGATCCAATAACATTTTTGCCAGCGCTGGTGTTCGAAGCAGTCTCTTCACCACCTGCTGCATGTCATCATCAGATAAGCTCCTATAGAAATGGGAGGATAATGACGGAGATCTAGCCCTTTCCAATATGGGTTATCTCAGAATAGGAATTACCGGCTCCAAGATGAGAGACAGTCTCGTTGTCAGCAACTCTGTCGGCTCCGAGGACACAGAAGGAGCTGAAGAGACAGATTTTGACTTGTCAGAGCCAAGAGCCCTTGGTTCCGAAGCGACCACTTTTTTAGGTGGCTCTGAGGCCTGAGCCGAAACAGCAGATCTTTTAACTTTTTCAGCTTTGGAAGAAGGAGGTGATGGTTTGGAGCTCTGAGATCCCTCTAAGGCTTCTGAGAAGGGAACCTTTAATAAGCCCCTAATTATATGCGTATTTTTTCACTCTAGCAGGACCCTGCTACTAAAACCATAACAAATGGTACACGGGGTCTTGTAAATAGAGGACACCAAGGCAATAAACACAACTAGAGTGCCCATCTGTAATTAACATTTTTTGACTACACTGATCACATTTTTTAAACCCCGACTGCCTGGGTTCTTTATGCTCTTTTTCCTTTGACATGACCGAAGAAAAAATATATTAACAATATCAGCAACAATTAACTTTAAATCAAACTTTCTGAAAAAACTATCAACTACAAGCCTAAGTATCTACGTTTACACTGCAAAACAGCTTTAAACCAAAAAGGGTAGCCTACTAACTACGGAACACACCACACAAGTATATATCTAACTTCTTTAACCACTAAAAAGGTAGCCTCTACAAGAACACACCAGTATATTAAACAGTAATAAAGAATTGAAAATTTTAAGGAAGAATCCTCTAACTAAAATGGATTCTCCTGAACACTAATGGAAGATGGACACAAATGGGGGTAGGACAGCGGCCCTTTAACTTAAACGGGTCTTGCAACAACAGGGAAAAGCTCTCTAATAAAAAATGAGCTTTTGAGATAAAAAGGCCTGAAACACAAAGGAGGTTAATTTAACTAACTAACTCAATAAAAGGAACTCGCAACTAGTCGAACACGACAGAAAAAGGTTTTAACAAGTTTTCTCTGAAGAAAAAATAATTATTAAGAAATATAATAATAAAACTAATCAACCAATGCACAAGCCAGAAGACATCTCAATCGCTTGAGTGGCAAATGAGATACAAGTACTATACCCTAAGCATCATGGGATAGTGGGTTAGCCTCGAGCCAGTTGAAGATCTCGAGCTTTTGTATTAGGTCAAGTTGGAACCAATGCTTGGTTCCGAGTCCAACCAGCATGAATTAAGGTGAGATAGGACAACATAACATAAAAATCTTCTGTCTAAGTACAGGCTTGATACTAACCATTCTGTTAATTCCAGATAAACAATATCATGTTTAATAAATATGGACTGACCTAGCACTGCAAAGTCTGCCTTTTTTGCTACGTTGACTGTTTTGAATTTGTGACCTTGCTTTATCATGGTTAGTATCCTGTGGTGTTTTTTGTAACCAAAAAGATGTAGGCAGACACTGACACACAACTGGGTAAAACAAAACCAAACTTTAATCGACCAGAAAAAACAAGAAATTAGGTAGAGGTAAGCACTTTTCCGATATTAATTGCTTCATCAGACCATAAAACACATGCATTTCAATACATATAGAATAAATCCGACATTCATAATAAGCAATCAACCACTCACAATTACTGCTCCAGTTGCAACAGCCAATAACCGTATAGTTGATAAAATGGAGATCAATCGACTGCAGTCATGCATTTTTGAAAGGTCGCTTAGCGATATGTGTTTTAGATGTAACAGGTCTGAGTAGAGGTGCTTTAGCTCCCACTGATTGGCTTTTGTACTGCATCTCTAGCTGCCATTGGTACAGAGGCTGCCAGTATTGTCCATTTGGTGTTCGTTTTTTCCTTATAGCGGATTAGTGCTGATCAAGGCCAACTCTCCTCCCACTACTTTTAATTGGTCCTTACCACATCCTGCAGCCCATGGAGGCTATGTTCGCTGACATTAGGGTTGATTACTTTGAGAACACCCTGTTACGATGGGAACTGGGTTTGGGGATGTCGATTGGTCTCTGCTTTATCAACTATATGGTTACTAGCTTTTGCAATTGAAGCAGTAATTGTGAGTGGCTGATTGCTTGTTATGAATGTAGGATTTATTATATATATATATATATATATATATATATATATATATATATATACATATACACACACTGAAATGTTGTTATATGTGTTTTGTGGTCTGATGAAGCGATTAACATCACAAAAGTACTTACCTCTACCTAATTTCTTGTTTTTTCTGGTTGATTAAAGTTCGATTTTGTTTTACCCAGCCATGTGTCAGTGTCTGCCTACATCTTTTTGGTTCTCGTGTTGTTTTTTTTGCAGGCCCACTGTTAATTTTAGGGGGAGAATTTTTCTTTTTGCACATTCTGCAAACACCTTGGCATTTGTCCAGATCAATCTCTTAACTTTCAACTACACATCCAAAGCACATGCAAAAAAGATCAACACACTAATGTAGTGGACAAACAACTATTGCCTTTTCTGTCTAAGCCAGCCAAAGCTGCCATAGGCAAAGGCATACTCTTTTTCTCAACTCAGATAAGGAGTACTCATTATAACTGCAGCTTCAAAGAAAAATGCCACCACCTTACAAACCATCTCCAATAAAATCTGTTGTTTCATTACTAACTCTCCAAATAATCAACACCACTGCCTAATGATACCCCAAAGGTAAATGACTCCCAGTTTGAATGCCAACCTCCCACTAGGATCACTAATTTACAAAGCCCTTTCTCCTGACACTTCATCCTCTCTCACTTGAACTTTGCAGCAAAACCTCTACATACAATATTAGGGGTATATCTCAATCTCAACCCACCCTAATAACTCCAAAAAGGAAACTCTACTGCAATGACCATGCATTCTCCATCCTAGCACCTAAACTACAGGACTCCATTCCTCTCTCAACCCGAGACATCCAAAAGTACTCTGATTTCAGACATACGAAGAAACATCTCTTCACCCAAGCAAAGTGCAGATGCACTCATCAGGTCACGTTACATGAACCCTACAGCTCCTACATGTCTCTTTATCCCCATTTCCATCTTTCCTTATCTCATCTTGTCACCCCCTTTACTTACTGCCCCTCATTCACCCTACGTCCCTCTTCTCTTTGCATCTTTCTCGCACCTCCTTTCTACTGCTCTTCCCTCTGCATGCCTCTTGCACCTTTTCTGTCTTCTCCCCATGATATCCTTTCCTGCAACTATTCTCACTTGCCTCTTCTAATGTCTTCATACCTCTCTTTATAATAACTTGCTGCTATCCCTGTAGCATAACCCATCTCAAGTCATTATGGCTACAATCCATAAAGCTCTGCTAAGCGTAATTCCATTTTTCCATCCATTTTATGACTAACTGCTTCTTGAACTAAATGCTGTAGCATATTCTTGCATAAGTAAACATGTATGTATGCATATATTTGTTTTTTTAGCATATCCTTGTATCTGTAAACATGTTTCATTCATTTCTTATGGGATCCTATTCACCCAGGCTGTGCGTGCAAATGGTCCACTGAGATCAGTGCACTACCTTGGTAAACATAAATAAATAGTTGAGCACTTTAGTAAAATGTTAAAGTCTGTGTTATAAAAGGAAACAAAACTGGATGGAAGAAATTCTGACCATTTCCAATATTTTTTCTGTGCTGCTAGGAAGCACCCCAAACCTCAAATAGCATCTGGCAGACATCAGCAAAACTTGCTAGATATAGCAAAAGAAACATGGAAAGAGGAAAACACTTTTTTGGACAGTGCAGTGGTACAGCGGTAGTGTCGCCTCACAGGAAGAGGTTCTCCGGTTCGATTCTATGTGGTGTATTTGCTTGTAGATGAAGGTAAAGTTTATATTGGTGCATGTAATTTTATATGTAGATATAAATTTTGGCTACCTTTTTAGGGGGCACCTGACATCTGGGGCAAGAAAGACTAAAGAAAATGGCGTTGGCTGCTTCTTTTATATCCCTGACGACCTGCCGTCAGGAAAGGGGCGACAGCAGCCGACGCAGGACCCAAGACTTTGGAATTCAGGCCAACTGAGGGCAACCTGCCAGCAGGATTACCCAAATGTAATGACTGCAACAGTGCGGTGGTGGTGCTGCGGTAGCATTGTCGCCTCACAGTTAATCATTGTCCTGTTCGATTCTCAGCTAAAGTGTCTTCTGTGTGGAGACATGCGTGAATGGGCGTACCTTCATTGAAGGTTGTGCGTCAGGCCTGGCAAGTCGGTACGTAAAAATCTACTGCCAATCATTAGCGGACCGGAGTTCCGCTATGTTGACCCCTAACCGGGAAAAGCCGAAAGATACAACAACGACTGCAACAGTGAAACACGAAGAACATCACTGAAATACAACACACCACACAGACACACACCTACACTGCACATATGCAGGGGGACAAGCCCCCCTGCACCCCCCACTTATATACACTAACTTTGAGATCACACAGACAGTAAAAAAAAAAGCACACACAGCCAAAACACACACTCATACCCCCACCTCCCTACCCTGACCCACTCGTACAAGTTAGAAGAAACACTCACTCACCTTAAACTGCAGACACTATCCCAGCCGAAGACTTCCGTATGATAACGAAAATGCATAAGCGAGAATTCGACATAGTCCTATTCACGATTATGCAATTTCATTATTTAGAGGTTTCGGCTTCATGGACATGAACTGTTGAAATTCGATATGTCAACAATTCGCATTTATGAAGTGAAACCACAAACATACATACATATGCACACACAGACACCCACCCACACAAAGTTATGCGCCTGTACCCACAATCAAAGATCATTTACATGTCATATGTAAACATAAAATACATATGTGTATAGTTACATACTGCATACATTTTTACTAGCAATTTTAGAACAGAGTAATAATGTATGCATATTCGGGTAGACGTGATGTATTCATTTGTATTTATATAATCACATACATTAGTAAATATACATACATGCACTTCTGAACACATGCAGAAACATACTTTCTTTTAAATGCTTCTGTATATATTTCTATGCATGAATGTATGTGTATGTCAGTATGTATGGGTATATTTGTAATTGTATATAACTACATTTACAGATACAGCAAATTGCAATTGCTTTGTGAGTTATGCATATATACAGCTATAACACATCAAATATGTGTATAAAATGAAACATATATATATATATATATATATATAAATATATATAAATATATTTATGGGGTCCACTTCTTTAACTTCAATTTCAGTATTTTGAGTCGAGAATATCGAAACCTCAAAATCACAAAACACCACAATCATGAACACACACAACATTGAACCTAACAAAACACAAATAAATACATAACCCTCCCCCTAAAACAACACAAACACTACTAACACAAAATCGACACCACCACCACATGTTTCTGCAGGGGGGCAAGCCCCCTGCACCCCCATGTGGGGCATTGCACCCCTCACACCCCCACTACTTATATATACCAACTCCAAAGTCGCACTAACCCAAACAAAATGAACACACACCTTCTTTACCTACTCTACACTCTCACTGCAGACACATGTAAAGTCACAAATAACACATACACAAACACACACTGCACATGTACAAAACTCATCACATTCAGCAGACACACACACACACACACACACACACACACACACACACACACACAAAAAATCGCCCACCTATCCCAACCTACTTCTACAGCTCCCCCACGACTACATATTAACACATTAACACTTCTTCTTTTGGCTTTTTCCTGGGTAGGGGTCACCACAGAGGATCACCTGTCCGCTCATGATTGGCAGTGGAGTTTTACTGTGTCGAGTTGCCAGCCCGGCGCCCAACCTTCCACAGAAGGTACACACACCCACTCACATCTAGGGCCAATTTAGAGTGTCCAATCCACCTACAGCATGGGATGTGGGAGGAAACCGAATCACCCGGAGGAAACCCACACGACCAAAAGGAGGACATGCAGACTCCGCACAGAAGGCACCCCAGCTGAGGATCGAACCAGAGAACCTAAACCCTTAAAATTCAAATACCTATCTCAATCTCCGAGCAGACACGAACATCACCTGCCATACCACACAACCCTTAAAGTGACAGCACACACTAAATAACGCACCAATTTCAACCCAACAAAGTATCGATAAACCAAGATTCGAAATAGTGCAGTTTTCAAAAACTGCACTTTCGACATTCTCGACTGGAAATATGGAAATTCGTGATGTCAGTATTTCAAGTGGACCCATATTATATATTTGGAGATCACCAAAGGAAGACTACCTGGAGTAATAGTGTAAAACAAATGAAATAACACTCCGTGTCTCCACCAGGTCAAGGGAAAAGTTGTTTATTTAACTGAGAAGATAAGGGCTTTCGCACTTAACAGTCCTCCTCCGGATCTAATTACACAAAGCAAAGACTGTTATTTAAACAAACAAACTACCAATGATATGCAACAGCATGGTTAAACAGCTAATAGAATGAATCAAAAATGATGAAATCTCAATACATCCATTGGGAGTCCAAGTACATATACTTCCTTGCAACCAAAAAGCCTACATTCAGAATTATACAGTACGCTAGATAATGACATTCACAGGTAGCAAACAATCTATGATGCTCTTAATTCATTGCACTACACCAATAAAATCACATAATAAAAATCATGAATTCAAAGGATCACACCATTAATAAAATCAGTTAGCATACCTAACTCCATTGGAATAAAGCTCATAATCGTAGTTCTAGCAATATCTACATTAAAAGTAACTTACATATAAAGAGTAGCCAATAAATAAATACTTAGAACGTGCACGATAGTAAAAACATTCAATAGCATGCCGAAACTAAAATAGCATAAGGTATTCGTCTTCAATCCTAAAGACTCATCAGCATTTCATGAACAGACAGGTTAAATAGCAAAAAGCTGCAGTTGTCTAGATGTCAAAAATGCAGTTAGCATTGTGTAAAAAATACAGTTATCATTAAATAAATAAAGACATATAAATAAAGAAAAGCACTATTAGGAAACAGCACAAATAACATTAATCCCTTACTGGTTACAAATTAGCCAATCCACTGCCTTGAACAGCAAGAATAGCCAATGGAGATCACCCATATCTGATAACCACAGTAGTAAGTCTCGATGGTAGAACGAAGATCTGCTCAAAATATATACATGCTCAAACAGTGGGGAGTAATAATCCTTGCTAAGCTGCTAGAAATAGGCTATTCATTGTTACTAAACAGAATCAAGAAATGTGTAATGTCGATGCTTCCCCCTTATTAAATTAATAACCAAGGATCTAAACAAAACAAAACAGTAGACGTTAATCCTTATTGGTTAAGAACTAGCAAATAGATGCCATAACAGAAAAAGAAATCAATACAACATTAACACAAAGTCCATTACTCAACTACACATTCAAAGCACATGCAACTGCAACATACTCAACTACCCTCAGCCATGCGTGATCCTAAACAAACTACAAACGTGACTAACAAAACTTGGAGATCACCAAAGGAAGACTATCCGGAAAAATAGCGTAAAACAAATGACTGTTTGACTGCTTGCTTTGTACTGTGTCATTTGCCCTTTGCTTAGGTACGGCTTAGCAGCTGTAAGCTGCTTTTTGGGACGAATGGGTCTCTTTTTATGTTGTCGCCAGCTGCCATTACTTTAGTCTGAGTATACAGGGCTCGACTGTTGCACTTTGCTGGCCTAGTCTGCTCTGCAGATGTCCTGTTAAAAGGACACCAACGAACGTATATCGTTGAAGGCCTTTAGTTCTCTTTTAAGGTGGATCAATGGTCCTACTAGAGCCTTTAGCTTAATTACTGGCTAGCAGCTATTTTTCTTTTCCATTTGTCTTTATAAGGGCACCACATGGCTATTGTATTGTTCTGAAAACTGTTCAGCACAAGTTACTGCACAGCATGAACATAGTTTACTGTGTTAGTCTGTTGAGCACTATATATTGCACTGTTTAGAGATTTTATAGTATTACTTTATCATTTACCCCTTGCTTTCTGCTGCTTATATTTGGCTCTACTACTGTATAACCCTGTCCTCTCAAACAGACTAGGGTCACTGATAGCATGCTGAACTGCTGAATGAATGTTTTGTTCTATTTAATGGAGCCTACATTGCCTAACCTGTATTGTTCATAGCATAATGTCTGCTGTCTGCTGCTTTCCATTGTTAATCCCCTAAACCTAATCTTCCTCTACATACTTGCTCCAGCCTCATCTAACCATAGCCTCTCTCTACTACTGTGCTTTGTTACACCCTCCCTTCTTCTCTAAACATCTCGCTACCTTTCCCCTCTACATCTGCAATATTACCTAACACAGTGTTGTCTCCCTCTACTCTAGAGTAATCCATCCTGGGTGCTCCTTCCCTGCTTTAAACGCAAAAGGAATACCTACTGCCATCACCTAAAGACACCCTGAATTGGCCAGCTTGCCTAGTACATAGAAAAATACTATACAGAAGACCCCCCCCCCAACAAGATTCTGTAAATGGATGTTGCTTAACACTAATTAAATGTAGACTTGATGTACTATATATAGATTTAGTCTGCCCTCCCATGTACGCATTCTAGCAGCCTACCGCAGACTGTTTGCCCTCTCTCCCTCCTGTTATCACTACCCTAGAATATATTTAAACCTAAAACTGGTCCAACTATTTCTGCTGTTTGCTATCTCCTTCTACCATTAGGTGGCAGCATTTACCAATATAAATCCTAGATATTCTTTATAATCCCAACAAGTTTTATTTTTCACTAACGGTTGTGAGTTAATATCCTTAGACTGTAAATATCTTCCCCCCCCCCCCCACTAAACCACCCTCTGTAAAGGCAGCCTTCATTTTCCTGGCTGGAAATATTTAGCTTATACCTTCCAACTACAGCCTTTAAACTGCTCTTTGCTGATACTTTTTCCGCCATACTCACCTCTAGTGTTCTTTCCCACTCTGCTCCGCTACCCTGACCCTAATTTCCACCGCCCCAGTACTCCTAGCTTTATTCCTATCTTACCCCACCCTCTCAGCCTAATTACCCAATACCAACTCCCCCCTCATTACTCCTCCCACCTATAGCCATCCTTCTTAAACTCTGTACTCCACCCAATAATTATAGTCCCCTCCTCTTTCCTTAAATCTCTAGAATACCTCCATCACTTTTTAAACCCTTTCTTCATAGCCTTCTCTATTTTCCTAACCACTCATAGCACTCTCTCTTTGCTCCAACATGCTCTCCTCAAGTTATCACACCCTCCAGTCCCCCAGCCTCCTCTTTATGTTCTGACTTCCCTTATACTATGCTACCTCATATTCCACCTATGCTTGCCCAATACCACCTACAAAGACAACTACCATACAAACCCACCTTCTCCCTTACTCTTACTCCCATTTCCACTCTATCTCCTCTTCTCTCATTCAGCCCAACCCTCTGCACCCATTTCCCCCTAAACTCTTCTCCTCTAAAGTCAAGACACTGTAACCTGCTCCAATCTACAATCTACCAAAATTCATGCCTAACAGACCAATATGGCTGAATGATATCTCCTTCAACAACCTAGTCCAAGCTGGTGATATCCATCCTAACCCTGGTCCTACATCCTTTATTAACACCACTCATCCCTTACCCTCTTCCTCCTATCTTAACACCCTAAACACGTTTACAATTAATGCACAAAGTCTAAACAACAAAGTACACCAATTTCAAGCTTGGTTAAGCCATAGCCGACCAGATATCTTAGCCATCTCCGAAACCTGGCTCAAGCCGTTTATCTCCAACTCTGAGATTCTACCCCAGGAATTCACTGTCTCAGAAATGACCGACTAAATAAAAAATGTGGAGGCACTGCCCTAGTTTACTCCAACCTTCTTACCTTAATTCCCCTCCAAATTACAATTCCTGAATTCCAGAACACTAAACTTAACTGCTGGAATTCTAAAACTAAATAAACATAAAAATAACTGTATCATTGCCCTATATAGCTCACCGGGTAACAATATCTCTACACTCGAAAATATTCTCCTATGGGCCTCTACTGAAATTAACTATGAAACTTATATCCTTGGTGATGTGAATATTGACTGGAATAAAATCAATTGCCCCTCTTCCTCCCTATTAACCTCTATAACGTCACTCAAATAATCCTCTCCATCACTCAACCTAACAAAATAAACCCTCCCGGATCCACTATAGATTGAATCCTAGTCTCAGATCCAAATAAAATAACCAATTCTGGCACAATTCCTTATACCTTTAGCGACCACCTCCCATTTAAGCATTTAAGCATCGCTCAACTAGTTCCTCCCCACACCAGCATCAATACATTCAAACTTGTAACCTCAGTAGCTTCAACCCAACTACTTTCTCAAATACTTTCAAACAAATGAACTGGCAAATTCTAAACATCGTTCCTCTTGACAAGGCTAAAGAATACTTCAACTCTGTCTTCCTTGATACTTTAAACTCACTAGCCCCACTAAGAAACATAAGGATAACAACTAAAACTGCTCCTTGGCTATCCAAAGAGACAAAACAGATTATGCACCACACAGACAAACTATGGAAGCTTTACCAAAGCAATAAACTGGCCAATACCTTGCTCCAATATGAACAGCTCCACAACCCTTGCGAAACAACTAATCACCAAAGACAAAAAATCCTACTATATCAAACTTCAGTCCAATAACAATTAAAAAAACCCCAAAAATTCTGGAACTCAATAAACTCACTCCTCAATCCAGGCTCCAAGAATAATCCATGTCCTGACCCAAGTAAATCTGACCACGAAATAGGCTCTCAATTTAACTCATTTTTCATAGAAACTATTATTACCCTCACCAAGACATCTCCCAATAATAATCCAACTGCTCTACACTCTCCCCCTTCTAACTCGCCTCATCTGTTTGAACTCAAACCCATCTCCACTAACTTTATAAAAAAACTTTTGTCCAAACTTAAACCTTGCTTTAACGCTCCTGACAATATTCCCTCTTCATTCCTAAAATGTGCTGCTGATGGCATTGCTCTCCCAATCAGCATCATTATTAACCGATCCATACAAGAATCATACACCCCCAAACTCTGGCGCTCAGCTTATATTCTTTCTCTTCATAAAGAAGGCAAAAATACAAGCATCTCAAACTTTCACCACATTGCTTTGCTCTCACCAATCTCCAAAATGCTAGAAAAATGCATCCACCTCCAACTTACATCTTTCCTGACCCAAAACAATCTTCTCACTCCTACCCAGCATGGCTTCCGTCCAGGCCATAGCACAATAACCGCTCTACTCTCTTTCCTAGAAACTGTCAATCAAGCATGAGATTCAAGACATCTTAGTTTCTACTGTTTTACTCGATCTGTCTAAAGCCTTTGATACTGTTTCCCATAAGCACCTAATCTGTCATCTTGATAAAGCCTGGGAGAACCTGGGTGAAAGCGCTTGATTTTATGTTCTGTTTTGTCGAAATTTGGATTCTATTTCTGGATTAAAAGTATTTTATCCACAGCACGTTTGGTCTCTGGCCGTGGACTTTTTTGTTTTTACCTGGTCGGGTTTGTTACCCTTGGATTTTATTTTATAATCTGTCATCTTTCAAACCTTAATCTCTCACATAATGCTTTATCCTGGTTTTCCAGCTATCTATCAGACAGATCACAGGCAGTCAAATGGAAGAACTCCATCTCTTCCTTCCTACCTAAGATCACAGGCAGTCAAATGGAAGAACTCCATCTCTTCCTTCCTACCTACCCCAACTGGCGTACCACAGGGATCCATTCTTGGGCCAATGCTTTTTAACATCTTCATCAAAAACTTTCACACTGCTATTTCTGATGCTAAAATCATTCAAAACGCAGATGATTCAACCTTAGTCTGCTCTGCCTCAAACCTCTCTGAATTATTGACTAAAACCCAAACTGCCTTCTCAACAACTGAAAACTGGATCCGCCAAAACCACCTCTCTCTCTCAATGCAAATAAATCAAATATTCTACTATTCCCTCCCACAAAGACCCTCTCCTATGATAAAAACAACTTCAAAGTCTATAGTCAAACCAACTCACCTATAGAAGTGGTCCCCTCTGCGAAAATACTTGGCATTACTATAGATGAACACCTCAAGTTTGATATTCATATTCAACAAAATATTACAAAACCCACCAAAAGCTAGGTATGCTGTATAGGAATAATCGCTTTCTCTCCAACTCTACCAGGCAAACTCTGGCCTCGACTTATCTTCTTCCGTCCTTATTATACGGAGCCCCTCTCCTAAACAATCTGTCCTCCTCTATCACCTCTAAACTAGAAAACTGCTACAACAAAATCTCTAAAATTGCCTCTAAATCTAAAAATACCACCCATCACTGCCTAACCCTATAATCCCTGAACTGGCATGAACTCCCAAACTAACTAGACTATCTCCAACTCACTACTGCATATAGACTCATATTTCACCCAACAAAGTGTCCTGCTCTAACTAGCATCCTTCCCCCTTATACACCCAACAGAGCTCTCAGATCTGAAAATCAGAACTTAATTACTTTCCATAAACCTAAACGTCCTGCTGGCCAACTTCTCCTATCTTTCTCACTAGACAAAAAAATGGAATTCCCTTCCCTCCACACTAAGAACCATACCAAACTCAGAAAACTTCAAAACCCAACTATTCAAACACCTATCCACTAAATGGAAATGTACGTGCCTTCACCCAACCTAATCAAAGGGGGTTCTCTCTCTGGTTCCCAAGCTCTACAACTCTCCTATGAGCGTATCTAAGCTCTCAACACTTTCTATAGCTTCTCTCTAAGCTCTCAACAACTCCTACAGCTACCCTCACATAGCCCAACCTTGTAAATAGCATTCTACTGTTGATGTGTGTATGTAAAGCGTATTTACATTTTCTTAAAAGGTTTCTATGTAAACTATTTCCACACCCAACACATATCTGTTTCCCTCAAATGAAACTGTATGATCCCTACCTTCAAGCTTAATGAATTTGTTAACTATGCATGATATTGAATGCATTTATGAGTAACTATTCTACATAATATTATCTTTAATATTAACTATCAGTTGTATCTAAATTGTATAATGCATCTTGGAGCTTTTCTCCCTGCATCTCCACTGAAAATGGGTCAATTCGACCCAGTGGACTTCCCCGGTAATCAAACTGCAAATAAATAAATACATAAATAATACAATATGCATTCTGTTCAAAATGATGAATTTCTTGGATGAGCATTAGAATAAGTGATGTGGATTAAAGATGTACAAACTAAAACCAAAGTTCAAAAGTGCATATTTTCTTAGTTAAACAAAGGACTTTTCCCTCGACTTGGTGGAGTATTATTTATTTTGTTTTACATTATTTCTCCAGATAGTCTTCCTTTGGTGATCTCCAAGTTTTGTTAGCTACGTTTGTAGTTTGTTTAGGATCACACATGACCGAGGAAGCTACAAGGATGTTGAACAAGCTGAATTGGATTTTCATCTGAGAGCACCTTCGAATAAGGACTTGCTCTACATTAAACGACTTCTGGACCTTACCATGAATCCCCTTCTGCAGTTGAACCTTCTGGATGTAGATTCAGATGTGGGAGTGCAACCTGCAGACATGGAAACATTCTTGCTGAAATTAAGAACTTTGGACAATCATCTCTTCAAGTTGAAGAGATCACAATGGCAATGCCTCAATTTGGAGGCTTGCCTACATCATAAAGTGATTCCAAGAGGTCTGAGGGTTTTACTCATGCCCATTTATGGCCACACACATCCGGATCTTCTTAAGAAATGGCAGTTAATTAATCTTGAAACGAGCTTTAACAATATTAGACTATTATGGAATATTTTGATCCTACAGAGAAAGACATGACAGCGACTGCTGAAAGATTGCAACAAGATATTGAAACGAGTTATACTGACCCCCAATATACATCTAGACTGGATGATTTATATCTTAATATTGCTGCTTATGACTCCAGGCTAGAAACTGTCAAGATTAAGAAACTAAAGTGTGATTTCAATGATTTTAAAAAAGGTCATGTTTTTGTGTGGCCCAGGACTGATGGTGTACACACTAGTCCCAAGGAAAACTCTGCCAATATTTAAACCATGGAGTCACAAAATCTTCCAGAAATAACCATAGAGTCACATAACTCTAAGTTAAACAGTATACAATCCATGTCTTATACTGGCCTGGAAGTGGAAGGTATGACAAAGGATGTTCTAAGCAATGACAGAGAACCTAACAGGGCATCCTTTGACATGATGGGAGCTAGATCTAGGATGGGAGATCAGGCCTCTTTGGATTTTTTGCACATTTCCCCTCAAGACATCTTTATTGAAACAACAGGACAGGGGCAGATCATGGAGCAAAGGAGCCAGGAAGAGACGCACATCTTCTGAGACTCATCCAAGGAACATCAGACGTCAACCCCAGTGAATAGATTAGTTGTGAATGTATCCTATTTTGAATTAATAGAACACCAATATGTAGTCCTCAATAAAGGTCTGAATTTTGTCCCTTCTACATCTTCTACATTGAGTGATGTAATTGGGGAACTTATACTCTTTTGTAGAAAGCTTACTTTGAGGTCACTGTTTTGTGACCAACCTGCCCTTAATATGACCACCAAGTTGTATAAACCATGTATATTCATACCGCAGAATAATCAGACTGTTGATATGTTCATGCAGATCTGTGAAAAGGAGATTTCAGATGTTATTGAATAAGCAGAAACATGGTTTAACTAACCTGAACTTTAGAGAAAGGGAAGTTTTATGTCAGTTACAACATAATAACCAATTAATGATCAGACCCGCTGACAAGGGTGGTCTGGTAGCAAAGGAATCTGCCTTTACCACTGGAAGATGCTACAACTCCTCAGTGAAAACTCTACATATGTCAAGATTTCACAAGAGGCTGTCTCTAGATTGATATTGAATGTTAAGGAAAGGCTTCGCATTAGTTTTGAACTACACAAAATATCTTCAGAATTATATAACGTATTAGTTGTACATTCCTTGATTCTTGCGATTAACTATCTTCCCAAAATTCATAAAGCATTGGATGATCCACCTATGCACCCAATCGTCACAGGATATGGATGGATTACAGAGATTATATCTCTGTACTTAGATCGACAACTTAAGGAGGGGCTAGTACATGCACCAGCTGTTATTAAAGACATGAGACTTCTTGCATGCTCTGTATGATTTTATGAGCATGACTAATGGAGTCACTCAATACATTATGACCACTTTGGATGTGACTAGCCTCTTTACAGTTATTCCTAATAAATATGGAATCAAGTCTGTTAATGAGTTTCTCATTTTGAATAGCTCATTTGATGCTGACCAAATAGAGTTAATTAGCATTTTTCTGGAATTGGTTCTGGAGAATAATGCCTTCACTTTTGAGGAGGACATTTACTGTCAGAGATGGGGGTAGCTATGGGCACCCCATGTGCCAACACCTATGCCAACTTGGTGTTGGCTAATTGGGAAGCAGCGTTGATTTTTAACAATCCCCCTTCATCATGTTAGAGTTCTACAACAGATTCGTAGATATCTATCTTTTGTGGGATGGCGCTTATGATCAATTACAGGAGTTTGTCATTCATCTTGAAAAAATTACAGAGTTTCTTAAATTCTCACTGAAGCAATTTAATTCCAGTATCGACTTTTTAGATGAGAATTTCTATTAGTGAAAAAGGAATCATCTCCACTAGTATTTTTAACAAGGATTGTTGGAAAAATAATCTATTATATCGCAACAGTTGCATCCCCCATACACTTATTCCAGTGTAATTAAGAATCAATTTCTTCAAGTCTCCAGACTCCATACTGATGAGACCAAATTTGCTGCAACAGTCAATACCACAAGAGACTGACTTAAGGATAGGGGCTATATGACAACTAAAATTATTTTGAAGAAAGATCATGTTTAGTCTTTAAGACATACTACTGGAAGGCCGTTTTTTTATGCACAGACAACATATGGGATCGACTGAGGGGTCCCGGCGAGAAAGTTCTAATAGATGCATTTTCACTTAAGCAAGTGATATACATCAGATCTGCAATATTCTTAAATGCTTCTGGAAAATTCTTAGATCAGATCCCAACATTGTGGGGGTTAAACTGTCATTTAGCTTTAAAAGGAATCATACTCTGAAACAACTGTTATGTCACATAAATAAATCCAGCCAGTCACATATTATCTATAAGAAAGGTACTTTCCCCTGCTCCACATGTACATCTTGTCCCCACATACGTACTGCAAATGAGTTTATTTATCCTTTAACGAAGAAGTGGTATTTTTGCCATGATTATGTAGACTGCAGAACACATCTGATTTACATCGCCACCTGTACGCTTTGTGGCTCTTTTTATTTTGGTAAGACCAATCGACGGTCCAAAGAATGAATTTCTATGCATATTAGTGGTATAAGGCTACATGATGTAAGGAACCCTCTATTCAAACACATTTCTCTGCAGCCTGGACATTACTTCAAATTTATGGCAATTCAAACTATCTCAGAAGGTATATGCTGTGGGGATATAGTTCTGAAGATTGAACAGATGAAGATTAGGTGGATTATAGAATTCAGAGCAGACAAAACATCGGGTTTGAATACTGCGGCACCACTGAAACCTACCCTAAAGGCTCAAAGAATACAATGATCATAGTATTAGTTATTCCTACTACCTGGATTTAACATTTTGGTTTATTGCCTAATTGCATTATTCCAACCATAGTTATGTTTTGCTAGGGTGGATACTGTGATGACTGTGCCCTGGCCCAGCAATCAAGGAGCCTCAATCCTCACCACTAACACCAGGGAGGTTGTCTCATAGAAGAGAGGAAAGGATAACTAATACACAGTAAAGTACAATTTCCCTTAAGTGCACACAGAGATCACAGTCAGTCTGGGGCTGGTTGCTCACTTGCTCACCAGGTCCCCAATAAGATTCCCCACTGTCACAGCTATAGGGTCCAGGTCTCAGCCTAGTTGGGTAAGCTAAAACCTCCAGTACCCTCTCTGTCCAACCAGTGCTTTGTGTCCCTGCCCAAGTAGCTGACACAACACACACAAACTTTGACATAAGTATCTATAGAACTTCACATACTCTCCTGGGAAAGGCTGACACAGATTCTCCAGCTGTGCCCCTTTACCCAGACCATACGGTAGTAATCCCTGCCACAACCCAGATAATAATGTCAGCTACTAAAAGGCCCTTAAAAGGGTATCCAATTATTACTGTGCAATATTATTATCCAATGGTAATGTGACTATTCAGTATAAGCTTATTTTAGAGTGGCCTATTACAACAACCTCTATAAATATGCAATGTACTCTACAGCTTATCTCTACACAAACTAACCACAGGTAAAGGTTTTTAAAATATTTAATAATAATTAAAACACAAGACAAAACTACAACACCACAGAGATATCTAAGAGTTCAGAGATCACACAGAAACTTAAAATAATACAGTAGGACAGGTCTGATTTAAAGAAAAATACCTAATTAATCTTTACTAGCTTTAACTATTCCTACAAGAAATTACAGTGCTAGAAAAGTACAGTTTTGTACCTACCATAAATGTAGATGTTCGAAGATCCACATTGCTGCAGTCCTTACACTTGGGTAGTCCATATCAAAGTATACATTTGACTGACATCAGGACGGCAGGGTACAAATGCGCAGGACCGACGTCATATCCTCAGTCTTTTCTTGCCCCAGATGTCAGAAAACCCTAAAAATAAAGGTCAAAACCAAAAGACAGCAAACAATCAACCAACCACCCTAGCACTAACTATATGTACAATATATACAATATACACAATATGTACAACCCAACCCACACAACCACCTCTAACTGCAGAGGGGAAGGAGGGAGGGGGGGTGGACTGCAGCAATGTGGATCTTGAACATCTACATTTATGGTAGGTACAAAACTGTACTATGTTCTTCATCTCACATTGCTGCAGTCCTTACACTTGGGTAGAATCCCAAAGCAGAGGTAAGGGAGGATGGCTAACTACAAGGAAGCAGGAGCTGCCAAAATGCCCTGCAAAACAGCAGTGGCAAAACCAGCCCTGGATTTAGAGTAAAGTGGCAGGTGATAATGCCTAGAGAAAGTATGCACTGAACTCCAAGTAGCTGCCTCCAAAATATCCTTGGTTGCCACTCCCCTCAAAAGCTGTTGATGTGGCAGTAGCCCTAGTGGAATGAGGCCTAATCCCAGCTGGAATCTCCTTGCCATGATGGGAATAACAGAAAGCAATGCAAAACCCAATCCACTTAGAAATAGTTTGTTTTGACACAGGCTTGCCCTGAGAACTCAAAGCAAAAGAAACAAACAACTGCTGAGACTGCCTGAACCCTTTAGTTCTGTCCAAATAATAACGCAACTGCCTGTGTACATCTAAAGTGTGCAAAATCTTTTCCCTTTATTTTGGGGATTTGCATAAAAAGTAGGCAAATGAATAGTTTGGTTTAAAGCCACACTAGAAACCACCTTAGGCATAAAGGAAGGATTAAATGATACCCTATCCTTATGGAAAATCAAGAAAGGCTCAACCATAAGGGCCTGCAATTCAGAAACCCTTCTTGCAGAGGTAATTGCCAACAAAAAGCAGTCTTCCATGATAAATATTTCAACTCAGAAGTAGCTGCAGGCTCAAGGTTGTAGAGTGAGTTTCTCCAACACAAAATTGAGATCCCAAGCAGGAGTAGGAGCTCTTCGTGGGGTCTTATATTCTTTGCCCCTCTAAGAAATTGCTTGAACAAAGGATGAGAAAACAATGGTGGGACACAATCATAGTGAGAAATTGCTGCAGCATGAACCTTAATAGAAGAGAAAGACAAACCTTTGTCCAGTAACTCAGTAAGATATTGAAGAGCCACACTCAAATTAGGCTCAGAAACATCAAAATCTTTTGCTGCACTCCAAAATAAAAATCTCTTCCATTTATCTTTGTACTAGGCCTTCTAGCTTCCAAAATCACATTCAAAACCTGTTGTGAAAGTTGAGACCCTCTATGGTTCAAAACAGAATATGCCAGGCCGTTAGGTGAAGAGAGTGAAGTTTGACATTCAGCAAATGGCTGTCCTCCTGTGACAACAGGTGTGGGATCGAAGGCAAAGGCCATGGAGGCTTCCATACCAGACTTCTCAGTAATGGGTACCAGTGCTGTCGAGGCCAATCTGGAGCTATTAAAATCATCCTTGGCTTGTCCTGTCTGACCTTTAGAAGTACCTTTGGGAGGAGAGGCAGAGGAGGAAAGGCATACACATGAAGATTGCTCCAATTGAAAGAAAGAGCATCCACTTTCCAAGCTGTGGGATGAAACCTTTTGTGCAAAACTTTGGCAGCTGATGGTTTAGTGGAGAAGCGAACAGATCTATGTCTGGAGTTCCCCATGACACTGTCAATTTCTGAAATACATGAGGATCCAATTTCCACGGGATCCATAATCAACACATCTGCTAAGGAGTTCTGTGCTCCTGGCAGAAACCTTGCCTGAAGATTGAGCTGTAAACTGAGAGCAGTCTCCCACAAAATCATTGCTTGCCTGCATAGAGGATAGGAATTTGCTTGTTGATGTACCACATGACAGTTGTGTTGTCTGTTAGAATCAACACCTGCCCTGGAAGAAGTAAATCCTTGAAAGCTATTAATGCAAACTGGACTGCTAACATCTCCTTCAGGTTGATATGTAGATGTTGTAGTCTGGCAGGCCACTTGTCTTGTATCCACTTTCCATTTAGATGAGCTCCCAAGCTTTGTCTGAGGCATCTGTCGTTAAAATCTGACTGGTCACAGAGAGTCCCTTGTTTAGGTGACATTCCTGAGCCCACCACAAAAATTCCTTTTGAATGCAAGGTATTATTTGAATGACAGTGTCTAGATCCTGGCAGTGCTGTGTCCATACATTTTGAGATACCATTGCAGCTTCCTCATATGCAGTTTGGCATTGATGCCATGAACCCTAAGGCTTGAAGGACTGTCCTTGCAGTCAGCCCGGACTGATGAGATAGCTGATGGAAGTAAAGGGATAGACTCTTTTGTTTGTCCAAAGGCCATCTGGGATGCTGTATTCAGTCTCACACCCAGAAAGCACATGTCCTGAGAGGGTACTAGACTGGACTTTATTTTGTTCACAGAATACCCCAGGCATCTTAGCACTGCTATCACATATTCCAAATGATGAAGAAGCTCTTCCCTTCCTTGAGCCAGAATCAGGCAGTCGTCCAAATAAGGATAGATCTGTATTCCTTTTAGCCTGAAGAAAGCTATCACTGGAGCCAGAACTTTCGTGAACACTCTGGGCGCAGTAGATAAGCCAAAGGGCAATGCAGAGAACTGATAATGAGAAGTCCCAGCTCGAAAAACGATACTTCCTGCAACTTAGTCTGATAGGAACATGAAGGTAAGCCTCCTTGAGATCCAAAGTTACCATCCAATGATCTTTGCCCAGCAGAGGTAAAAGCTGCTGTAACGCCAACATTTTGAACTTGGGAATGTCCAGATAAGTGTTGAGGGTAGATAAATCCAAAATTGGTCTCCACGTGTTCCCCTTCTTTGGTACTAGGAACAGAATAAAATCTTCTGGCATAGGGACCGGCTGTATGGCCCCTATTTGGAGTAACAGAGAAACTTGCTTGTGAGCCTCTATTCTTTGTTGAGGAGGAACGTCTGGCATGCCTTTGAAAGGAGGCAAGGTATGGAAATAAAACCTGTAACCGTGGTGTATGATATCCAAAACCCATCTGTCTTGGGTAATTAAACTCCAATTTTCTTTGAAAAGTGCCAACCTTCCTCCCAAAGGTGCTGCCAGACGAGAAGGCTCTGGCAGCTGAAAAGGTAGGTCATTGGGTCTGTTTAAGGACTGACCCCTGCCCTCACCGAAGACTGTGCAGGAGAACTCCCTGTTCTAGGCCTGAAAGAGCCCTGAGCTCTGCCCCTACCACGCCTAGATCTACCCCTAGACTGGGAATCATAAGAAGGATCCTTAGTAGGCCAATTTCTACTAAACTTTGGAGGCTGGACCTGCAAAAAATCTTTAACAGTCTGCATAGACTTAGCCTTGTCTTCCATTTTCTTTAAAACTGCCTCAACAGGAGGACCAAACAACACGTCAGATTGTAAAGGAGCATCTAAAATCCTTGTTTTAACATGTTCAGACAAAATTTGATCCCTTAGCCAGGCGAGAACTGACCCAGTGGCAGCCACCCTAGACGAGGCCTGTACAGCATCAAAACCACATTGCAAAGAATGCTTACCCACCTGTTCAGAAACATGTACTAAATCTTGCAACTCTTTACAATCAATACCTACTGCCAGAGCATCAACCTTAGACTTCAATTGTGAAAGGAGATAGTTTTGATATTTCAACATGTGAAACTGGCAATTCAAAGCCCTCATAGCAAGAGTGGAAGAAGTATAAACTTTCTTTCCCCATCTATCCAAGGCCCTAGCCTCTTTGTCTGCAGGAACCGAATTCTTTACAACAGAAGCCTTAACACCTTTAGGCCCCTGGCTAACAGTTTCTGGGTCTGCCCTAGGACTCTTAAAAAGATACTTATGAGCTTCAGGCACCCTGTAATACCTATCCGGCTTAACAGGAGCAGGAGGCAAAGAATCAGGATTAAGAGAAGCCTCAGAAAAACATCTTCCACTACATCCAAAACAGGAGGTATAGCCAAAGGCCTATGCTGGGGTAAAACAAAAATTCCCTAAGCCTTTTCCTGAATCAGAGAAGTCTTGACCTTCCCACTTAAAATGCTCCCTCATGGAATGAAGAGTTTCTGAAAAAGAAAAATCCTCAGGAGGAGAAGCAGAAGGAGTAGAATCATCCACATCAGAATCAGAATAAGGAGAGTAGACTGAAACATCTGAAGCCTGCTCAAAACCCCCAGCTCAGGCTCCATCCTAGGTCTCTTATCAGGAGGCATAGAACCCCTAATCAAAGTAATCAAATCTTCTGCCATTTTAAGCATATGCTTCTTGGGCACAGTTCCTGAAGAGCTAGGGTAACACCAACTGAAGCTAAACCTGGCCTGCCCTGGGAGAAGCCTTTGAAACAGAAGGAGGGGCCTAGCCACCCTAGGAAGGGAAACCTGAGAAGCCCCTCAGCCTGACTTGCCTCCTGAGAGGCCACATCTTGCAATAATAAAGTCTCACCCTGGGAACACAAAGAAACCTCCGAGCCACCGCCTCTACGACACCTCTAAAGAACCGGGCGTCCGTACAGGCGGTTCTTCTAGCCTAGGCTTAACTGCTTTGTCCTCGCTTCTTCCAAAGACTAACCTTGCACAATCCAACCTTCTCTTTATAGTGCGTTTATTAAATCTAGCACAAGAGCGACAACCAACAACGTTGTGCTCAGGCCCTAAGCAAGGAATACACAAAGTATGATAATCTCTATGTATCTGTTTCCCACAAGAAATGCAATTATTGACTTTTTCTGACATCCGTAAATCACTGAGGCAAGAAAAAACTAAAATATTAACTTTGAACTCGGTCTGAAACT
This sequence comes from Protopterus annectens, assembly GCF_019279795.1. Taxonomy (NCBI): domain Eukaryota; kingdom Metazoa; phylum Chordata; order Ceratodontiformes; family Protopteridae; genus Protopterus; species Protopterus annectens. The sequence goes on from NC_056735.1 coordinate 135,752,325, forward strand.
TGAAATCGAAAAATCTCAGAGCACTTGCAGTGCTGCTTCTGCATCGGACCATGCGGCAAAAGACTGAGGATATGCTGATGTCAGTCAAATGACCGAGGACAGCAGACTACCCAAGTGTAAGGACTGCAGCAATGTGAGATGAAGAACATCTTACATGTGAGCTTAGGCAGAGTGCCGAGTTAGATATCCAAGATCAAAATGCTCTCAGTCTCTTGTCAGAAATAGTATTTAAACATTACTAATAAACATGTGTGATGGGTCCCTCCCAAATTACATCATGTTGAGACTTGGGTTTTCCTAGGCAAACAAACTGCATTATTTAGCAATCTAACACCTGCTCAGAAACTTACAATACAAGACATTTCACATGTATACTCTAAGAGAAACCAGAGCAATAAAGCACATTCCACATCTAAATTCTGGTCATAAACTTTAGCTTTAAAACAATGGGCATGAAACCTTCATCCAGACTCACTGGAGCCTAATTCTAACATTAAAGGGTCACAACATGCTTCACTGGGCCAGTAGAGTGCAATGTTGTCACATATTTTACAGTTCCACATTTCACAGTATTCTACACTCAAGAAAACATGCCTGTATTTCTACACTTATTTACAAATGCCAGAATTATATATCAAAATCTATTTGACTAAGCTGGCAGCCTTCGCCCATCTCTCCCCAATCGTCACATCTCCCCCCCCCCCGGAGAACTCAAGCAAGTTTTTCAAGTGCCCCTAGAGAAACAACGCTTGAGTGTGTCAGGTTTATCTGGGTGTACCTCACCCCATTCCGTCTTGACAGCCCATCTGCATTGGCATTGCTATTCCCACTGCGGTGCTGCACTAACATATATGCTTGCAACCCCAGACTCCATCTTAGCAACTTGGCATTTTGCTGACTGGCTCTGCTTAACCATGTTAGAGGGCTGTGATCTGTCATCACAGTGAATTTTCTTCCATACAGATAAGGCTGAAGTTTTTGTAGTGCCCACACTATGGCTAGACATTCCTTTTCTACCGCTGGATAGCATTCCTCCCTGGGTTGGAGCCTATGACTGAGATAAACCACTTTGTGCTCTTCTCCCTCTGAAGAAATCTGGCTAAGTACAGCTCCCACCCCATAGTTTGAAGCATCCACCTGCGCAACAAAGTCTTTGCTGTAGACTGGACTGGCTAACACAGGGGGTCCTCCCAAAGCTTCCTTAAGCTTCTGAAATGCCTGCTCACATGCTGGGGCCCACACTACCTTATCTGGACTGTTCTTCCTCGTCAGGTCTGTGAGGGGAGCAGCTATGGTGCTATAATTGAGAACAAACTTTCTGTAGTACCTTGCTGTCCCTAAGAAGGCAGGTTCTGGTCTTACCTTACCACTTCCCACTCTATGTCCTAGGTAGAGACCTCTGCCATACCCACCTGACATTTGCTTGGCTTAATGGTCAACCCTGCCCTCTGTAGTCTGCCCAGCACCTCACTGACATGCTAAAGGTGCTCTTGCCAGGAATGGCTGTAGATAGCAATATCATCCATGTAAGCAAGGGCAAACCCTCCTGCTCCTGCTAAGATATGATCTACCAGCTTCTGGAAAGTCGCTGGGGCATTCTTCATCCCAAATGGCATCTTTGTGAACTCATACAAGCCAAAAGGAGTCACAAAGGCTGACTTCTCTTTAGCACTGGGAGTCAAGGGCACTTGCTAGTAACCCTTGGTAAGATCAATGGTTGTAAGATACTTAGCCCCACCCAGCTGCTCTACTGCCTCATCTGTCTTAGGCATGGGGTAAACATCTGACTCTGTGTGACTATTTAATTTCTTGTAATCCACACAGAACATGTTGCTGCCATCCTTCCTTGGCACCAAGGGACTGTTGGACTCTTGAATCACCCCTAGTTCCAACATCTCCTGTACTTCTTCCCTCAGAGTCTGTTTAACTCTCTCAGGCACCCTACATGGGGCCTGCCTGATAGGCCTTAGGGGTCCAGTATCCACCCGGTGCTGCACCAGGTGGGTGCTCCCTGGTTTCCCAGTGAACATGTCCCCAAATTCCTGCAACACTGCTCGGATTTCTCATACCTGGGTAGGAGATAGCTGCTGGGACACTGCTATCCCTTCCACTGAGGTGTCAGCCCGAGCCTCACTGAGGAGATCAGTCCCCAGATCTCCCTCAGACTCTTCCTGCAATCTACTGCAAATGCTCAGCACAAGGGCCGCCCTATCATGGTAAGGTTTCATCATGTTAATATGGTACAATCTGGGCCCCTGCCATCTGCCTAGCACTACCACCATGTACTTAACATCACTTACCCTTCTTACCACCTTGTAGGGTCCCTCCCAAGCTGCCTGCAACGTATTGTGTCTGACATCAATGAGAACCATCACCTGCTGCCCTACAGCATACTCTCTAGCACGAGCATTCCTGTCATACCACACCTTTTTCTGTTGTTGGGCTTCTGCTAGGTTCTCCTGGGCCAGGCCCATGAGTTCCTTGAGCCTTGTCCTGAGGTTCAGGACATATGCCACAACAGACTCCTTGTGAGACTCACACTCACGTCCCACTCATCTCAAATTAAATCTAGAGGTCCACTCACCCTATGCCCATACAGCAACTCAAAGGGTGAAAAACCTGTGGATTCCTGGGGAACCTCTCTGTAAGCAAATAACAGATGAGGCAAATATTTGTCCCACTCCCTCTTAAACTGATTTGCAAATGCCCATAGCATGAACTTGATTGTAGAGTTTAACCTCTCAAAAAGACCATTAGTCTGGGGATGGTAGGGGGTGGTCTTCATGTGCTTCACCCCACAGAACTTCCAGAGACAAGCCAGCAGGTCTGACATAAAATTGGTACCTCTGTCAGACAGTATTTCCTTTGGGAAACCTACCCTGCTGAAAATCTCTAGCAAAGCATTTGCCACCTTCTCAGTCTCAATGGAGGACAAAGCCACTGCCTCAGGGTATCATGTAGCATAATCTACAATCACTAGAATGTACATTTTCCCTGTGGAACTTGGGGTACTCAGAGGACCCACAATATCCATAGCTACCCTCTGAAATGGCTCCTCAATCACAGGGCAAAGGCATCAAAGGAGCTCTCACCTTGTCTCCCGCCTTGACTAACTTTTGGCACTGCTCACAGGTCCTGCAGTACCCTGTTGCATCTCTGGAAATTCCAGGCCAATAGATGTTTTGCATAATACACCTCTTTGTACGTTTTATGCCCATATGACCAGCAAAGGGAATATCATGGGCAATGGCTAGAAGCGCCACACGGTAAGATCTAGGCACTACCAACTGCTGTACTCTCACACCTTCTAGCCCTCCCCTCAGGGGTCCACTCTCTGTACAGTAACCCTTTGTTCCAGTATACAGATTCCCCCTTCCCTTGAGAATCAGGTGCCTCCCTAGCTATCTGCCTCAGGCCTTGCAATGCATGGTCTGACAGCTGAGCCTGTCTCAAGTCTCTCCTTGTAACTCTTCCCAGCTCCCCTTCCACAGGAAGTCTGGCATCCTCTGACAGCGGTGCCTCACTGTCAGCCTGGGTACTACTACTCACCTCTACCTTTGCAGTTACCCTGTCCAAGGGAACATCAGTACCCACAAGTAGCTGTGGCTCACATTCAGTCTCACTGCTACAGTGTAGCTCACTCCCTGAAGTAACCACCTCAGCAGTCCTTGGCTGCAAGTATGCAGTCTGTCTGGGTCTCCCCCAGGCTACCAGACCCACATGCTTGTCTCCTAGCCTCACTGCATGTAACTGCATAAGTACATAGTACTGCCTCATCCAAATCCTTCCCTCTCAGGACATCTGCAGGATGGTAGTTCCATACCCCTGTTGTCTCAAGACAACCTACTGTTGGCATTTTGTCTTTCCCACTTACTGGCTCCCTCACCTTTGGTTCCCCACCTTGCCTCCGTGGACATCTATATGCCACATGGACCCACTGGTTGCATTCAAAACCTTTAACCCTAGCTCCTGGACATGTAACTGGACTAGTGGCTTCCCCTGCTACTGGCAGATTCTGTTGGAGCAGTCTGTGCTGCCCACCATGGGTTCCTTTATCCCATGAGCAGTACTGGGGGTCCCTTTCCTGTGCAGGGCTGCCCTACTTGCTAGGTATAGGTCTCCCTTCTGCACCAACTCCTCTGAAGTAGCACACTGTCTATCAGCTAACCAGATCCTCATGTCCTCAGGCAAAATGCTAAGGGCTTGTTCCCTTACCAAAAGGTCTGCCAGCCTTTCAAAAGTGGTGACCTGACATCCACTCACCCAGCAATGAAAATAAGTGCTCAGTTCAGCAACATATTCACATACATTTTCATCTGCCTTGTGTCTATGCTCACGAAAGTTTTTCCTATACATTTCAGGTGTTAGCTTAAAACATTCCAAGACGTGTCTTTTTACAGCAGTATAATCAAAACAGTCAGTGTCATGCATTTTTGCTAAAGAAGTTACAGCTTTACCATGGAGTAAGAGGGTCAGGAACTGTACCCAGAGCCCTTGGTCAACTTCATACTGTTTACATACCTGCTCAAACATATGAATGAAGCTATCAAAATTATCCCCCTCTTTAAACTGTGGATGAAATTTACTGACCTTTTGTGCTTCTGTGGTCCAGTTACTCCCTTCCTCATTACCTCCATGACTCTGGCGAAGAGTCAGTATTTCCCTATCATGCCTCCTCTGCCATTCATTTTAATCAGCTTGTAGACTCCTCATTTTCTCTGCTGCTTCTAGTTCCATACGCCTGGCCTCCAACTCAAGTCTCTTTAGATCTAGCTAGATTTTTAAGTCCACTGCAGAAAGGATGAGTTGTCCATTCTCCAAGGATTTCTCCACTGTCAATCTGATTGTCCTCCAGGCTGCTGTTTTCTGATGCAGCTGTAACCAAGGCTGCAATCAGGTCTGATTTAGTCAGGTTTCCATGCACCAGTCCCCTAGCCTGGCACGTCTCGGCCAGCTGGCTCCTTGTCAGCTTTCCATACTCTTCTGCTGACATGCTGCCTACTTACCCTGACTAACACTAAGCTAACAAAAGAAATAAAACAATTGTGATCTGAACTCTGAGTATACACTGCATGGCTGTTTTAGACTACAAAACACTTTTAGAGATCACTGTAAATAAGCTATAGGAATTCGTTCTACCCACACCACTACAAGCCAATTCTATTTGACTAGGCTGGCAGCCTTCGCCCATCTCTCCCCAATCTTCACAGATACATTTATGCATAATCTTCGATTTGTACTGAATATACTTGATGAATTAATGTATATCAATTATATACACATTTATATCAGTTTTTTTCCATATTTTCATAATCTGATATATTCAGTTGGTGGTCTCAAGATTTCAGAATATCCATCTTTCACGATTCACATATGTAATATTTTGTATTGATTTTTATTGAGTTTGAAATTTTTATGTTTAAGTTTTTAAAGAAATTGGTGGTAGATGTTGCAGTCTTAGTTTATTAATTGATAGTGCAATTAGCACTGACCTAGCTTTCACCATGGACTGTAGAGTGGTAGTAGTATTAAGATCACATTGTTCCATTCGTGGCTTAACGTCTATGTTAGATATGTACATTCATTTACTTGTATGTGGTTTTAGAAATTAGAGTTTTTTATGCATATATATATATATATATATATATATATATATATATATATACACATACATATATATAAAGGAGCGTTACAGAATCTTGAAAGCCCAAAATCCTGAAGACCAAAATCCTGAAAGTTCAAAATACTGAAAACTCAAAATCCTGAAAACACACAGGATACCAACACTTACTATATTCCAGCACAAGTACATACATAAAAAAATAAAACACAAACTATATTACTGTTCTACAAGTATAAGCAGGGAGGCAAGCCCCCCTGCACCTGCAGGCCCCCACACCCCCTGCTACTTTAATATATCAACTCCAAGATTGCACTTAGTGTAGTGAAGTGCAATCTCGGAGTTGATATATATATAAGTAGCAGGGGCTATGGGGGGCGCAGCCCCCCCTGCATATAGTTGAAGGGTAATATGTTTCTGTATGTACTTGTACTGCAATATAGTAAGTGTTGGTATCCTGTGTGTTTTCAGGATTTTTGAGTTTTCAGGATTTTGGGCTTTCAGGATTCTGTAGTGCTCATATATATATATATATATATATATATATATATATATATATATGTAAATATATTACACACACACACACACATATATATATATATATATATATATATATATATATATATATATATATATATATATATATATATATGACCACTACTAAATCCCAAAAACCCAAACAACCGACGTCCAAAATCCAGAGACCAAATACCCAAAACACTAAGATACCGAAACATCAAAACCGCAAAATTCAAACTACCAAAACCTACACTCAACATACACTACAGACATACACACACCTTCCCCCAGAACACAAACACAACTACAGACACCCCCCTATTTAAATGTTCTAACTTCAATGTCACACTACATACACAAACATACGAAACACCACCACACACCTACATTTTCCTCATGCACACACATCACAGTCACAACACACGCTTACACACTAAACCCCAAACCAACACATTTAAACAAATACTTACCTGACCTTCCATCATACCGCAACACCAGAAGCGCAAATGTCAAACTCCCGATCATCGGGATTTTGAAATTCGCGCTTCTGGTGTTTCGGTAATTATGGGTTTTGGCTATATAGTCTCGAAAGTTTGAAATTTGGTATTTCAAACTTTTGAGATTATGTAGTGATCCCACATATATATATGGTTTTGGTTAGTTTAATGTGAACGTCTCTGCTCAGAGCTTTAATGCACAAAGAATCTGAAATTGCAGCGCAAACAGTTTGGTATAGGTGCTTTTGGACTTTTTTTTTTTTGTATGAGATCGCGGATTGGCTATTTATGTGAGAGCATTTCTAACTGATAGTTTATGGCCTGTTTCTGTCTGTCCGCTATTTTTAGTTATAATGTTTATGCAGTTATTTGATCCACAGCAATGTATTTATAGGACCTTTATTCAATATTTGCACTTTATTCATTTAGTCTTTGAGGTATTTATTTTAGACATCTGTTTCTGAATAAATGCTCTCTTTCTCATGCATCCGTTGAGATATTAAGCCTGAGAGTTTAGCTTGTCTTCTGACTTATGATTGGTTCAGTTTTTGATTTTAGGAGCTTTACTGGACATTAGTTAACCTATGCAGGAATGTCCAGCTCCATCTTGTTTTCAGGTGGTTTCATTCCTCCGCCTTAGGTTTTAATTTCTACATCTTTAATCCACATCACCTATTCTAATCCTCATCCAAGAAATTCATAATTTTGAACGGAATGCAAACTGTAGTTGAGTAATGAACTTTGTGTTAATGTTTTATTTACTTCTTTTTGTATTATGGCATCTACTGGCTAGTTCCTAACCAATAAGGAATAATGTCTACAGTTTCACTTTGTTTAGTTCCTTGGTTATTAATTTAATAAGGGGGAAGCATCCAAACTGCAAGTTTCTTGATTCTGTTTAATGACAATGAATGGCCTATTTCTATTAGCTTAGCAATGATTATTATTCTCCCACTGTTTGAGCATACATATGTTTTGACCAGATCTTCTTTCTACCATCGAGACTTACTACTATGGATATTGGATATGGGTGATCCCCACTGGCTATTATTGCTGTTCAAGGGAGTGTATTGGCTAATTTTTAATCAATAAGGGACTAATGTTACTTGTGCTCTTTCCTAATAGTGTTGTTCTTTATTTATACATCTTTATTTAATAACTGTATTTTTTATACAATGCTAACTGCATTTTCTACATCTAGACATCTGCAGCTTTTTGCTATTTAACCTGTATAGTTTTCAATACTGAGGACAATACCTTACGCTATTTTAGTTTCAGCATTCTATTGTTTAGTGTTTTTACTTCTGTGCACGTTCTAAGTATTTAATTATTGGCTACTCTTTATATGTAAGTTACCTTTAATGTAGATAGTGCTAGAACTAAGATTATGAGTTTTATTCCAATGGAGTTAGGTATGCTAACTGGTTTAATTAATTGCATGAACTTTTGAATTCATGATTTTTATTATGTGATTTTACTGATGTAGTGCAATGAATTAAGAGCGTCCTTGGTTGTTTGCTACATATGAATGTCATTATCTAGCGTACTGGATAATTCTGAATGTAGGCTTTTTGGTCACAAGGACTTTTTGGACTCCTATTGGATGTATAGAGATTTCATCATTTTAGATTCATTCTATTGACTATTTAGCCGTGCTGTTGCATATCATTAGGAGTTTGTTTGTTTAAATAACAGTCTTTGCTTTGTGTAATTAGGTCTGAAGGAAGACTGTTAAGTCCAAAAGTGCTTATCTTCTCAGTTAAAGGACTTTTCCCTCGACCTGGTGGAGACACGGAGTAATATTTCATTTTTTATATATATATATATATATATATATATATATATATATATATATATATATATATATATATATATATATATATATATATATATATATATATATATATATTTTCATAAATGCTTACTGAATATGCATACATATATAAAACATACTGTGTGTGTGTGTATATATATATGGTTCCACTTCAAAAGATCGTAAACTCATAAAATCTAATTTCAAAACAGCGACACCATAAGATCGAAAATTCAAAACATCTAAAACTCGTAACATTGAAGCTCACATCATCAAAAACTACAAAGCAAATATAAATAACACCCCCTCCACCTATAACACCACCAAATGAAAAAACACACTTTTTACTACATTTCTGCAGGAGGCATATATATGCACACACACACACATATATATATATATATATATATATATATATATATATATATATAATGCACACAAAGTGTGACAATATGACTTCTTTTGCTCATCAACATATAACAGTGTGACATCATTAGTGTGTGTTGCTATTCTTTTTTTTTTTTTGCTGCGCTGCAAAATGTCCCTGTCCATTTGTTCATGACTTAAAAAAGAAATAGAGGGAACATTGCTGTGGGAAGGACCTGCTCCTGAAAAAAATGCTTTGTTAACAAGTCATGTTCACTTTGTATATATTTCTAGAATTCCAGATTTCAGTACCACACTTTACAATGGATGCGGGGTGCAAAGCATGGCATTTGATAAGTTGGTCCCTGACAAAGGGGACTACAATCAATTTATGCAATCCTACATTATTACTTGATGAGTATCTTGCTAATAAAACTTGCAATGTCCATGACAACTCAGTGTCATATAAAGATTCTCGCAATTACAGCAAAAATGTTGTCCAAAAATGGACAGAATTTTTGTAAGGACTTGAACTTCACCATTAAGAACTACATTTGCTTTCCCTGCCATAAATCAAAATTTAAAGTCAGTGCACTACTAAATATGTTAGTAAATGCAGAGTTCTACAACAGGCGTAACTTTGTGAATGTGGGTTTTGGGGCCTAAGGAGGGGTAGGCAGAATGATCAACCAGCATTATGCTGAAAAACCTCATCTCATAAAGAAATGATTTATCTGGAGAAGTTGAAGGATTCCCAAGGACCACATCAGGTGTTCCACATTATATTTTATATTTAATCTGCTATAGCATATTTAAAATCTACTGGATAAGAGTTTTGACTGTTATCCATCTTAAATGTCTGGAAGCAGTTCTTGTAGAATGAAAATATTGACCTAAAACAAGCAAACAAAAAAAGCATTCAGTGGATACTTACTGCAGCTGGATGAGTTGGAGAACCTGAGCCTGCAGGCCAAGGAGTGAGAGGCTCAGATGAGGGTTTGTCCCACAGTGGTGAAGGTAAGGGATCAAATTCACTCCAGCTTCGATGAGAATCTTGACTGTAGGATGGCTTGGAAAGACCAAGAGTACCTAAAACAGCTGTAACAGAAGACGGACAAAAATTAAGTTTTCTTGGCAGTAATCCTTTATCTGTATCCTTTTTAATACCCACGAACAACTAGACCTTCAAGGTCACTCAAGTAGGACACAGTTTTTATACACATTTTTGCTTCGTCTCTAGTCCTTAAAAGTCCCTTCATCAGCCAGTATCTTTGGCCCTTCAACAACCACGACACACAAGTTTTGGACTTAATGCCAATGCTGCTAGTGCGGTTACATGACGACAGTGGATGTCCGACTCAACCAGTGCATTTGAGGACCTAAGTGAACTAGAGTGGGGAGGGGGCTTATGCAGTATCACAAAAAAGGTAGACAAGGAACATGCCTGTAGAAAACAACAATGAACATGATTACTACATGTACTGAAGTTAATTATGGGCTCTAATTTTCTGACATTTAGTCTTTGCATACCCTGCCAATAATGAAAGTCTTCAGAAGACAGTTTAGATTTTTTCCTGTGATGGAACTCCCACAGACTTGGACTGACTTTTTGTAATTTTTTCATGAAGTATTTAATTTGGGGTTCTGCAGCCTAAACTCATTAGTCTTACAACAGCTTTATTTAATGTTTAACAATGCTTCATGTTTGCAAGCTGAAAAAAATACAGGAGGTCCCGAACTTTCTTCTGATTACAACATTGACTATTTCTGCTCAAATGTGCAGAAGTGCCACTCTGTAATGAAAACACTGTTGTTGCTATCATAAATTGACTTGAAAAACAGTGAACTGTATTACCTGTATGCTTAAAAGATTTGATATGTGGCCTGGTGGCACATGTTAATATCGATTGGACTTTATGTAACAGCACTAATCCTTCCTCTCATATTAACCTCCATGGCTTCTCACAGGCTATAAACACTCCTACTAGAATAAACAAATATAATAAAAAAAAACATCTTAGACTGGATTCTTACAAATTGTCCACAACAAAAATATTCAATAGGAACCCTTCCAGATGACCTTAGTGACCACTCTCTCATATATATTATCAGAAATAAAACATGCTTTAACATTCCCTATATAGTTAGGACCATCCGTAGCAAAAAACACTTTAACCAAGAACTCTTTCTAACTGAACTCTACCATTGTAACTGGTCTCCCCTAAAGTCTCTCCCTATAGGTGAAGCTGTTAATTACTTTAACCTTCCTAGCAATCCTAGAACAACATGCCCCAACCCGTTCCATAAGAATGAAAAATAAACCAGCCCCATGGCTCTCAAATCATACTAGGAAACTTATCCACAATAGAAACAAATCTTGTACTAAATGGCGGTCCACAAAGAACTCAACTGATCACCAAAACTTTAGACAACAAAGAAATATTACAAAAAAAGCTATCCTACAAGACAAAAAGAACTTTTATATACAACTTCAGAAAACATCACTCAAACAACCACAAAAATTCTGGTCTACTACTAACTCACTTCTATCCCCAGGCAGAGTTGAATCACCCAACCCATTAGGCTCTAACCCAGACTGTACAATTCAAACAGCCAATGCCTTCAACTCTTTCTTTACTACCACTATACTTAATTTAGCTAATCAGCAAAATCCAGATACATCTAACCTGCCCAAACCTAACTTCACTCCTCCTCCTTTTCACCTAGAACCAATACCTACCTCTTATATCTCCTCTCTACTCCAAAAACTAAAACCTAACACTCCCTCAGCTGACCAACTACCAGTCGGATACCTCAAAATAGGAGCCAAAGCCATTGCCTACCCAGTCTCTATATTAATCAATAGATCCTTAACAGAAGGCCTAATCCCATCAATTTGGAAAATCTCCTACATTATTCCTCTCCACAAAGGTGGAGACTCTACTGAATTTTCTAACTTCCGTCCCATTGCTCTACTCTCCCCACTAGCCAAAATTATGGAGAAATATATCCATAAACAACTTATTACCCATCTACTTCAACATCAGCTCCTGGCTAACTGTCAGCATGGATTTCGGCCATTTCATAGTACCACCACAGCCTTACTATCCTTTACTAGCTGCATCAACAATAATCGTAACAATAATATTTTATCCTCTGCTTTCTTCGTGGATCTATCTAAAGCCTTTGACATGGTTAATCATCAACTTCTCCTCTACATACTGAAGTCCCTCTCCTTCGAACATCCTACCATGAACTGGTTCACATCCTATCTGGACAACCGAAAACAAGCCATTCTCTGGCAAAACCATCTTTCTGACCTTCTTCCTACCTCTCTAGGTGTCCCACAAGGCTCTATTTTAGGGCCACTATTGTTTTCCATCTTCATAAATGACCTTCATCTCTCCATTCTGCAGTCTATTTGTATCCAATATGCTGATGACTCCACTATCATTTGCTCTGCCTCATCTCAAACTGATCTTCATTCTCACACTCAAAAAGCCTTCTCTACTATAGAAAAATGGTTCTCTAACCACTGTCTTCCCTTAACCCTAAAAAAACTAAATTGCTGCTCTTCAACCCATCTCACCTATCACCCCCTCTCCATTTCACACTTACATCTGAAGATGGTACCGTTATCTCTCCAGACCCCACTACCAAACTACTAGGAATTACTATTGACAATCAACTTAAGTTTGATTATCACATAAATTCTACAATTAAATCTACTAATAAAAAACTTGGTTCCCTCTACCGCATTAAACCCTTCCTGACACCAACAACTAGAACCACAATAGCCAGAACTCACTTAATCTCTACCCTGTTATATGCTTCCCCCATATACACAAATCTTTCCAAACATAATCTTAACAATCTGTCTAGATCATACAATAATATTGCAATATTTGCCACCAACTCTCCTTTTAGGACCCATCACTGTCAGAATCTAAAACAGCTAGGCTGGCTTGAATTACCACTACTATTACAATTTAATCAACTCACAATTGCCCACAAAGCCCTTTACCAACCTAGTAACACCCCAATTCTCTCGACCCTTATAAGACCTTATAATAACCTGAAGAATCTGTGCTCTGCCAACAAAATGTTGATACACATTTCCTTCTCAAATAACTTAGCAGGCAAATCTCTATTTTCAAACACAGTGGGTAAAATATGGAATCAACTACCAAACGATCTGACCACCCTCTCCTCTCTCCCATTATTTAAAACCAAACTAAAACTCTTTCTCTCTAATCACTGGTTATGCTCTTGTAATAACCCAGACTAACTATCTTTACTTTTCTTTTACAAAATACCTGACGCTAACATATTTCTACTCCCTACCTTATATCTTTACTACTTTCATTGATTATTACTAGTCCCTCCCTTTAGTCTCTACACTCCCTTCTCCTGTAATCATCCATCCTATTAACCTTTTCCTTCTGTCTTATTACTACTTCTGTTAACTCAAGAACTTGTACTCTATATAATGTCACTGTCTAACGATGCTTTCCTTTCTTTATCGTAATATGTTGTTTTTGAAATGTTAAGTGCTTCAAATGTAATGTTCAAATGCTATGTAATGTTTTTCTATATTTTATTATGTTGTATAACTGGAGCTTTTCTCCCCGGACCTCCACTGAAAATGGATATGTATCCAGTTGGACTAACCCGGTAAACAAAAGAAAATAAATAAATGTTCGGCTGTACTAGAACCAGTGCATATAAATTTCACCTAATAAAAAGTAAGAAAAGTGTGTGTGTTTGAATGATTGGCTCCTGCAGGGTTTTTTCATACATGCTGTAAACTGATACACCTTAGTAATGCTCTGCGATAAGGATAAAGGTTTACTCTGGAGATAGTGGACATATGCAGTCATTTTTGGTGGATACCCAGCAAAAACTAACCCAACACAAACAACCAGATGAGAGACACTACACTATTAAGCTGCACTAGCAAAATCATTTACAATGTATTCCAGTATGTTCAAGGTATTTGACAGTATGCATTATACATTTTAGTCAATGCACAGCATGCTACACAGACCAAATTGTATATGTCTGCATATTTTGACAAATGATAGACTTCAGCAAATATTGACATCCTATTCAATCGATCAGAGACTACAGTTTGGGTATATGTGAGTGCACATACTATGTGTGTGTGTCTGTGTATGTATTAAACAAAACTGTTACATCATTCAGCTGTGCAGCAACAATACCACAAGGAACTGTTATGGACAAATGCTAATAGAAAGGTAAGCACATTAACAATTATAATGAAATGGCTAAACTGTGTAGAAGAGGAAAATAAGCAGATGTTACAAAGCAGCTGAATACAAGGTGGCTAAGAAACTTTAGATAATAGATAAAAAAATAAAAGTGAGAATTTTGCAGCAGCAGATTTTTTTTTTGTACTGGTTATTAGATAGTTACATACCCGCAGCAGGGCTACTCATCCAGTATTGTGAACCTTGGCTCTAGATAGTCTCTTTGAAGTGACACCCTGGCCCCATATGCAAAAATGGAAAAAAGGGGTTATGTATGTATGTATGTACGGATGGGATCGCTACACAATCTGAAGACTGGAAGTTTAAACTGTACAAAATCAATAAATGATGTACATTAGTAAAGTGAAACTTTACTGTGTTTGCCACATTTTCTAACCCTTTCACACACTTCTGTTTAATTAACAACAAATGGACATTGAACTGTAGGACTCTACTGCCATTTCAACTATATTTGATTTAATTTTATCTACTGACCTATAAATGCCACTGTAATTATCTGGTTTCCACTCTGGACATACAGCAAGTCTATAACTACCTCTCTAATTTCCTAAATCTCTAGTTGTGAATAGAGCAGCTAGTTTGTACACTGAGTGGCTAGTTTGTATGCTGAGAAGCACCTGCCCCTCGAGCTTGACCCCAGGCACCTTTAAGCAGTCTTGAGAGTAATCTACTCTCCTACTGCAACTAAGCTAGTAGGCGGTCAACCTACCTTGTAGTACCCCTATAAAATACGCAACCAGGATCCAAAGTCATAGACATGGACTTGGGCTTCCCTGCTGTCTTCACAGCTGGCCTGTTGGATACTGGCATCCTGAGCCAATGCAGTAACTGCCTCATGTACAGTGACAACCACTTAATCCTCAAACATATGAATAATGTATGTGACAGATGCAGTTACACAACGTCTTTGGAGGCAAGTCTGTTGCCTACATGCACATACAATACCAAGCAGGTTGTCAGTAGCACACACGACACCTACCGCACATAATACAGACCAGTCACACAGAGGCACATATGCTGGATGGTAAATGAGATAAGACATACCTCCCATACAGACCAGTCACACAGAAGCACATATGCTGGATGTTAAATGAGATGAGACATACCTCCCATACAGACCAGTCACACAGAAGCACATATGCTGGATGTTAAATGAGATGAGACATACCTCCCATACAGACCAGTCACACAGAAGCACATATGCTGGATGTTAAATGAGATGAGACATACCTCCCTGGACTATATGAAGAGAGACATGAATGAGTTCTCTATGCATCCCAGGATGGTACGAACCTAGCATTGAGCAGCATTATATGAACAGAAAATAACTGACTTCAACAATTGGCTTAAATTATGGTGTCACTCGAAGGGGATACAATATCTGTCAGCCTTGGAGGACATGGTTGGCAAACCATGCTGCTTTGTCAGGGATGGTCTGCACTTTTACCTCCTGGGATCTCGAATAATGGCTAAAACATTTTCCACCTCCATGTTGCCTTTTTTTAAACACTACCAACCAGATAAACCTCCTGACACAGATGTACCAAACCAGGAAAATCAGAAGGTATTATTGCTCAGTGTTATGAGTGTGAACAAGAAATGCCACTCCTTGCAGGCTTTCCTCACATTGGAGGATGTAGACATCTGTGGAGTCAAAGAGACATGGTTTAAAGCTACAGACAGCACCCTGGCACTGCAGGGTTACAATGCCTTCCACACATTTAGACAAGCTACTTCACAAGTGTCTCTACATACATTAAAAATAAACACATCTCAAGGCTGGTCCAGCAGCACAACAGGCATGTGCTCCTTCACTTCCAAATCACCATAAATACGGTCTCACACCATATACTTGCATGATATAGGCTCCACTATGATCCAGGAAAACCACAACACTTACTTAAATGCACTTGACAAACCCCCTGTCCAACAAAACATCGTATTCATGAGAGATTTCAACTACACCCAATATAAACTGGGAATCATACATAACCCCCAACATACAGGCTCAGTGATACCTGGGCTTTGTAAACACCAAGTCGTTGGATGATCTAGTTTATACACTCACTAATGGCTCAAATATATTCCATCTGGTCTTCAAAAACAAGACAGAACTCTGCACTTCCCCAGTGCAATGCCCTCACTAATAAGGTCATGCATAAAGCTGTCTCCTTTGAGGTAAATGTGAAACCAGGGACACCTAAAAACCCTAGAACATTTAATAATTACTCCAAGGCAAACATTCCACTATCAAGTGACACTTTAAATAAATTTCAAGCTATCTAACACTTAGAATACTGCTGCCTGTGCAGAAACGTTCACAGGACCCCTATAGAACCACATCAACAGCTGCACAGAAACTGCTGTGCCTGACCAAAATAAGTGCAAGGTGGCACAAAAAACAAGCTTCTTGGTGGAACTCCAAGATTTATAGGCTATACATTAAAAGGATTAAACTCATGGTAAAACTAAGATGGGGCAATACCCAGAAAGGTAAAAGCTCTCTCATCAACTTAAACAAACAACTCAGGGGGTTAGTGAAGTCAGCCAGGTCAAGGATAACCACAAGGATTTTTCAACTATGTCCAAAACCTCAAAAGGCAATACATAGCAGTGTACCAAGTTAATTATAAATGGTGCCACCTACACAAAAACAGACGATATAGGTAATCACCCGGCTAACAAATTTGGCTCAAATATTACCGCTCACCCCCACCCCTGGATATTCCTCAGGAAATTCTGACAACTGTCTTGCCCCCAATCTTCACTATAACACATCCTCAAGGTGCTCCCCAAGGTCAAGATCACTGACATGACGGGTCCTGACAGTATCCCAGGAAGCCTACTTAATAGCATGAAACATGAACTATCAATCTAACCAGAATCTCTATTTAACCACAACCTCCAAATAGACTTCATAACTGCCACTCATCCTTCTCTAACATAGATGACAAGCAGGCGGGGGGTATTTCATTTAGATGCTTTAATACACAGAAACACATTGGGATGGATAGCAGCATCATAAAATATAAACAAAGTAGTTAACAGACCGACCTTGCATACATACATACATGTTTACATCTCAACAGCAACTACAAAATGGCAGTCATGCTCACATGTGCTTAGTATTTATACACTTGTGCAAGCCCTTGAATAGCTTCTTAAAGGTACTTACACACACATTGATCTACATCCTCCCTATTAAAAACATTGACATTTGTAAAACTAACATTAGAGTTAGACATGCATTACTATAGACATTAAAAACAAAACACAATGTTCATGTCCAAGTTGCCATGTATCTGTTACAGGGTTTAGAGATGCGACCATATCACGTAACATAATCTAGATCAAACTTAGCAACAGGGGCAGTCTTCGGTGAACAACGTGCATCAGGAACTTCTGGATTCATCACAGGAATGGGAATGTCCTCTGGAACTTCCTCTGGAATTGGAACACTGAACAACTCACTCTGAAATAGAGTCTCTTTCTCACAGGCTATGTGCTGTGGTATAGGCTCGGACACCGGTACTAAATGCTACCAATTCCACCTAAAGTCTGCTCCTTGTGATTCCATAATGTATGATCTCAGCTCTGGTTAAGTACTCTTCATGACACCAATCCGATCATAGCCTTTGGATGCCTGCATCCTTACCACTTTTCCTTCTCGTAATGACTTGAGCGATTCGCTGGTTTTATCATAGCAGGACTTCAGGATTAAACGCTTCCTCAACAGATTTGTTTTCATTGACCTGTTTTTCTTGACACATGGAACCAACAATTGACTGCTGATTGGTAATCTGGTTCTAGTTTGTCTCTACAGAAGTCTCTGAGCAAATGAACCAAGATGTTTATCACAAGGAACTTTTCTGAGAGTCAAGAGATTCAGGAAAATATCACTATTACCTCGTTCTGACTTATCTAGTAACTGTTTTGTACTTTGAACTGCATGTTCTGCCAAAACATTTGACTGCAGGTACTTAGGGATACTTGTGACATGAGTAAAGTCCCATTCTTCAGTAAATCTTTTGAACTGTTGGCTTGTAAACTGTGTGCCATTGTCAGAAATCACTTTGTGCAGACTACCATGTACTGCAAAATGAAGCTTCATCTTATTAATGACAGTACTGGATGCTAGGCTGGGGAGTAGGTCAATCTCGAACCAATTGGAGTAAGCGTCTACTAACACAAAATAACGTTGACCATTCCACTCGAAGATGTCGGTGGCTACTGTTGACCAAGGTAGTTCTGGAATCTGGTTTAGCTGAAGTGGGTCTTTCTGTTGATGTGGCTTGGTACTATTGCACACGGAACAAGATGAAAGTGCTCTTGCAATGTCTTGTGACATAGAAGGCCAAAATATTAGCTCTCTCGCCCTTCTTTTGGTTGAGTTAGTTCCTGGGTGGCCACAATGCAAGATAGTAATGTACTCTTGTTGCGAGGATTTTGAAACAATTACTTTTGGGCCTTTCTTAATGATACCATTGTCAGATGAAATCTCATTTCTGTATGGAAAATAATGCTCCACTTCTTGAGGTAAACTGGATTGCTTTGACGGCCATCCTTGATAAAGTGATTGAGCATCTGTAAAACTGGATCTGTAGCTGTTTGATCCCTCAGCTCACCAAGACGTGTGGAAGAAATATTTCTGACTGCCATGACTTCAAAATCAAGGTTCTCATTCTCATGCTTTTCAGTGGTGTTTCTGGGTGATCTGGACAAGGTATCAGCAAGATAAAGAAGTTTGCCTTTCTTTCAGACAAGAGTGGAATTATACTTTTGCAATCTCAGCATCATATATTGCAATCTGGCTGCAGCTGAATGCATAGGCTTTTTCAAGATAGTGACTAATGGTTGGTGGTCTGTTTCTATCTCGATAGGGTCTACCATAATCATGGAACTTTGAACATGCAAACCTAATTGCCAAAAGCTGTTTCTTACTTGGGGCATACTGCATCTCAATTTGGGTAAGAGTTCTCGATGCATAGGCAAGAGGTTGATCCTCTTGTAAAATGACTGCACCAAGACCAAACTTCAAAGCATCACAGGAAAGCGTAACTGGTTTATGAACATTTTAGTATCTGAGAGTTGGTGGACTAACAATTCTCTGTTTCAGGACATCAAATGCTCTTTGGTGTTGCTCTAAAACCAGGATACATCTTTACTTGTCAGCTCTCTAACCGGTGCTGAAAGTTGGCTCAAGTCTGGAATGAACTTGCCTAGGTAGTTGACCATGCCAAGAAATCATTGCAGGGCTTTAACATTGTCTGGAGCTGGCATCTCAAGAATGGCTGTTTGCTTAGAAGGGCCTGGTCATAGGTCTGTATTAGTAAATAAATGACCAACATAAGTAACTTCTTGTAGCCTGAGCTTGCATTTCTGTGGATTGAGCTAAAGATTCACTTGATGTGCCCTTTCTAGAACTTTTCTGAGGTTTCTTCAGCTTCACCATTATCTCCTACTAGTATGTCTACTATAATAGCACAAGGATACTCAGAAAACTTTACTCCATTGTACGCTGAAAGACTTCACTTGTAGAATTTATTCCAAATGGCATTCTCAAAAGTCTGTACTTGCCAAATGGAGTACTGAAAGTAGTGAGCAATGAGAGTTTTTGTCAATGTGAATTTACCAAAATGAACTCTTTGCATCTAAGACAGGAAAAACAGTGGCAATACATATTTTGATGTCATCTGAACTTTTCTTATGAGCTACCACTATGGAAGATACCCACTCAGCTACAGTTGCGACTGGACAAATCACACCTTGTCGCACCATTTTATCTACCTCGGCTTTGACTCTGTCCTGCACGGCTATTGGAACTTTACATGCTGGCCTGATAACTGAACTGACCTCTAAGTCTAACTTCACGGAGTACACAACTGGAAGTTTGCCTTCGAAAAGATGAGCATAAGTAGAAAAAATGTACTGGGAAAATTGAAGTAGTGGTCTTTTAAGCTGACTTGGTGGACTTCCTTATCAAATGAAAGCAGTCCCATTTTCAAACTGTCTCTGAGTCCTAACAATGACTGCATGTGGCTCTTGATCACATAGAATAACAAGTTGTAGCATCTTCCAGCAGAGTAACATGAAAGCGCTACTGAGCCTTCAGTCTGAATTTCTTCACATCCATAAGCAACAAGCTTTGCACGCCTTGTCAAATCAAGCCTTTCACCATGATACACTAGCAAATGCTTCTGCTGACATAACTTGATGACTTGAAACCCGTGTCAACTTTGAGCTCTATGGGTTTGCCATTTATCTGAATAGTACAAAATACTTCATTCTTTGCCCTTAAATCTACTGCACTGACTGTTTCATGAAACAGTGACACACCATCCACATAATGAGTAGGGCTGCAGCTCTCTAATTGATCAACTTCTTTCTTAAAGTTCCCTTTTAATGACAGAATGTGGGCCTACTGATTTACAAAACCTTTTGAAATGATTCCACTTATTGCATTTGTGGCATTGCTGACTAAAAGCTAAATATTTTCCCTTTTAGATTCATGACTTCCATCACAATTACGACACTTTGCAATGAAACTTGGTTGGGACCCATGCTTTTAGTTTGCTGACTCACTCTTATGCTTCACTGAGAATGTGCAAACTCTGGAATTTGCTGGAAAGTTCTGGGGTTTACCAGTGAGTGCTGCTGGGGCTACATTTGCTGCCATGTGCTTGGGCCTATTTCTTTTAATCACATGCTGCACACTATCAACATGAGCTTAATAACTGTGCCTTCTAGAGCTATTCTCGTTTATAAGCATGTTTGCGTGCTTTTCTGTGAGCTCATATAGCTGACAAATCTCAATGGCCTTACTCAAAATTAAATCACTGTCATGAAGCAAAATCTTTCGCACAGCATCATCTTTTACACCACACACAAGTCTGTCCTTTATCAACTCATCCTTTAAATCACCAGATCTGCATGTTTTAGTTTTATTCCCCATGTCAGTTATATATGCTGCAAAAGTTTTACCAGGCTTTTGATCCTGTGTGTAAAATAAGTGCCGCTCCATTGTAACATTTGTGTGGGAGTTGCACACTTCTCTAAATTTACATTTTAAGCACTCTGGGTCCTCCCTTGACTCAGCCAGTACAATATGACTGTTTCCCTCTCTCCTGTATAGACAGCAGGTACATACACAAATGAACGTTCCCTTTCAGTGATTTCTGACCCAGCTATATTAAGCAAAATAAATGCCTTTGTACAGTCATCTTTATCAGAAAATGCAGGCTGTATGAAAATGCTGTATTCTTGCTCAAACACTCTCCACTTCTCGGCAATATTATTGAAAAACACAAGTTCACTGGGTTTTCGAAATCCATCTGCCATGTCCACAAAGTATGTACAAACACACTGCAAATATGGCCCTTATGTACGAACAAACTGTTCTGTGAGCTTGTAATAACATTCAGATGTACAATAAACTCTTCAAAATACTGTACTTTGCGAAATATGCCCTGAAATGGCTGTATTTACTGAAATATGCCCTGTAATGGCTGTATTTTGTGAAATAACTTTACTGTAATACTGCACAAACATAAGAACACTTTACACACTTCTGATAACTCAGATATCTTTGATTAATAATATTCACTAGGCATGTATTGAAAAATGTGGCAGTTTCCCTTTATTTTATTTGTTTTATGCAATTCAGAGTTTATTTCAAACATTTTCCATAGTAATTTTAATATTTTTATCAATATTGTACATATTGGTTTATGCGAATGTCATTTAGAATGTTCTGTATGCCTTGTTTCATATTTTGTGAATAAGAAATAGTGATGAGCAAGTTTTAATATCTGAAATTAGTTTCTGACCTGTTTTGTGAAGTATGAATATTGTAGTAATGATTCACGCCTGTACATTTCACCAGTTCCAAGCAAGTGCCTTAAGTTGTTTTAGCCATGTCACCTGTTAACATCATGTCCTTTAGACTTGCCTCTTCTGACACCGTGTCCTTTTAGACATGCCACTTCTGATATCATGTCCCTTTAAACATTGCCACGTCTGATATCATGTCGCTCGTCCTTCTCTGACATAGATGACAAGCAGGTGGGGTACTTCGTTTAGATGCTTTAATACATAGGAACACATCAGGATGGCTAGCAACATCATAAAATATAAACAAACTAGTAGATAGACCTTAAATACATACAAGGGTATGGAGACTATAATTCTGGATATCATAGATGATGACATAGTTAACCTATAAACACTGGAAAGCAGCCAGTTCGGGTTTGCCAAAGGCAAGTCTTGCCTGCTAAACCTGGTGGACTTCTCTGAGAAGATTACTAAAGCAATGGATGGAGGTACATCAGTACATATTGCCTACCTCAGCCTGGCCAAGGCATTTGACCCAATATCCCATTCAGGCATTAAAAAGCTCACTACATTAGGTATTAACCTATATGTCACCTGTTGTATAGCCAGCTGGCTCAATGACAGGACCCAAGAAGTTATAATAGGGAATCTACCTTTTCAAAAAGGCTGGTTACTAGTGGGGTTCTCCTTGGGTCAGTCCTGAGGTCAGTGCTGTTTGGCATCTACTTCTCTGAAGTTAAAGCTAATGTCATGGGCCTCTGGCTCAGCAAGTTTACAGACGATTGCAAACTGGGAGTGGTCACTGACCCCCACCCCCATCCCTGAAGATACTAATGCCCTCCAGGAACACCTGACACAGACTAATAATTAGTGCCAGAGTCATGGCCTAAAACTCAGTACTGAGAAGTGCATCACAGTACCTTTCAACAGGACAGCCAACCCTGCAAACTACCACATTGATAACTCACTCAGAGTAGACCTTCAGTGTCAGGGACTTGAGAAAACATCTAGGTAAAGATTTAGCATTCAACTAACATGTTTCTACTGTGGTGAGGAAATCATTCCATGCACAAAAATTATAACTAAAGGTATGGCATCTAGGTCTAATCAAGTTATTGTCCCACTGTATTCTGTCCTCATAAGACCTATCATTGAGTACAATGCCCCTTCAGTACTGTACCTTACGAAGCATATGCAGCAATTGGAGTAGCCACAGAAATTTCTCACAAAAAGAATACAAAGGGTCAAAAGCAAGTCCTTTACAGACCACATCAAATCGTAGTCTCTATATTCAGTTTCCTACAGGCTGCTGAGAGGTGGACTTATGCTTAGCCTACAAACCTTCATCAGATCCAGGGGGCTAAACCTCACCAGCAACATAAACATGACATGCTCTAGGGATTGCTGTGTGTGCCAGAGGCTCCCTCTTCTCTGCAAAAGGCTTCCCATCCATGTGAAGATGACTTCTTTCCTGCACTTACTCAAGCAAAACCCTGAACCATTGGACAGGGAACTGCAAAGATAGCCCTGGTCTGCCACCCATGTCTCTACTAGAGACAGAAAGCCTGGAATTGTTTGTCTACCTAAGAATACACACCCTCAGGACTTTCCAAACTGGCTGCACACTGATCCATGGCTTAATTTTGTCTATCCCAGTATGAAAAAAGAAATTCTAACACAAGGGTCAGGAAGTCTGTTAACTTTTCGCAAATTCAGTTATTGACTAGTAAGTACACTGTCTGGAAGCCAGCAAAGAAGAACCTGAGAAAGCCTGAAAGAAAATCAGCTAGAAAAGGTGATGAGAAAACACTGACTGGGAAGAATCCTGAAGCTGTTCGGCAAAAAGGAGTTCAAGCTCTAGCTTTGGTGAAAGATATGGCTGCCAGTAAGCTAGAAGAAAAAAAAAGTCAAATATGCTCAGAGCTCATTAAAATAAATGAAACACTGAATGAGCATACCAACTCAAACAACAAAAAGGTGTAAAAAATGGAAGAGGCTTTAAACAGATATTCTGATAAGCTCATAAAACTGCAAAAATCACAGTATGAAATGAAGAAAAGGCTGGCTGTATACGAGACTGTTCATGAAGAGATGTTTCAAAAATGGTAGAATTAGAGGATAGAGCACGCAGGGAAAATCTGAGATTTTCTGTTGAACCAGAGAAACTAGAAACAACAGACTGTATTAAGTTTATGAAGGCAGAAATAAGCAACTGGACTGGCATTCTACAGCAAGAACTGTTAACTGAAAGGGCATACTGTGTGTATGTTCCAGATCTGGCCATGAGAAAGCAGGCAAGACCTGTATTAGTACCCATGCAAACCTACTAGCAGAAAGTGTTGATCCTGACAAAATGGTTGCAAAAGGGCAAAGTGCTGAAAGTTGGTGACAGTAGAGTGTTTGTGGAAAGTGATTATTCACTGTACAGCAGGCATAAGAGAAACACATTTATTTCAGTAGTCGGAATGTCAAGAGGCAGCTGTGAGATTCAAGCTGTCGTAGCAAACTGTCTTCAAAATATTTTTCCTGGAGGATCAACATGATTTTTGATGCAGAACAGGCTAAGGAAGAAATACAAAAGTTTGCTAAACAAAAAAGTAAGCCATCAATCTGAAATGAACTTTGCATCTCATTCTTCTGATGACAAAGCACAAGGAGTGACTTTACCAGTGAAATCTTTTTCACCATTCCAAAGGAAAATGCTTGAGGGACAGAAATAAGTACAGCGGCTGACCAGAAAAATCAGACGTACCTTGGAATTAGACCAGAATCTGGAGGTGCGACAAAGATGAACAGGAAGACAACCAGCAATACATAAATTATTGAATGAATCTAAAACTGCAAAGCATTGGTCAAATTTGAGATATAAGACTTTATAAGAAAAAGTGGAGAGAGTGCACTTTTGTTTACTTTGTTAATTTTGTGGAGAACTGAAAAGCATTTGTCTCACTTCATTAATGCTTGGAAGGGCACTGGAGGGGGGGAGATAACTCTAAGTAAAACAATTTATGTTCCTAACAGTATTTCTATGAAACGTTTCACAATATAAATTGTATGTTCATAGCAAAGTATTTTAGTTGTTCTTTTATGTGATACAGTTACTAAAGTAAACAGATGATTTTTTCTATTCCCTTTCTTTCTTCTTTTATGGTAAAAGAAATGCAGGGATTACAGTGCAAAAAGGCTACACTGGCTAGACTAAGGCATGTTTAAGTTAATAGGTTGTAATCTTAGGTTGTTGAAGTGGGAAAAGGGGTGTAAAAATACACAGATGATAATATATGCAGAACTGATACTTTTCTTCTACTTTTGCATACGTGAATGCCTGGATTAAGATCCTGGACTTAATCTAATAAACTTAGTGGAAACAAGCAAATATGAGAAAACCAAATATAATGACAAGTTTTCCTTTAGCAATAAATGTTTCAGCTTGGAAGATGCATTTTTTTCTCTTGCATTTCTAGTATGACAAGCTGATAATAGTGCAATAAAAGCCAGAACACTGGTTTCTTCAAGACTAAAAATATTATGTTTTTTGAAAGCATGCAAGTTGTTTTCACATCTGAGGGGAGTAAAGATAAAAGAAACAGACATCAATTAGTGTAAGTAGAAGCACAGGCAATAATGTGTGTGTTAGCATGGATAACCCCAATTTCAGGTTAATTAAGGCCTGCATTAGCAGCTATCCATTTGGGACAAACGTTCCTATTAGGCGGGTTAAACAAAATAGTTGTGTGTGTTTTATTAAGGTAACAAGTTATGGAGGTATTCCGGGGTGTGCTTTTTTTGTTTGTGGCCTTTTATTAAAACAAAAGGGCTTGTAAAATGTGACATATATTCCAGTGTTGATAAAAAAAATTGTAAAAAGGATTAACCAGCTAAACATTAGTGGTGCATGTATCACAAAAGCTGGAAACAGACATTTAAAAAACCTGCCATATACAATAGGTGGGAATAATGACTTCTTATCATAATGGCAACACATTCCATATTATCTTGGAATGTGAATGGTCTCACAAGTAAAGACAAAAGGAAAGAATAATTATATTAAGAAATGCTGAATGCAAATAATGCTACAGGTGATACAAATGGAAATAAATGAGCATGTGAGTTTGATCAAGAAAGGACTTCAGGATGGATATTCAATAGAATATCAGAGATAAACGAAAAGAGGAATACTTAGATTAATTGCTAAAGGAGCTCCAATAGTGATAGAAGAGGGGAAAATATAATACTGCCAGATATGTGGCAGTAAGTGGCTTCTAGCAAAGGATGAGGAATTATGCTGGCATGCATTTACATTCCGCCTAAAAGTGACATTCTGGAGCTTAAAAAAATTGGGAAAAATAATCATCTGCTTTCAGCAGGGAATATCATTTATAGATGGGGACTGGAACTTGATTTCCAACAACGAGGATGTATCTGGGGAGGCTAGAACATAACAGAACAAGATAAATTAGATTTCTGAAGAAACTTATGAAAATATTTGGTATGGAAGATGGGAAATCAGTAGTAAGAATTCTGAGAGACTTTACATATTATTCCCCAAAGTACAATAACTGGGCTAGATAGAAATGATGTTTCACGGCAACATGTGCATTTAATTGAGAATGTTGACACATCTAATAAATATTTTAGAGCATGTGCCAATAATTACCAACATAAAAATGCAGGGTAATGAAGTAATGATGAAAAGTACAGTTTTGTACCTACCATAAATGTAGATGTTCGAGTGTACACCCTGCTGCAGTCATCACACTTGGGTTATCCTGTCGTCAGGCGGTCCCGCAGTTGGCCGGAATTCCAAAGTGTTGGTCCGGCGTCGGTTGTTGTCGCTTCTTCCCTGACGTCAGTGCGCCAGGGGTATATATAATGTATCCAACGCCATTTTCTTCAGTTTTTCTTGCCCCAGATGTCAGGTGCCCCCAAAAAGGTGGTCAGTAATTAGTACCAAATTAAGTAATTTTTGCACAAACACAAAATCCCTCCAGCTATAAGCAAATACATCAGGAAGGTATTGTAGAGATTTAGCCAGTTAGACTAGAGGGGATGGAGGGAGGGTAACCTGGACTGCAGCAGGGTGTACACTCGAACATCTACATTTATGGTAGGTACAAAACTGTACTATGTTCATCGTGTTACCCTGCTGCAGTCATCACACTTGGGTAGAATCCCAAAGCTATCGATGGGTGGAGGAGTTATAGAGGGTTAGAGGAGGCTAGAAGGCCCTGCAGAACTGCAGTGGCGAAGCCAGCCCTAGTCTTAGAGTAAAGTGGTAAGTGATAGTGTTTGGTAAAGGTGTGTACTGAACTCCAAGTTGCAGCTCCCAAAATCTCCTTGGGTGGAACCCCCCTGAGGAAGGCTGTAGATGTAGCTGTTGCCCTGGTAGAGTGGGGCCTAATGGTAGCAGGAACTGGTTTTCCATGATGGTTATAGCAGAAACTAATGCAATGTCCTATCCATTTGGAAATGGTTTGTTTTGATATAGCCTTCCCTTGAGAAGCTGTAGCATAGGATACAAAGAGCTGGTCAGATTTCCTGAAAGCCTTAGTTTTATCCAAGTAGTAGCGAAGTTGCCTGTGAATGTCCAAGGAATGCAGGAGTCTTTCTCCTTTGTTCTGTGGGTTTGGGAAGAAGGTGGGTAAGTGAATGGTATGATTTAAAGACACACTGGAAACCACCTTTGACATGAAGGAAGGATTAGTTCGTAGAGAAACTCTGTCTTGATGGAAAATGAGGAAAGGTTCCACTGCCATTAGTGCCTGCAGCTCTGAGACTCTTCTAGCTGAAGTTATTGCTAACAACAGGGCAGTCTTCCATGATAGGAACTGTAGTTCTGCAGAGAAAGCTGGTTCAAAGGGAGGTAGCATAAGTTTTTCCAGAACAAAATTTAGGTCCCATGTTGGTGTAGGTGCTCTCCTGGGGGGCCTAATGTTTTTTGCCCCTCTGAGGAACTGCCTTAGAAGTGGATGCGAAAATAAGGGTGGTTCTGTGTTGTAGTGGGCTGAAATAGCTGATGCATGGATTTTAATGGAAGAAAAAGAAAGTCCTTTGTGCAACATCTCAGTTAAATACTGCAGAATCATAGGCATGTGAGCCTGAAGTGTGTTTTGGCCTTTAGCTTGGTTCCAGGCACAAAACCTTTTCCATTTGTCCGAATAGGCCTTCCTGGTGCTGGGCCTCCTAGCTTCCAGAATAACATCCATAACTGCTTGGGAAAGAGGAACTGACTGGATGTTTAGGTGATTTGCCATGCAGCCAGATTTAAGGTTTTTAGCTGGCTGTGAAGAACCTGATTGTTTTGCTGTGTGAGCAAATGGGCAATTTGTGGTAAGATCCAAGGTGGGCCCTAGGCCATATTCCTCAATAGTGGGTACTAGTGCTGGCGTGGCCAGTCTGGGGCTATGAGTATCAGTCGTGGTCTCTCCTTTCTGACTTTCAGAAGCACCTTTGTGAGGAGAGGCAATGGAGGGAAGGCATATTCTGTCAGGTTTTTCCAACTGAATGAGAGTGCGCCCACTTTCCAAGCTTGATGGTGAAGTGTCCTTGTACAAAATTTTGTTAGTTGATAGTTTTGAGGACTGGCAAACAGGTCTATGTCTGGAAGGCCCCATTTTTGAGTTATCATTGCAAATACTTGTGGATCCAGTTTCCACTCGTGGGGATCCATGATGTTTCTGCTGAGGTCGTCTGCCAATGTGTTCTTTTGTCCTGGCAGGAATTGAGCTTGTAACTGAACTTGGTAAGCCAGAGCTGTGTTCCACAAGGTCATTGCTTGCCTGCATAGAGGGTTTGAGTGTGTACCCCCTTGTTTGTTTATGTACCACATTACTGTGGTGTTGTCCATCCTTATTGTAAGTTGTCCTGGATGTAATAGATTCTTGAAGGCTGTCAGAGCATTCTGTACAGCTAGCATCTCTTTCTGATTGACGTGCAGATTACTTTGATCTGCAGTCCATACGCCTTGAACGCACTGTCCTGCCATGTGTGCCCCCCCAGGCGTAGTCCGATGCATCTGTTGTGATAGTTTGCCTGGCTGGGGCAAGGTGAAAGGCTGACCCTTGTTATGGTGACATGCCAGTGACCACCATATAAATTCTTGTTGTAGGCAGGGAATGAGAGATATTATTGTGTCCAAGCTGTGGCTGTGTTGAGACCATACACATTTTAGGTACCACTGTAATTTCCTCATATGCAGCTTTGCAAATGGCATTAGTAGTATGCAAGATGCCATGAAGCCCAAGGCCTGCAGAATTTTTCTTGCAGGTAGTTGGGTCTTTGTTGCCACTGTTTTGAAATATTGAGTCAGTTGTAGTTGTTTGTCTGGCGTCAGATAAGCCTTCTGGGCCGTTGTATTCAAGCTGGCACCCAGGAATGTCATATTTTGTGAGGGTACTAGTTTTGATTTCTTTTCATTTACTGTGCACCCCAGGCAACTTAGAAGATGTTTTACAAAAGCCAGATGTTGTAAGAGGATGTCCTTGCTTTCTGCTTGTATGAGGCAGTCGTCCAGGTAAGGGTATATTTGAATTCCTCTTTGTCTGCAGTATGCAATTACTGGTGCCAGGCATTTTGTGAAGACCCTGGGCGCAGTAGATAAGCCAAAGGGCAGTGCAGAGAATTGGTAATGGGTTGAACCTGCAATGAAATGGAGGTATCTTCTGCAACTTTGTCTGATAGGGACATGCAGGTATACCTCTCCTTGAGGTCCAACTTTACTAGCCATGCTTTCTTGCCCAACATGGGAAGAAGCTGCTGTAGTGTTAGCATCTTGAATTTGGGTACTTGTAAGAAGGTGTTTAGAATTGAAAGGTCCAAAATTGGTCTCCAGGCATTGTCCTTTCTGGGCACTAGAAAGAGTCTTGAGTAAAATCCTTGGCCTTGCTCTCGAGTAGGTACCAGTTGAATGGCTCTCATGTCCATGAGAGCTGTAATTTGTCTTTGTGCCTCTGCCCATTGATTTTGTGGCAGGTTTGGCATTCCTCTTTTAATTGACAAGGTGTGAAAATGGAATCTGTATCCTCATGAAATTATGTCTAGGACCCATTTGTCCTTTGTGACAATGTGCCAGTTGTCTGAAAAAAGAGCGAGTTTTCCTCCCAAGGGGGCTGCCAAGAGAGTGTTGCTTGGCCAGATGAGGTGCAAGTCACTGAGTTTGCCTTCTGGTAGTTTGGGACCTGTCTTCTCCTCCCTTCTGTGCTGCAGTGCCCCATTGTCGAGGTTTGTACTGGGCTTGTGGTTGTCCTCTGCCTTTTGGACGTCTGCATTTACCCCTCTGTGGTCTGTCAGTGGCTGAAAAGGACCAATTTTTTGTTGGCCAATTTCTGCTGAAGCGAGGGGGCTGTACCTGTAGGAAATCTTTGACTGTCTACATAGATTTTGCCTTATCCTCCATTTTCTTTAAGACTTCTTCTGCTTTAACTCCAAAAAGAACATCCTGCTGTAAGGGAGCATCTAGAAGCTTTACTTTAACATGATCAGGCAGAGTTTGTTCCCACCTACCTGTTAAAAAAAGACGAATTTAAGGAATGAGCAGTGGAAATTATTTGGGAGTAACTGAGGAAGATAGAAAGCACTCCAGAAGTTATAGCTAGTTAGTGGGACAACATGAAAGTGTAGTTTAAAAATAGGGTAGAAATAGAAGAGATCTAGTTAAAAAGTAACAAGAACTATTTAGAGGAACTGACATATGTTAAAGTATTTCAGAACAATGGAATCTCACAAAAACAAGAGGAGTGACTGTAGAGTGCTAAAAAGAAAATAAGGGTGCACCTGGATAGCGTGCATGACCTTAGAAAGATTGCTTTTAAGCAACTGTTCTTCTAAAATAACTCCACAACACAAAGTCTTTGGCACAATGACAGGCAACAGAATGTAGAAAGGGCTGTTGCCAAACTTAGGGAGGCTACAGCAATAAAAATAACCAGAGATCATGTAGTAGTATTAGAGATACTTTGGAAATTTTATGAAAATTTGTATAAAGCATAAAAGGGGGAAAAGAAGAAAAGCACGAATTGAAATATTTATGCCAGGTTAGAGGTAGATGAGGTTCAACACTTAAGGCAGGAGGAGGGGAGTTACAAATGGTGAAGTATAACCAACCTGCAGGAAAGTCTTCAGGAATAGATGGCATTCTGGGAGAGTTATGGAAGCTAGGATGGAAGAAAGTGATAAAGGCCTGGAAGGGTTTTTAACAGTATTTTAAAAGAAGGGAGGCACTAACATCCTGGAAAAAAGCTCTGGTGGCTGCAATAACTAAAGACAATAAAGACCCATCAGAACCAGTTTCATATATACCTTTTTTCCCATTTAAATCATGATTACAAAGTGCTTATGTCTATAACAGCTAAAAGAATGACAAAGGTGATGTCAAAATTGATGGATATGGATAAATGTGGTTTTGTGAAGGCGAGGCAAACATTTGACAACATTAATAGAATGATGATCCAGAGGGAAGCAGAATGTTTTACCTCTGTTCCTGGTGGGTCTGTTTTTTTAAACAAGAAACATGTTTATTAAATTATCAGTTATGACACAGGCAATCACACTTTTAAATGAAAAGAAACCATACTGGCATAATCTTAGTTGTAAGTAGCATACATCACAAACCATATTGACAATTTCAGTTGCAAACATTGTACATAACTTATAATATACCCAATCACTGTCAGTCAAACATTACATAGCCTATTTAAATCCTGCCTTCTTTTAAACCTAATTTCTCTCCTGTATGCATTGTTCACATAAGTCCCACCATTTTCTATGTAATTTGAGCCTTCCCTTTTCTAAAGATCCTAATTTCAGTTGTTTTATGTCTGTTACTATATTCACCAATTCTAGTACAGTTGGTTTAGACTTAGATTTCCATTTTCTAATAAGTGCTTTTTTTGGCAGCCACCATAATTAGACTCAGCAAGGCCTTACTACGTCTAGGTAGTGCTGATTCTGTGTCAAAGCTCTGAAAAATCATTTCCCTAGATATACCAATTCGCTTTCCCAGTACCTTGGAGTAGTCTGAGGGGAATCTTTAAAGTCTGCCAATTCATTATACTCCCAGAAAATATGTTCCCAATTGCCTCTTTCTTCCCTATCACATCTCCAACATTTGCTGTCTACCTGAGGAAAAATTCTCTGGAGTCTACTTGGGGGTAGAAAAAAAATACCTACCTAAACATTTCAAAGCAAAAAATCCAACATTTTCTAGATTATTAGTAAACCATAAAAATCACGGTAGTCCACATTGAAATAAAGGCTGTGTTCCTAAATCCAAAAAGGTTCACCACGACCACTTCCAAACGTCAAAAAAGTATCACAAAACTCTTTTATTGAACAAATACATATAGGTTTAGCGCTTTCATCTCCACACTGGAGACCTCATCAGAACTGATGAGGTCTCCAGTGTGGAGATGAAAGCGCTAAACCTATATGTATTTGTTCAATAAAAGAGTTTTGTGGTACTTTTTTGACGTTTGGAAGTGGTCGTGGTGAACCTTTTTGGATTTAGGAAGACAGCCTTTATTGCAATGTGGACTACTGTGATTTTTATGATTTTCTGGATTCTGTTGCATATTTGGAAGACATATATATATCCACATTATTTGTGAATTGCTTATCCAATCTCTTTTCCCAAACCTCCTCTGATTGATTCTTATAGTTATCATGCAATATTTTATATGCTCTACTAATTAATTCTTTTTTAACAGCAGCTTCTGTTCTAGATTGTACTAAAAACTCTACCAGTGCTGGCCGTTTATTTAGGACCCCCCTATTTATTTCTCTTTGTCAATACTCTGATATCAATCCTTGATAGGAAAGGGAATCTCTAACTTGCAGTCCAAAAATATTCCTGACCTTTTCCCATTTTATTACCTTCTTCTCTCTAGTTACTTGCTCCCAATACGTTGGTTCTTTTGCTAATTTTCTCCAATAAATTTCAGCCCTCTCTTGCTTATTGTCTGTATCCCTAATTGCGATCATTCCTATTGGCAGAATCTCCTTTCTCCATTCTCATGTTGGCTTAGTTCTTACAATACTTTCTACTACTTTATGAATACAATATTCTGTATAACTATTGTTATTCTCCTTAAAGATCTGCATCCAAAATCCCGGTCTCTCCATGTTTCTTGAGCCCCCCCCCCCCGTTTCATCATCTCTTCCCACTCTGAATTATAGTTTTCTGCTTGTGCTATGTATAGGAGCCTTTACTGTGTTGCTCTAAAATGCTCCTAATCTGGTAATCCCAATCCATCTTGTTCTAATGGAAGAACAAGCTTATCCCACTTGACTCTTCTTGTCTTCCCCTCCCAGATAAAATCCTTCAGCTGTTTATTAACGACTATCCACAACTTCTCCTCTGGTTGAAAAAATATGCCTGACCTGTGTACAAGTCTAAAGGGACTAAAAACATTTTAACGACTTATATCTTACTATCCATATCCATATAACAGAGCTTCCAGTATCTCAGTTGTTGCATTATCCTTTGCTTAGTTTCTTCACACAATCTTAGCTGCCACACCGGAATCATTTTTAATCCATACCTCTAAGTACTTCATTTTATCATGTCCCCAAAAATATGGTTATTGTTGAACAATTCAGGTGTGGGTACATAACTGACCGCTATTGGCTTTGTTTTAGCTGCATTCATTTTTCATCCCAAAAAGTTTTGAATCTGTCTCAAAATATTCCACAACACTGAAATATTATTTTCTGGTTTCATTAGGTATGAAATAATATCTGCAAATAGAGCCAGCTTTTCTTGACTACCATACCAATTATATTCTTGAATTTCTAAGTCCCTTATTTTCTTTGTTATTTGCATTATATTTAGAACCACTGGCAAAGATGACCCACCTGACTGGCTCCTCTGCTCAGGTAAAAATTATCAGAGAAGAACCCACCCACTTTAATTTTCACCTCTGATCCCTCATATATCCTCCTAATCAACCTTATAATTTTATCAGGGAATACAAATGCCTCCAATGACCTGCTCATAAAGTCCCAGCTTACTCTGTCAAATGCTTACTTTGCATCAAGACCCACCACCAACAGTGGTATTTTCTTAATTCTGGTTCCCTCTGAATCATCAATGTTCTGTTAATGTTGTCAAATGTTTGCCTCCCTTCCACAAAACCACACTGGTTCATATCTATCAATTTTGGAATTGCTTTTACCATTATAGACACACTTTATAACCATGGTTTAGTACTGAAATGGGCCTGTATGAAGCTGAACCTGAAGGGTATGTATCTTCTTTAGGTATTACAGCTACTGCCACTTTCTTCCAGGATGTTGGTACTTCTCTGAAAATACAGTTAAACAAAACCTTCCAGATTATCACTTTTTCCCTCCTAGCTTCCAAACTTACACAGGAATGCCATCTTTTCCTGGGGACTTTCCTGTGGATTGGTTATAAATCACCATTTTTATCTCATCTCGTCCTACCCTGTTAGTAATTGAGCCTCATCTGCCTCTGACCTTGGCATATTTAATTCTTCCATATACAATTCCATTTGTACCTTTTCTTGATATCCATATTTCTCTGCTTTATACAGACTTTCATAAAATTTCTGAAATATTTCTAATACCTCTACAGCAGTGGTGCACAACCTTTTCGTGGGAAGGGCCACTACACAAATTCTTAATGCATCTGCGGGCCACCTCAAAACATAGTAAGTCATTACGAGTTAACAACAGGTATAGATGACTGGCATTTTTACTTAAGACAGCAGTCATGAAATTGCCTGTTTTCTACATCAACTTTGCATTTAACTTTATTCTGGCTTGCAGCCATGACTTATTACAAACTCTTGCAGAAAGTTACTACTGTTTACAGAGTATAAGTTATAAACAAGAAAGAATAGTTACTTCCACGGCTAAATTTAGAGGTGTGTGCAACTGCAGTCAATTAGGTTAAGTAAGCATGTGCTGGAAACTTTGCATGAATGGAGTAAAGCATAGTATTTTTTCACTTTTCCTTAAAATTTTTTAGTTACTGTCTGGGGCAGGATGGCGTTGCGTGGAGGGCCAGATTTGGCCCCCGGGCTGGACGTTGTGTGCCACTGCTCTACAGGATCTCTTATCTTCCTTGTTGTAGGCTCCCTAAGCTTGGTGAACACCCATTCTACTTTCTATTACTTAAGTCATTGTGCTAAGTTTCTGTGCTCTAGAGTTATTACTACAAAAACAGTTACTTAACAGCAATCTTTCTACAGTCATGCATACTCGAGGTAATCCCTTACTTTCTGTTTAACATTCTGCAGTTGCTCCTCTTGTTCTGTGAGATTCCCCCATTCGGTACTACTTTAACATTTGTCAGACCCTCCAAATAGCTCTTGCTACTTCTTAACCATCTCTCTCTCTCTCTCTCTCTCTGTCTTTCTCTCTTTTCACCCTATCCACATTAATTTTATCCCACTCCCTAACTATATTTTCAGAAGAATTTTCCATCTTCACTAATGGTTCTGTAATAATTTCCTCTTCCCATTCCTTAAATTCCTCTCTTTTCAAAAGATAGACGGGAAAGTGCCAGTGTCTTATTTTATTTCATTACCTTGTGTTTTTATTTTAGTTATTATTGCTGCATGATCTGAAACAGTTATTTGGGTATGTATCAAGACTTTCAATTAAATGCACATGTTCATGTGAAATGTAAATTTTGTCTACTCTAGCCCAGTTTTTGTATCTTGGGGAATATGTAAATTCACTCCGAACACCTAGCACTGAATTTGCATCTTCTATGCCAAATATTTTCATACATTTCTTCAAAAATCTACCCTCCTTTGTTATATTTTCCCTTCTGGGCCCACCAAACACATCTTCACTGTTAAATCCCAGTCCCCATGTACAAATAATACACCTTGTTGAAAGATTATTTCTTCCAGAATTTTCTTAAGCTCCATTATAGCAGTTGTAAGTGAAATGCATAATCCTCCTCCCTTGCCAGTAGCCCCTTAATACTACAAATCTACCATTATATTTTTTATCCTCTTCTATTATTACTGAAGCCCCTCTTGGAATTAATATAAGTACTCTTTTCTTTTGTCCAGGGTATTTCACTGAATAATCCTCCTGAAAACCTTTATCAAATTCACATTCTCTTCTTTCCAAGTGTGTCTCCTGTAGCACAGCTATTCACACACCACATTTTTTAATACAGTTCACTACTCTTTCTTGTTTGTATTTATCTGTGAGACCACTGACATTTAAAGACATTACAAAAAGCATCACTGTGTTAAAAAGTTATTTCCACCTTTTATGTGTAACAGCTTTTTTAAGTGCCTAGTTCCAGCTTTTGTATTACATGCATATACTGCCTGGCAGTTTGATCTTTTATGCAGTTGTTTTTTTGTCATATCCATTTGAACCTATGTCACATCTTACAAAACATTTTGGTTTACTAAAAGCCCTCAAACAAAAAAAAAAAAAAACAAATACCTGTCCAATATCCACCTAAAACCTATTAACTTAATACTAGCACATAAAAAATATGTGTAGAGCACAACGTGTGTGTGTAACTTAAAGAAGCATTACCAGATGTAGGCACATGTACGAGTGTGGTAGTAAGTCTGTTTATGAGTGTGGTAGCCAGTCTGTTTATAAGTTTCAGTTACTAAGCCTCAGTCCTGATGTGTTTGTGTGTAATAAAGTTGCTTGAACTGAACCCACAACTGTTCGCCTGTTTTATGTCGGAACCGGGATTGACAGTGCAATTCTTCAAGCCACGAGATACAGAGTTGACAGTGATGGTATATTGAGCAGGTTGGGTGATACAGTGCTCAAACGATCAAAAAGGGCCAGAAACGAACTTCAGGTAACCAAACCCTGCCCAGATGATTTTGCAAAAAAAAAAAATTAAACAGAGTATTTGTAAGGCATAAAACACATTAATAATCAAACAAGAAGCACAAAACGCATTATTAATCAAACAAAAGGCACAAATGCATTATTAATTAAACAAAGTGTTTGAAACCACAATATTTGATAAAACTACCAGAAGTGCTTATCTGGAGCTCAGCATTACCTCCGGTTTGCACAACAAGCATGTTTAAAGTAAAAGCTGCTAAAGCTGCTAATGCTCGCTGGAGGTCCTCATCCCACCCCCACCTGAAATAAAAAAGACCACAGTAAAGAACTTCTCGAAAGCCGACTTCACACTTCTAAAGACTAGTGTGGTCTCCTTTAAGGCCCCCGAGCCGGCGGAAAACAGTACTCAAGCCACTGAATCACTTACAAATGCCTTCTACCAGCACCTGCAGGACTTCATGGATAAGGCAATCCCAAGCAAAACAAAGACTCTTTGTACCAAAGGCAAGCATCCAGTCTGGTGGACCCCAGCCATAAACAAACTCTACAACAAAAGGAGGAAGCTACTACAAGATAGAGCAAAATCCTTAAAAGGTAAGACACCCTTGATCACTATAAGTAAAAAATTAAGAGCTCTCATAAAATCATCCAAAGCAAATTTTGAGAGAAAAATAGCTAAAGACTCAAAAGACAATCATAAGGCCTTCTTTAGCTATGTTAGAAACCTGGGAGGAAACTCCCAGATATGCTCAGAACTAGTTCAAAATGATGTGAAGATTACTGATCCTACAGACATTGCCAACATACTGGCTGACAGGTTCAGTGCAAACTTCTCCCCAAAAGGAGAGATATCTATACCAGCGATTGCAGCCCCCAAACATCTCCAACGCCCAAGTGAGAACTGCTCTCTCCAAAGCAAAAACACAGCATCCATGGGACCTGATGGTGTCCCCGGCTGTGTGCTCCACGAACTCAACGAGAATTAAACCCACAGCTAGGACAGCTGTTTAATCATAGTCTTACCTCTGGATACGCACTCCAGGAGTGGCGCACTGCAACTGTGGTCCCACTTCATAAAGGCGGTGCCTCCACCGACCCTGGAAATTACCGGCCCATTAGCTTGACAAGCCTTATCTGCAAAGCCATGGAGAGGATCATAATGGACCTCATAAATAAAGCCATAGGGAATTTGCAGACTTTGGATCCATCCCAGTTTGGCTTTGTCAAAGGCAGATCATGCCTTCTAAACTTGGTTGACTTTTGAAACAGTCACCAAAGCCATTGATGAGGAAAGGCAGTCCATACAGCCTACCTCGATCTGGCGAAGGCCTTCGATACAATACCCCACTCGGGTATCATTGAAAAACTCATCAGCTTAAATGTTAACCCATACATCACAAGATGGGTTGCAAACTGGCTGAGTGACAGAACCCACAGGGTCAGAGTTGCTGGCGCCATGTCAGACTCAAAGCCTGTCACAAGTGGTGTACCACAGGGCTCAGTCCTGGGCCCACTCTTGTTTGGCATCTACTTTTCCAGTACAAGCAAACACAGGAGGGTTATGGCTGACAAAGTTTGCAGATGACTGCAAACTGGGCGCCATAGTAGAAAACACATCTGACACAGATATCCTTTCAGAAGGGTCTCACAGAAACGGATAACTGGTGCCAGAGCCATGGCCTAAAGTTAAATGCCAAAAAATGCATAGTCATACCCTTCGGGAAAAACAAGGTTACCCCTAGCTACCAAATAGGTGGCAATCCACTGAGCACAGAAGAAGTTATCAGGGACCTGGGGACCCAGGTTGATAGTAGTCTGTCATTCGACACCCATGTAGCTAAAGTAGTTAGGAAGACCTTCTACATTGCCCACCTTATCATGAAGGGATTCTCATCTAGATCAGGGGAGGTCATAGTCTCCCTATACTCATCACTCATCAGACCAATGATTGAGTACAATGCCCCATTCGGAATGTATCTGACCCGACACTTGCAGCAGCTGGAGAGGCCACAAAAGTTCCTCACCAAAAGGATAAAGGGTCTCAAACATCTGTCCTATGCTGCCCGACTGAAAGAACTCCAGCTCTATTCAGTTGTTTACCGCTTGCTCAGAGGTGACCTTTGCCTAACATACAAGGCCATGTCAAACCCAGATTTGATGAATATGCTGCACCTCAAAAAGTCTAGATCCGTCAGAGCCACAAGGGCGGGAGACTTAAACCTCGACACGGCTATTAATAGGACGTGCTGGAGGGATAGATTCATCACCCAAAGACTCCCTATGCTGTGGAATAAAATCCCGGTATATGTGAGGCAGAGCACCTCGCTGGCCTTGTTCAAGAGAAATCTTGACCAATGGATGGGAGATCGCAGATATACCCCAGGGATTACCTCAGTGTCACTGCTCGACAGAGGCACAGCAAAATAATGGGTATAGTTCCCCATACTAAAGGGGTGGCGTAAGCCACAAAACTATGGGCTAGGCTTGTAAATGCCCTCGGGCAGATAGCCTAGTATGAACCTATGAACCTATGAACCTATGAACTGCTTCATGTGGTCCCGTGTTTTGACTTCTTCAGACTTCATTTGCCTATTGCCATTTAACCAGACAGTGTGGTTGGGAAGTTGAGGCTAGGCTCCTCAATAGTCGACTGGACATCAGAAGTAACTACCTATGAACCTAAGGAAAACACCACTAGAAAGTAAAATGCCACTTTGGCATTATTTTCAACAAAAGCCCATAACTGCAAAAAAATATTCTGAGCTCAAATATTCAACATACCACGTATGAACTACCACTACTACCTGAACTATGACTGAACTTGTGCAAACTAAATTCAAATCAGGACTTACAAAAATGACTGAGAAACATTTACAAATGGAATTGTGCAACAGTACATAGCAGTATGACAAGTCCCCAAAATGACTACTGTAAAAATGTCACACCAAAGCTCCAAAGTTAAAAAGTTACAACTTACAACACACGTCAGGCTTTTATTTTAACACTACTGTCAACAAATGCCCATAACTCTTCTAAAACATGACATTTAGGCTTAAAATTTTCAACACACTAAAACTATAAAACAAAATGTATGTAATTTTAATCCAAGATGTGATTTGTAGAAACAAATGCAATATGACCTTTGCAAATAAATGTAATTGTACAATGACACAAGTTTCACATTATAGTTTGAAAAAAATGCTCTCTAAAATGACTGTGTTAAAATTTTTTTTTACCAAAATTCCACAGAGTTAGAAAGCTGCAGAATAATAATTTAGTTAAAATAGGAGGAAATATTTTCTATTTAAAATAGAAAACATAATTGTCATACCACTAAAAAAAAATGCAAACTGGGAAAATTAATAAACCTAAACGACCCCCTGGCCAATTTCTCCTTTCCTACTCACTGGTCAAAAAATGGAACTCTCTCCCACCCCTGCTTAGAATCACTACAAACTCTGAACATTTTAAATCCCTAGTCTACTCCCACCTCTCCCAAAACTGGAAATGTAATTGTACCCTTCCGAGCTAAATCCTTCTTATGTCTCCTAGACATGTTCATAGGTTCATAGGTTCATACTAGGCTATCTGCCCTAGGGCATTTATAAGCCTAGCCAGAGTATGTTTGGCTTTCGCCACCCATTTTAAATTAATTTTGCTATGCCCTTTTTCGAGGTTAGTATACTGTGCCTCTGTCTAACAGTGACACAGAAGTGATACCCGGGGTAAACCTATGATCTCCCATCCACTCATCAAGATTCCTCTTGAAGAGAGTCAATGAGGGACTCTGCCTAACCTGGACTGGGATTTTATTCCATAGTGAAGGGAGCCTCTGGGTTATGAATCTGTCCCTCCAGCATGTCCTATTTATTTCAGTGCTGAGGTTCAAGTCTCTCGGCGTAGCTCGATGGGATTTGGATTTTTGAGGTGCAGCATGTCCCTTAATTCCGGGTTGGACATGGCCTTATACGTCAGGCACAGGTCACCTCTGAGCAGGCGGTATGCCACTGAGTAGAGCTGGAGTTTCTTTAACCGGGCAGCATATGGCATCTGTTTGAGCCCTTTGATCCTCTTGGTGAGGTACTTTTGGGGTCTTTCCAGTTGCTGCAGGTGTTTGGTAAGGTACATCCCAAAAGGGGCATTGTACTCGATTATGGGCCTGATGAGGGATGAGTAAAGAGGCACGATGACCTCCCCTAATCTAGATGTGAATCCCTTCATGATTAGGTGGGCTATATAAAATGTTTTTCTAACCACTTTGGCCACGTGGTTGTCAAATGAGAGAATGCTATCAACTTGGGTCCCCAGGTCCCTAATGACTTCTTCTGTACTTAATGGATTACCACCTATGTGGTAATTGGTGGGCACTTTGTTTTTGCCAAAGGGGATGACTATACACTTTTTGGCGTTTAGCTTGAGGCCATGGCTCTGGCACCAGTTGTCTGTTTCTATGAGGCCCTTTTGGAGGATGCTTGTGTCGGCTGGAGAGTCGATTATGGCGCCCACTTTGCAGTCATCTGCGAACTTGGTCAGCCACAGTCCTTCCGTGTTGGCCTGTACCTCCGAGAAATATATACCAAACAAGAGAAGTCCCAGGACTGAGCCTTGTGGGACGCCACTAGTAACTGGTTTGGAGTCTGACATGGCTCCAGCAATTCTAACCATGTGGGTTCTGTCCTTGAGCCAGTTTGCAACCCATCTAGTGACATAGGGGTTTATATTTAAGCTGGTGAGCTTATCTATAATGCCTGAGTGGGGTATTGTATCGAAGGCTTTTGCGAGGTCCAGATAGGCTGTGTGGACCACCTTCCCTTCGTCAATGGCCTTGGTGACTGTTTCAAAGAAGTCAACCAAGTTTAAGAGGCAGGATCTGCCCTTAACAAAGCCAAACTGGGTAGGATCCAGTGTCTGTAGGTCCCCAATATCTTTATTTATGAGGTCCATGATGATCCTTTCCATAGCTTTTCAGACCAAGCTAGTCAGGCTTATGGGGTGATAGTTTCCAGGGTCCGTTGAGGCACCTCCTTTGTGGAGAGGGACCACTGTTGCTGTACGCCACTCTTTAGGTACATATCCTGTAGTAAGGGTGAGATTGAACAGTAGTTTTATGTTTGGGTTTAGCTCTTCTTGGAGTTCATGTAGGACGCAGCCTGGGACACCGTCTGGTCCCATTGATGCTGTGTTTTTTGCTTTGGAGAGGGCGGCTCCCACCTGAGCATCTGAGATGTCGGGGGGGCAGCACTCTGCTGGGATAGATATTTGCCCTTTTGGTGGGGAGTTTGCTGAACCTGTCAGCTAGGATGTTGGCAATGTCTGTGGGATCAGTGTATTTTTTGTCATTTTGGACTAATTCTGAGCATATCTGGGAATTCCCACGCAGGTTCCTAACATAACTAAAGAAAGCCTTGTGATTATCTTTAGTGTCCTGTGCAATTTTTCTCTCGAAGCTGGCCTTTGACGATTTTATGAGTGCCCTTAGTTTTTTGCTAATACTGATCAGAGATGCCTTCCCTTTTTGGGATTTTACTCTATCATGTAGTAGCTTCCTCCTTCTATTGTATACTTTGTTTATGGCTGGGGTCCACCAGACAGGTCGTCTGCCTTTGGAGGATTGGGTCTTGGGTTTATTTGGGATTGCATGATCCATGCATTCCTGAAGGTGTTCATAGAATGCATTTATAAAGGATTCTGCGGTCTGGGTCGTATTTTCCACAGGCCCGGGGGCTTTGAAGGATTCCACCTCGGTTTTGAGGAGTGTGAAATTTGCTTTAGAGAAGTTTTTCACTGTGGTTTTCTGGGCAGGGGGTGGGGTCGGGATGTGAATATCCAGTGAGATCAGTTTATGGTCTGATCTTACCAGTGAGGGATACACTTCTGGTCTGGAGCATAGAGTCCCCTTGTTGGTGATGATCAGGTCCAGTACATTTTCCCCTCTTGTGGGAGTGGTAACAAGTTGTTCCATAGCATTTGAGTTTATGAATTCTAGGAACCTTTGGGCAAGGGTGTTGGAGCTAGAGTAATGCTCCCAATCTATGTTTGGGTAGTTGAAGTCGCCCAATATAATGGTGTTCGGAGAGACCTTCATATTTTCCAGTGTTCTCAGGAAGGCCGAGTGGGGTTCCTGGGTTTGGGAGGGTGGTCTGTAGCAGGCTATAAACTGGAAGGCGGTTTTACACACTGTTAGTTGCACATGGATAGTCTCTGATGCTTCGTGCTTTGCCACCAACCTAGAGGTGTGGGTATCTTTGATGAATATCGATACTCCCCCTCCTTTTGTGGTTCGGTCCAAGTTTTGGGGCCAAAAAGCATGGTATGAGGTATAACCTGGTAGTGCTGGGGTGCTCTCGGGAGTCCTGAACCAGGTTTCTGTTACTGCACAGATATCGATGTTCTCCATGCTAAGGAGAGTTTCGAGTGCATCTTGAGGTTTAGACTTCTAGCGTTGAGTAGCATTACTCTTAGTTTCTTATCCCTTGTGATACCTATGGAGGTGGGTTTGTCTTTTGAGCCTTGCCTAAAAAAGGCACTATGGGGGTAGCAAGAGCCTTTGCCAATATCCGAAAGCCCAGGGGTGACAGGTGCAAGCCGTCCCTAGCAAAGCATCGTGGCTTGTCGTGCATATCATCCCAAGCTGACAGGCATTGGATCCCCTTTGAATGACACCAATACTTAAGCCAATTGTTGAAATTGATCATCTTGTCTTCATATTGTGGCATCATTCTTGGTGAGGGTAAGATGCTACTCAAGGTCAGGGTCATACCAGCCTGGGCTACATGCTCAGAGAGCTCCTCTATGTGTATGTCTCTTTTCATGTAGTCCAGGGAGGTACGTCTCAGGTCATTCACACCAGCATGGACAATGACTGAGTCATATTTGTACTTGCCTTGGAGTGACCTGAGTGCTTGTGTTATGT
Organism: Protopterus annectens; assembly: GCF_019279795.1. Classification (NCBI taxonomy): domain Eukaryota; kingdom Metazoa; phylum Chordata; order Ceratodontiformes; family Protopteridae; genus Protopterus; species Protopterus annectens. The sequence goes on from NC_056735.1 coordinate 135,795,976, forward strand.
GGCGGATCCTAGCGCCAGACAGGCTGCTCACCGTGACCTTCTCCTTGTTCAGCCTGGTGAGTGGGACGTCAGTGTGCCTGACGATAGAGTCACCTATTACAAGTGTATCAGGTGTGTTGTTTAGCCTTAAGGGCTGTGACTGTTCGGCACACTGGCTTTGTGAGATATGTGTTGCACGTGTTTTGTTTTGGGGTAGCGGTTGCTTGGGTGTCTGCTTTGGAGGTCTCTGCTGCTTAGGCAGATCTTTATTTAGAGCCTCCGGTATGTTTTTGTGTGATTATGTGTTTGGTTTGCTGTCGTGGTAGGTCTATGTGAGACTGGAATTGTAGTGAGTGCGGTTTCCTTCTCCTCCTGACTGGTTATGCCAGTACTGAGTTGAGAGAGCTTAGCCTCCAGTTTGGCTATATGGTTGCATCTCTCACATGTGTTGGAATTTGTTGGGAGGAGGAGAGGGTTGTCTGTGTACATGAGGCAGTTGTAACATTGCCTCAAGATTCCCATATTCACCAGCTGGACCGAGAGGAGATTGACAACTGACCTTTGGACATGCTAGAATAATATTGGGAATTCCTTTATAATTGAAAACAAGGGCCAATGGGGAGCGAGGGTGTAGTGCTTTTAATTTTTAGTGCCGACTTATAATTGCTTTAGTGAGCAAGTGCCAGGTAACAAGTGCAATGTGTTACAGGTAACTTAAATGCAAAAGCGACAAACAGTAACTTTCTTTCAAGCGAAGCAAGGAAATAAGTACAGTAAGCAATGCAGATATCACTAGGGATCCACAGAAGCGCTGAGAAGCCGCGTTTTAGGTGGAATTAGCGTTCCAGGGGAATAACAAGCATACAAAACAAAGCTAGATTCAGCAGGCCTGGATCTAGTCTATGCTACAGCAAACAAGGTGTACCAATTTCAGTAAGATACAGTTCAAATATTCAGGCACTATAAACCTCTAACCAGAAATTCCCAGCTCAGAAGGGCAGAGTCCAGCCTCTCCTCCCACAAGAGTGCAGACCACGAACCTTCTTAATGTAAAATAACTGGCCTGAAGCCCAAGTGCTTTAAACCAGAGCTAATACACTTTAAGAATAACAGACACTGAGCTCTCAATCAGCAGTTCCCAACTTAGAAGGATGAAAGCTACCTGTCCTGCCACCACAGTGCATGCCACAAACCTTCCTAATGTAGAACAACTGGTCTGAAGCCCAAGTGCTTAATCCAAAAGACTTAGAATGATAGCTACACTTTAACCAAGTTACTACCAAGCAGTAATAAATACAACTGAATACTTTAAATAATGCCTGGATTAGTGCTCAAGTTATACAAACAAAGCTAGATTCAGCAGGCCTGGATCTAGTCTATGCTACAGCAAACACGGTGTACCAATTTCAGTAAGAAAAAATTCAGATATGCATGCACTATAAGCCTTCAACCAGAAATTCCCAGCTCAGAAGGGCAGAGTCCAGCCTCTCCTCCCACAAGAGTGCAGACCACGAAACCCTCTTAATATAAAATAACTGGCCTGAAAGCCCAAGTGCTTAAACCAGAATTAATATACTTTTAGAATAACAGACAGTGAGCGCTCAATCAGCAGTTCCCACTACAGTGCAGACCACAAACCCTCTCAATGTAAAACAACTGGTCTGAAGCCCAAGTGTTTAAACTAAAAGGCTTAGAATGAGTTACACCAAGCAGTAATAAATACAATTGAGAACGTTTAAGATGACGCAAAAGCAAAATAAAGTAGGAAGAAACACAAGTACAGTAAAAGGAGAAGATTTTTTTTTTTTTTTTTTTTTTAGAAAAGTAGCAAAAGCAGTAGTAAATACAATTCTCATGCAGTGCAAGCTGGCACACTTGAATATGTAGCAATATTAGTCCACACACAGTTTGAAAAAATGTAATTAAATTAAAAAGGACTAAGTGCAGAAAGGGTTTATTAGGTAGAATGCGGTAAAGAGATGTCCTGGGGGAGTGTCTTAGATCAAATCTACAGTGGGGCGGGCACTGCAAAAGCCACCAAATTTAAACTACGACCAAGAATAGGGAGGGGGGGGGTGGGGGAGCAATTTCAACACAGATGTAAGGAATGTGCAAATTATAAAAAAATATATATACTGTTTTCTATAGATTTGCAGAGCAGTAAGACACAGATATCAAGCAGACAATTTAGCTCTATAATACAGAATAACACAGAAAATATACTCAGCTCTATAACTTGAAGATAGTTCTGTAAGGCTGTCTCTCAAACTAAGGTTCCAGTTTGAATACAGGTTGTTAATTAAAAGGAGACACAGCACTAGCTAAATTATATCAGCTGAAAGACAAGGCAGGAAATGAGGGGGGTGGGGGAGCAGTTTCAACACCTTCAAACGCCTCTACTTTCTACTATTTCTACAGCTCCCCCCTCTACTTCAAATGTATATTGAATTTTTCTCCCCAGTGTACTTACTATTTCAATACTCCCCATCTCTACTCTGAGCAAATGGCTCTACATGCAAATTGCTCTCTGAATGTGACTGTAAAAATGATACTATTCACATATTTCATACATATGTGTTCTTTTGCATTATTCTATGAATAATTTGTACAAATGTATGCTTGCTTGTTTTAATTTCTGTAATTGTTTTTATTTTTACTTGTTTTCATTTCTGTAATTGTTTTTATTATGGAGCTTTTCTCCCTGGGCCTCCACTGAAAATGGGCCTTTTGGGCCCAGTGGACCTCCCTGGTTATCAAACTGGAAAATATTATATTATATATATTACAGATGCCAATTTTATAAGTGCACTACAAAGGTACTTGTGGGTGTGCAAGGTACTGATATTGCTGTATGCTGAGGGTTTGTGCCTCATATCACTGGGCATGTGGGAACATCAGTTTTATGCACTCCCTCTTGTGCCCTACTGCCTACACACACACACACACACACACACATTATATATTACTATTCAATATATACATCAATGATATTTACAAATGCTTAAACTCACATTTAGTCCAATATGCAGATTATTCCACTGTCGTCATGTGCAGGCAAAACAACTGAACAACTTTGACCTATGGTGCAGACAGGTAAAGCCATTAATGCACCCCAGATGTCCTGTGATGAATTAGTGACACAGACACTGGCAGGGGACTTGGAAAGAAGGAGTGAGCAGTCAATGTCAACTCACACATCTTGGGGGTAGGGAAGGAAGGAACCCTAAGCTCACTGTCACAAGCAGCATACAAGCTTGAAAAGATCTGTGCTGCATAACTTGTGAGCCACTTAGTTGGGGGTGGGGTTGCACATGTGCAGAAATGCACATACACCTCCTGAAGGCAGCAACAGCAGAGCTGGCAAGGTTGCTGAGAGATATGGGAGTTAGGGCACACTACTGGGTAGCAGTATGACACTGCATCAGTTTCTTAGATTTTCTCTGGACATGGTTCAAGTTGAGCCAAGGGAAGGCTAAGGCATGTATGGTAAACCTGGTGAACAAGAGGAGGAGCTGGTGGCACCTGATATCTGCAGTGGGCTGGGGAAAAACAAAAAAAAAACAAAAGTGAATAACTACAACCCATGACTTAGCAAGTCCTTCACTACACTGAAAATACCTAAATGAATCATAATGTTAATGTTAGCTTTATTACAAACATATGTAAATTCATTCAGTAGCACTGCAAAAAAATACCTCCACTACTGATCAAGTATCACACACCAAACTACTTGGCGTAATCGTAGATCAATACTTAAAAGGTGACTTTCACATAAATTATGTGAATATCAAAAAACAAAGAAACTTGGGATGCTACACTAAGCAAAATACTTAACTGGCTATGCACGTTATACAACTGCTATGTCACTACCTTCTTCCCACTCTTCTATAGTCATCAGCAATCCCTATCAACCTACAAAAAAGTTGCATAAAAATCTGGAACAGGAACAAGCATACAAAAATCATCAGACATGCAAGCTACTTAACAAAAAAGTATACAACCCAAACAAATGTCCAACAAAAAACATCTTATCTAAATGTATAGCCTTCCTCAACCTCTAAAGGACACAAGAAAAACAACTACTTCCTTCGTCTTCTTTCAGCTTTTCCCAGTTAGGGGTCGCCACAGCGGATCACCTGTCCGCTCATGATTGGCAGTGGAGTTTTACGGTGTCGAGTTGCCAGCCCGGCGCCCAACCTTCCACGGAAGGCACACACATGGACAAACTCACGCTTAGGGCCAATTTTGAGTGTCCAATCCACCTACAGCATATCTTTGGGATGTGGGAGGAAACCGGAGTACCCGGAAGAAACCCAAGCGACCACAGGGAGGACATGCAGACTCCGCATAGAAGGCACCCCAGCTGAGGATCGAACTGGAGAACCTCTTGCTGTGAGGCGGCAACGCTAACCGCTGCACCACTACGGCCGCCCTGTTTTTTTTTTTTAAGAAAAACAACTACTTCCAGTGACTAAATATACTGATAATGCTGGTGACTCACTATAGTCAATCTGATTAGCAGCACAGCACAGAATTCATTACCTAAAGACATCAAAACTGAATGATATAAGCTCTACACTGCCACACAAAAATCTAATTAGTTAAAACAAATACAAATTGTACTTATAAACTCCACAACACATCAGAATTATGGACTCTTTCTTTAACCAAAGAAAACTATAACTGCATATGGTATAATATGCCTTTCAAAAGCAAATTACTTATGAAAACCTACAATCAAAATAAGTACCACAAACTACTCTCTAATCTTAGTTATTAAACCTACTAGCAATACTTCAGGGTCTCTTTACTTAACAGAATTCTACACCACTAACTGAAAACTACAACATTTCTAACACAGCACATTATAAAAGTAAACTCAAACCATCATTTGATTCTTGAAAAGTTGACACTGTTCTGTTTCAAATGTTGTCTGCAACCTTGTGCAACTTCAGGGTTATACAGAAGAAGAAGCTTGGTCCCACCTGGATATAATATCCTAAGACTAGACCGAACTTCCAAAAAAGGTGGAGGAGTTGCTATCCTATATAAACCTAGCTTACAATTAACCACTCATAACTGCAAACCACCTCCAGACTCCAATGCAGAAATTCTCATCTCCAAACTTCTTATTAACAATGCCAAATCCATCTATATCGTTTGTATATATCTACCTCCTGGTAATAACATAGCAACCATGGAAAATATACTTTGCTGGCTATCCCAAAACCTGCCTCAAGAAACTATCATTCTAGGTGACACAAATATTGACTGGACCTGCTTCTGCAGCAACCTCCCCTCAAGCCATATAAACCTATATGGGTATTCCCAAACCATTACCTCCCCTACCAGGATAAATAAATCCAACAAGAAATCAAGCTTATTAGATTGGATTCTCATTAACCATCATCCTCAAACTTATGACTCAGGAACCCTCCCTGATGATTTAAGTGACCACTCTCTTACCTATATCATCAGACATAAAACCAACTTTCCCTCTCCAACATCCATTAAAAACATCAGATCTAAAAAGAACTTTAACCCTGAACTTTTCCAGATGGAACTAATAGCATGTAACTGGTCACCCTTACAAAACCTACCTTTAGATGAAGCCGTTCGTTACTTTAACTCCAACTTCCTTGCCATCCTGAACCACCATGCCCCTACCAGACAAATTAGAGCTAAAAACAAACATGCTCCATGGCTCTCTAAAGAAACCAAACAAAACATCAATGCTAGAAACAAACATTGGGCAAAATGGAGAAAAACACAAAACCCTATACACCAACAAACCTTTAGACAACTAAGAAACCAAACTAAAAAAGCTATAATATCTGACAAAAAAAAACTACTACCTCCTATCCCAACAAGCCAGTCAAAACAAGCCAAATAAATTTTGGTCTAGTATCAACTAACTACTTCATCCAGGTCAATCCACCACTCCTAACCCTCAAAACACTGAACACAAAACACCAATAAATATAGCCAATGATTTTAATACCTTTTTCAATGACACTATACAAACACTAGCTAGTCAGCTGTCACCTAACAACTTTACTTTACCTACTAATAAAGCAACCTCTCCCCCTCCTTTTCACTTTCAACCCATCCCAACATCATATATACTAACCCTTCTTCAGAAATTGAAATCATGCTCTCCCTCAGCAGACCAACTACCTGCTGAATTCCTACAACTAGCCGCTCCAATACCTATCCTGATCAATAGAACTATTACCGAAAGTTATATCCCTACTTTATGGAAAATTTCCCATATTATCCCCCTCCACAAAGGTGGGCAATCCACTGAACTCTCCAACTATCATCCCATTGCCCTGCTCTCACCTCTGGCAAAGATCATGGAAAAATGCATTCACAAACAACTACTTCACCATCTAACACAAAATAGTTTACTAGCCAACTGTCAGCATGGTTTTAGACCTTCACATAGCACCACTACTGCCCTTCTTTCCTTCACAGATAGTATCAACAAACACCGCAATCTAAACAAACTTTCTTCTGCCCTATTTATTGACCTGTCTAAAGCTTTTGACATGGTAAATCACCAAATTCTCATCACAATACTAAAATCCCTGTCACTTGATACATCCTCCATAAAGTGGTTCCAGTCTTACCTTGACAAAAGACAACAGGCCGTACTATGGCACAAGTCTCTCTCTACTCACTTGCCAGTCAACCTTGGTGTCCCCCAAGGATCCATCCTTGGACCTCTACTTTTTTCCATTTTCATCAATGACCTTCACCTTGCCATCCCTCAGCCCCCTCCTTTTCTGAACTTCTCTACCTTACCCAGCAAGTCTTTAACACAGTTGAGCAATGGTTCACACATAGATGCCTTCTCTTAAACCCCAAAAGACTAAAGTCCTCCTTTTCTCTCCTACTAGAAAATCGCCACCATTGGATTTCTCAGTTAACTCTACCAATAAAACTATTATATCCCCTGAACCTACCACCAAACTATTAGGAGTCACCATTGACAATAATCTAAACTTTGATATCCATATAAACAATACTATAAAAACTGTCAACAAAAAGCTAGGCTCTTTATATAGGATAAAATCATTTCTCCTACCTTCAGCTCGAACCACAATAGCACACACTCATCTAATCTCTCCTCTTCTATATGCCTCACCTATTTTTACTAAACTATCTAAAAATAATCTCAGCAAACTGGAAATGTCCTACAATAACATCGCCAGATTTGCAACAGGTAACCCATTTAGAACCCATCACTGCCTTAATTTAAAACAGCTAGGATGGCTTGAACTACAAAATCTAATTAAATACCATCAACTAACTATAGCTCACAAAACCCTTTACACACCTTCCAAAACACCTATTCTTTCCACACTAATCACTCCCTATAAAAACCTAGATTCCTTAAGGTCTTCTCAGAAACTTCTAGCACACACTACTAAAACAAACAACACGGCTGGTGACTCACTTTTTTCTAATATAGTTGGAAAAGCCTGGAATCTCCTACCAAACAAACTCTCCACACTTCCCTCACTTTCCTGTTTCAAAAACAATCTGAAAGTGCATCTCAAAACTCACTGGTTATGCCCATGCTCTAAACCTGACTAGCTCAAGAGTCACTAAATACTCTGATCTTCCCATCCCATCTACTCATCTAAAGAAACTTCTTCCTTATAAAATTAGTTCTACTAACTATCTCTAGAAAACCTAATCTATATTACTTTCATTTGCTATGACTGTATTCTACACTGTAAATTTTGGGATTTTAACTGCATCCTTTGTTATGCCTGTATTCTACACTGTTAATTTTTTACTATGATAACCTGTAATTGGCACTGTAAATAGAATTTATTTGTCTTCTATATCCGTAGATAGAATTGTGTTAAATTCATTGTCTTACCTAGGAGCTTATCTCCCCGGGCCTCTACTGAAAATGGACATGTATCCAGTTAGAATAGCCCGGTAAACAAATGTAAAATAAAATAAAATAAATAAATAAGAAAAGAAGGCAGTTTCAGATAATCTTGACTTTTGACAAAATGAGTTCTTCAGTGAAGAAGGTGATTATATAACAGTAGAAGGAAAAAAAAACAACACAGGCAGGGAGGAGAAAGTAAGTGCACAGAGGTCCTGCTTGGTCTTATGGGGTGGCAAACTCAGGAGGAGTATTTTACAAATCCCAAACCCATCCTACAGAAGAAGGTGCACCTGATATTACTTTCCATCTTCTCGCCACTACAGATCAAGAGTTAAAGAACTGTGTTGTATTTCCTTGAACACTAATCAAGATCATTAGATACATTTGCTTCAATTTCAGGACAGCAAAATATTTTTACATAGGGCTTAAAAACTTACCTCCTGTGAGGTTTATCTGGTTTGGACCAAAAGCTGAGAAGGAATTTTGGGGACAGAACTCAGGACTGCCAGGGTTGCTTATTGGGCTCCATAAGCCAGAACTGGAAGAAAAGAGTGTGCATTAAATGTAGCATTTTGTCTTGAATAGTATTAAATAATTTACTGCCACACAGCTACACTTTGTAATTACAGCATGGCAAATGAAAATCCTGCATTACATTTGACATCAGATATTTTGCATAATAAGAAATATCAAAAAATGAGTTTAATGAAGTGTACCATAACCTTCCTAAAAAGGGACGAAAACTACACATTAAATTATAGTTGGCATCAAAAACAATCAGTGAAGAAATTACACTGATAGACTTGCTTTAAGCTAAAAAGAAGGTAATCTACTGTGCCACATTCAAAAACAAAACTTCAGCAAAGCAAGCCCCTGAGAAGATAACTGTTAAGTAATAACAAGCCATTTAATCACTACATAAAGACTGTAATAGGATTCTCACCTATCAGAACCATCACTGTCTAGTGAAGGTGCTTGAGAAATAGATGTAGCTCCACTGAGACTAGACATGCTTGTGGAATTTTTCACTGGGCCACATCCACCTAGGTAAAATTAATGCATAAAAAGAGATGAGGAAAATGTGACAATTGAACATTTAACAATTCATTTAAAAAGGAAAAGTAGCACACAGTTATGACAACATGCAATAAATGCAAAAGCAAAAAAAAAAAAAACTTGATATAAAAATAGAACCAGTAGACTCATTTATCTGATTAAACATATGGGCTGATGAAAATAATTTCCATTTTGGGAGGTATAATATCTGATTATGCCTTTACTTCAGACACACAGGCAAGCCAACAAATAAATGCTGGGATTCCTGAAATAATGTTTGAGGATAATGCCCTACCACATTATACTCAGACTCACAATTTATAAACTGTCATCTTTTAAATATGAATTCTAAAACAGCTTTGAACTGATAAAATCTCATTATTAGTAGCCTCTCATTAATTGACACTGCCATCATTCATTACCTATTATAGTTATAAGTTCATGATGTATTTGTATTTCTTTAGAGTATGGATGTAATCACTAAATTATCTGTAAAATCAAGCAACTGCACATTAGAAAAATGTGCAATATGCAAATCTGCAACAGACAATGCAGTCTCTGCTACATCACTACTTGAATATATCTGTGGACATACGAGCTATTGAAGAGACACCGCATAATCTACTGAAACTTGTCTTATTTTTGAGGAAAGGGGGAGATCCAATTTTGGTAAGAAAGTGAACTGTTTACTTGATAAGTAGTAGTGCACTATCAGCTTTTCTATTCAGACTTTGCATATAACACTTACACAAACAAAAGATGAAGGTAAGGGAAAAGGATTATGGTCTATGCTAGTAGATGAATGCGACAGCCAAGCTCTAGTAGAACTGCATCTCCCCCTCCCCATACTGACATTCATAGAACTCTATATTATCCTATGCTCCCCATGTTTTCACTAACTTCTCCATTTTGAACTGAGAGGTATTAACTTTTACTTATGGTATAAAACACAGACTTTTTCAGCATACCCCAGGGAATAGCATAAAAGGTATTTAATAACCCCCCCCAAAAAAAAAACCTCTTTTTTGGGAGAGAAACCTAGCTTGTATCAGTCGGATGAAATCTTACTGCAAAGTATGTAACATTATTACTACTTTAAATGAAAACCTTTAGTTGCTGTTATCATAAGGTAACATCAGAAAGCATTTTTATGTCACACTGCACAATTTACATGAAATCTGACAAATGACTGGGAAGGAATCCTACACCAAACTACATGGATCAATAACCAATGACAAATGTTCTGACTGATTTTATATCACAAAGTGCCAAAGATTTCCATGGACCCCCAGAGAGGCATCTCACTGACTGGAAAAATCAGACCCAGAGTAGTCTCTATTTCAGACGCATATACAAGTCCAACAAATGCTGGGATTACTAAAACAATCGTCTGTGGCTATTTACCCATTCATATTACGGATTACTGAGCTGTAATACTTGTAATGAAGCACACACAGCAAAAACGGACCGTTAATGTGCTATCTTTGTCAGAGAAAGTAAAATAGCTTACACAAAGGAAGAATTTGCAAGTTGCACATTACAATCACAGCACACCTATAATGCACTCCTGTCATAAAGCACAGTGCCCTCTCAGTGGAGTCAAAGCTACACCAGTTTGATCATGTGTAATTTGTACTGCAGCTATGAAATAAATAACTTTTTTTTCTTTTTACACTTTTATGACCTTTGAGAAAATTTTCTCTGTCGCTTTGTATGACCCTTTTTTGTTAAATGTTATGTTTTTTTTATGACCTTTGAGAAAGTTATACAGTTTTCTCTGTCACTCTGTATGATCACAAACATAAAATAGCTCTTTTTAGAGGAATCAAACATACTATATAATGTTCATCCTGCAAGGCTGTTGCTACCTTCCAATTTTGCAAAAAAAATGCATCCTTCTGAACAGGAGTGGCACAGTACAGTGCTCCTTATACTGGTATAAGGATGGAAATACCACGGGACTTTACATGGCATTAAAATACCCTGTCTTTTTTTGCTGGAGGTGTGAAAAATCAAATAAAGCAGACTGGATTCATATTTTTTATGAATGTAATAAAATTAAATCATATTGGAATGGAATCAATCATTTTTACAAGCGTTATTTAATGAATCCTTTATCTTAACTAAAGTATTGATAATTCTAAATGTAAATGAAGGTCCCTACCTGAATAAGACAAATATGTAATTGTTATGGATAATACTTGCTATATCTATGAAATGTGTAACCAGAAGGTGGAATTCAAATACACCCCCGACCTTGGAAGAATTTTACACCTTACTGAAGACAACTGCATTGATGGAAATAAAAATCAAAGAACTACGAATCTATCCCAGGCCATTTGTAAATAATCCTTGGAAGAAAGTTATATCTTTGTTGGAGACACTGCAATAATCAATATTGTATCTCTGATAACTGATCTGTTAATTCTATATTTAATAACATACAGTGTATATAACTGAAAGTCAGGCTATTGTAAATATTGTATAAAGTTTAAAATATTTAAAAATATGTAAATGTTATTTTAATTGAAAATAAAAAAAAATATTTGAGAAAAAAATATATTCTGTCTTTTGTATTAAGATGGCTTATTCACAGAACATTAAGTATTAAGCAAAAACCAAAACAACATCTAAGCAACTTTTTTAGTCTTTCGGCTTTTCTCGGTTAGGGGTCGCCACAGCTGAACTCTGGTCCGCTAATGATTGGCGTGGATTTTTCCAGTGTCGTGTTGCCAGCCCGACACCCAACTTCAAAGAAGGCGCACCGATTCACCCACACACCTACGTGCATGTCTTTAAACATCAGTCAAACGCAGGTATGACTAAGAAATACAAAAAGTTGCTGCCAGAAATGCATGGCGTCTGTGAAGTATTATGTTTGCAACTAAAGTGGTGTCAGTGATGCTTGTTTTTCATTTATATAAATGTAAGAGAGACTTTGGAGTGATTAAGTATAATTTTTCTGCATTTTCTTGATGCCTTTAGCTAATTCCATCTAAAACGCTGATTTTCTAGAGTTTCTGTGATTTAGAAAGCTTGTTTCAGCTACATATTGAACTTATTTTACTGCCTGCACTTTAACAAAGTCGTTTTTGTGTTTAAATTACCTGCTTAACTGTTGTAGGCTACACACTCAAGTGGGATAGCCATGTCTGTGTATTTAAAGTGTTTTTTTTTATTGTATCTGCTTTATTTTCTGAAAAAAATATATATATACTTGTTTTCCCGCCTTTCTAAGCTAGTATTCAGGGCTGTGTTACAAGTTTCTGTGCTTGCCCATATTTTTCTGTTCACTGTGAGAAAGGGAGCTTTGAGCAGCCTACCTGTCCCTGGAGGAGTGGTTTCAGCCCAGAAATTAGTAGTTTATTGGCCATTTTGGGCTAATTTCTATCTTTTTCATTTCCCTGCTATAAAACCCGCATTTGTGTGCTGGGCAGCTAGGGTATAACTATTCCTGGCTCCACAAAGTCTTCTCTTCAATATTTCCATTGGAACTAGACAAACTTTCAACTTAAGCACTCAAACCATTCACTTCTCATCCCGGCACTTGCTCAAAACTCATAGCAAGCACTAATAAACCTTAGCACTAGACCCCCCTATACTGTAGAGAAGGACAAGGCTCTCTATTCGACCTTACCAGCCAATCAGTAAAACAGTTCACTGTACCTATCCAAGCATGTCCAAAAGGCAGTTTCAGGTGTACTCTCCGGTCCAACTGGTGAATCTGGGCATTTTGAGGCAATGTTACAATTGCCTCATGTACACAGACAACCCTCTCCTCCTTCCACCAAACACTAATACATGCGAGAGATGCAATTATACAGCCAAACTGGAGGCTAAGCTCTCTCAACCCAAGAATGGACCAGGCAGTCAAGAGGAGAAGGAAATTACTTGCATCACACCACCAGACTCACACAGACCTATGAAACCAGCACCGGCAAAAACCACACATAAATACACAAAAACATACTCGGAGGCTCTAAATAAAAATCTGCAAAAGCAACAGAGACCTCCAAAGCAGACATCCAAGCAACCTCCACCCCCCAACACAAACCATGAAACACATACTTCACAAAACCAGTGTGCCATGCAATCACAGCCCTTAAGGCAAAATAACATACCCAACACACTAGTAATAGGTGACTCTATAGTCAGGCACACTGACATCCCACTCACTAGGCTGAACAAGGAGAAGATTACTGTTAGCTGACTGTCGGGTGCCAGGATCCACCACATAACACAAGCACTCAGGTCACTCCAGAACAAGTACAAATATGACTCTGTCATTGTCTATGCTGGTGTGAATGACCTGAGCCATACCTCCCTGGACTACATGAAAAGAGACATGGAGAGCTCTCTGATCACATAGCCCAGGCTGGTATGACCCTGACCCTGAGTAGCATCCTGCCCTCACCGAGAATTATACCACGGTATAGAGAAAAAATTATCAATTTCAACAACTGGCTAAGCTTCTGGTGTCATTCAAAGGGGATCCAGTGTCTGTCAGACTGGGATGACATGCTTGACAAGCCACATTGCTTCGCTAGGGACTGTTTGCACCTGTCACCCTTAGGCTTTCGAACACTGGCCAAGGCTCTTGCCACCCCCATACTGCCTATTTTAGGCAAGGCTCAAAAGACAAAACCACCGCCGTAAATAGCGCAAGTAACAAAAAGCTGAGGGTAATGCTACTCAATGCCAGAAGTCCAAACCTCAAAATGCACGCACTCGAGGCACTCCTCAGTATGGAGAAAATCGATATATGTGCAGTAACAGAAACCTGGTTTAAGGCTCCAGAGAGCACCCCAGCACTACCAGGCTACAACTCTTACCATACATTTCAGCCACAAAACTTGGACCGAAATACAAAATGCAGGGGAGTATCCATATTCATCAAGGATACCCACACCTCCAGGTTAGTGGCACAGCACGATGGCTTCAGAGATCATCCACATGCAACTAACAACGGGCAAAACTGCTCTTCAAATTATAGCTTGCTACAGATCACCCACCATGCCCCAGGACCCCCACTCTGCATTCCTGGAAACACTAGGAAACATAAAGGTCCTACCAAACACCCTGATATTGGGCGATTTCAATTACCCAAACATTAACTGGGAGAACTACTCAAGTACAAACTCCCTTGTCCAACGTTTCCTAGAATTTATAAACTCAGACTCCCTGGATCAACTGGTCAATACCTCCATCAGAGGTAACAGCATATTGGACCTGGTCATCACCAACATGGGCGACTGGTGTTCCACACCAGATGTCAACCCCTCATTGGTTAGATCTGACCATAAACTAATCAGATAGGTTATCCACATTCTACCACCAAAGAAACCACTGTAAAAAACTTTTCAAAAGCAAACTTCATGTTACTTAAGACCGAGGTGGGAAGTTTCAAAGCCCCCATGCTAAAGGATAACGCTGTCCAAGCTGCAAAATCCTGTACTAATGCACTCTACAGGCACCTACAAGAATGCATGGATCGCGCTATCCCAAACAAAACCAAGACTCACTCCTCCAAGAAAAGGAAACCAGTCTGGTGGACCCCTGCCATAAACAAGCTATACAACAGAAGGAGGAAACTAGTACAGAAGAGAGTAAAATCCCAAGTAGGGAAGACATCCCTGATCAGTATCAGCAAGAAACTATGCTCCCTCATAAAATAATCCAAGGCTAGCTTCGAAAGAAAAATTGCCATGGACTCCAAAGATAACCACAAGGCATTCTTTAGCTACGTCAAGAATCTAAGTGGCAATTCTCAGATCTGCAAGGACGTTAGTGCAGAATGGCACAAAATACACTGAACCGACCGATATAGCCAACATCCTGGCAGACAGGTTCAGTGCAAACTTCACCCCCCCACCCCCAAAAGGGCCCATAACTATATACCAGAAGAATGTAGTGCCCCTGAAATCACAGACACTCAGGTTAAAACAGCCCTCTCCAAAGCCAAAAACACAGCATCAACAGAACCGGATGGTGTCCCACGCTGCGTCCTACACGAGCTCAAAGATGAACTAACTCCTCACCTAAACACACTGTTTAAACTCAGCCTCTCCACAGGCTATGTGCCCACAGAGTGGTGCACAGCAACGGTTATTCCGCTCCACAAAGGTGGAGCCACAACGGACCCTGGGAACTATCGCCCTATAAGCCTGACTAGCTTGGTCTGTAAAGCTATGGAGCGCATCATTATGGATCTCATTAACGGAGGCATTGGGAACCTCCAAACACTGGACCCTATCCAGTCCAGCTTTGTTAAGGGCAGATCATGCCTCCTAAACCTGGTGGACTTCTTTTGAGACAGTTACCAAGGCTATAGATGAGGGAAGGGTGGTCCACACAGCCTACCTGGACCTCAAAAAGGCCTTCAACACCATTCCCCACTCAGGTATTATAGACAAGCTCACCAGCCTAAACATAAACCCCTACGTCAGAGATGGGTTGCCAAATGGCTCACGGACAGAACCAACATGGTAAGAGTTTCAGGAGATAGGTCTGACTCTAAACTGGTTACAAGTGGCATTCTCCAGGGCTCAGTCCTAGGACCCTTCCTGTTCGGCATATACTTCTCAGAGGTACAGGCAAGCACAGGAGGACTATGGCTGACCAAGTTTGCAGACTACTGCAAACTAGGGGCTATAACTGACTCTCTGGCTGACACAGACATCCTCCAAAAGGGTCTCACTGAGACAGATACCTGGTGTCAAAACCATGGCCTCAAGCTAAATGCCAAAAAAATGTGCACAGTCATCCCCTTTGGAAAAAAACAAAGTACCCACAAACTATCACATAGGTGGTAGCCCCCTAACGGAAGACGTAATAAGGGATCTGGGGACCCAAATAGATAGTAACCTCTCCTTTGATAATCACATTGCCAAAGTGGTTAGAAAATCCTTCTATGTGGCCCACCTAATCACAAAAGGGTTTGCATCCAGATCGAAAGAGGTCTACGCATCACTCATCAGACCCATCATACAGTACAATGCCCCATTTGGGATATACCTTACAAAACACCTGCAACAACTGGAAAGACCACAGAAGTACCTCACCAAGAAGATCACTAGCCTCAAGCAGATGCCCTATGCAGCTCGACTGAAGAAACTCCAACTGTAATCGGTTGCATACCGCCTACTCAGAGGTGATCTCTGCCTGACATACAAGGCCATGTCCAACCCACAACTGATGGACATGCTCCACCTAAAGAAAACCATATCCCCTCGAGCCACACGCTCCAGGGATCTAAACCTCACCACAACAATAAATAGGACGTGCTGGAGGGATAGATTCTTGTCCCAGAGACTTCCCATGCTCTGGAACAAGATTCCAATCTACATTAGGCAGAGTTCCTCGCTAACCCTCTTCAAGAGAAAACTTGATGAGTGGATGGGAAACAGAACGTTTACCCCAGGGATCACTTCAATGGCTCTGCTGGACAGAGGCACAGGGAACTAATCTAATGGGGCAGCGAAAGCCAACACATTCCGGCTAGGCTTATAAATGCCTTTGAGCAGATAGCCTAGTACCTACCTATGAACCTAAGATGTTTATTGAAAAAATAGACAAAAAAAGAAATACTTTAAGTGCTTTCGTTCCTAACCAGTAAATGGAACTTCATCAGACTATGAAGTACTGTACCGTACATGTGAGCTACGAAATGTAGTGTATAGTGCCCCCCACAGGCAGTATCATTTGCAGCACATTACATAACTGCTAGAAAGTTCTTGAGAACCACAGTTGTGATTTAACTGTGAAATGGATGGACATATGGTCTTGTGTGAGTTAAAGCACATCATGATTACATTAGAAACTTGACATGACATCTACAAGCTGGAATCACTTGTGACTTGTGTTGATGCAGTACAATTGTGCTGTACAGAATATGTTTCAAACCTTACATTTTAATCACAAAAACATGCAACTGTGTATGTGTCCATGACCATATACGAGTACACAGATATAACTTAATCAACAAAAGCAAATTGATACTTACCTGACTCAAACTGAACAGGCTGACTTGGCTCCTCCCAGTCACCAGCAGTTACCAGTATGTGTAGAAGGGAGGGCAAGAATTTGAGACTGTGGCTAGAATTGTCCTCTGTTCACCTCTTTTGAGAACTCCTGAAAACATAGCTCTCAACCAACCAGGAACAAATCCATACATAATCAGAGACACTTTTTAAAATGTTACTACTACTATTAACTTGAGGCATTGATAGAATAACAGAATATGAATTACTATACATTTTATGAAGGAAAGGAAGTATATTACTCTAATTATTGTCATTTTTACTAAGTGCAATTTATGGCATTTTCCTCCAAAAAAGGTCACCAGTTTTGGGTGGGATTAAGAGAGACAGAGTTAAATTCGAGTCAAAATCAGGGACAGTTGAAAGGTATGTCTGGCAAAATGTGACAGACAGTGAGAAAATGGAGAAGTTCTTACATTTCTTTAGGCTGTGCCAGTTGCCAGATGGGCTGGTGACACTGTTTGTTTGAGAGAAGCAGCAATACCAATGTTTGTCTACAGAGTGTGTGTGTGTGTGGGGGTGTACCATATGGCAGTTTTATAGGTTCATAGGTTATTACTAGGCAAATGACCACTGGGGCCATTACAAGCCTAGCCACACACCCTAAACCCATTTGGATACAGAGTATCATGGGCATCAATAAGGAGGGGGGGCATGAAAATAGGAAGGTAACCAAGAGATTTGTAGGGGGGGCTGTCAGGATAATACTCTTCTTATTGATGGAACTGCGGTGGTGGTGCTGCGGTAGCATTGTCGCCTCACAGTAAGACGTTGCATGTTCGATTCTTAGTTAGAGCATCTTCTGTGTGTCGACATGCATGAATGGGCGTTCCTTCGTTGAAGGTTGTGCGTCAGGCCCGGTAAGCCAGCACGTAAAAATCTACTGCCAATCATTAGTGGACCAGAATTCCGCTGTGGCGACCCCTAACCAGGAAAAGCCGAAAGACAGTATTGATGGCCCTTTCTATGAGACATGGGGACCAGACCAGGGGTAATTTTACAATTCCCCATCCAATTGTCAAAGTTTCATTTAAATAGGGTCAGAGATAAACTCTGTTTTACATGGATGCGGAGCCTATTCCACAGCGCAGAGATCCATTGGGACACAAAACTGTCTCTCCAGCATGTTATGTTTATGTCATAGATCTCTGGATCTCGTGTTTCTGGTGCTGTTTGTTTTGTGTACATGCAACAGATCCATCAGGGTTGGGTGTGAGGAAGCCCTGTATGCCAGGAAAAGATCTTTTGTCAGTAGCCTGTAGAAGACTGAATGCAGAGAGAGAGCTGTTTTCTCTTCTCTGAGGTATCATATTTGTTTGGATAAGCTGTGACCACAGAATGAATTGTGATGTTGCAGAGGTGTTGGATATGATCCTCCTAAGAAAAGTCAATTTTGTGTTTCTTCTTTTGGGGGTCTGTGAAGTTGGCAAATATTTGTTAGAAACATTGTATGTTGGCAAGTTTCTTACCTATAAACATGTAAGCAATTTATAGTAGTCCATCAGAACAATTTTTACAGTTTTAACAACCCCAGTGTTTTTTAGGCTGTATGCTTACTCAGATTGTACAGTACTTTTGAGGTGCCCTTTAGTATGCCATGGTTTGATTTTTCACAGAAATCACATCTTTACAGCATATGAAGTGCTTTACTGAACAAAAATGTATTGAGGTTAACAGGACTCCGTGTATTAACCTGTAAGCTGCTTCAAGAGTACAGCATCACAGAATTAACAGCAAGCTGCAGTGCTACCGAATACATTTTAAAGAAAGTGAATGCTCAATCTATATGCAAATCATCATAGTAAAAACTTTTACAGTTAGTGGGAATAATGCATAATGGATATTATTTTGAAAAAAACACCACACAACTGTAGTGCAGGAAGCATGTTGAAGGCTGTGATATATACTTCATGTAGCATATACTACACACACTACACACACACACACACACACACACACACACAAAGACTCAAAATTCATGTCAAAGAAGTAAAACAATTTCATAAGTTAAGTTCATAAGTTTGTATACAGTGCTCAGGTCACAGACTATCAAAGAGCATTGATTCCATTACTACAGGGTCATAAACTAAACTCACTCACTTGTCAAGATTAGGTTTAAATAGATCAATAACAGATCAATATGGTAGAACTTCTTATAAACACAGGAAGTCTGTCCACCTTAAAAAGATTGCCCTTTGAAAAACACAGTACTAGATTCAGGTATGCATTACTATATACATTAGAAACAAATACAATGTTCGTGTCCAAGTTGCTTCATGTCTGCTACAGGGTTTAGAGTTTTGACCATATCTCATGACATAACAGTTGGGACTAGATTTAGCAACAGGGCCAGTCTGCAGTGCACAACTCATATCAGGAACTTCTGGATTTGTCATAGGAACAGGAATGTCCTCTGGAATTGGAACACTGGACAACTCACTCTGAGATAGTCTCTCTCTCTCACACAGACAACGTGCTGTGGCATAGGCTCGGACACCAGTCTCAAATGTTTCCGATTCTGTCTAAAAGTTGCTCCTTCTGATTGTATAATGAACAACCTCAGCTCTGGATGAATATTCTTTATGACACCAATCCAATTACAACCTCTGGACGCCTGCATCCTTACCACTTCTCCCTCTTGTAATGGATTGTGCGGTTTTACTGGTCTTATTGCAGTAGGACTTCTAGCATAGGTGTTGTTCTTGACATATGGAACCAACAATTGACTACTGATTGGTAATCTGATTCTGGTTTGTCTTGATGGACGTCTCTGAGCAGGTGAACCAAGATGTTTATCATAAAGAATATTTCTGAGGTTCAAGAGACTCAAGAAAACATCACTATTATCTTGTTTAGACTTCTCAAGTAACTGCTTTGCACTTTACACTGCACATTCTGCCAAACCATTTGACTGCGGGTACTCTGGACTACTTGTGACATGAGTAAAGTCCCATTCTTCAGCAAATCTTTTGAACAGTTGGCTTGTAAATTGGGTGCCATTGTCAGAAATAACTTTGTGCGGACTTCCATGAACATCAAAATGATGCTTCATCTTAGTAATGACAGTACTAGATACTAGATTAGGAAGCAAGTCAAGCTCGAACCAACTGGAGTAAGAATCTACTGACACCAAATAATGTTGACGATTCCACTCGAAGATATCAGTAACTACTGTCAACCAAGGGAGTTCCGGAATCTGGTAAGATGAAGTGGTTCCTTCTGTTGATGAGGCTTAGTACTATTACATACTGAACAAAATGAAGGTAGACATAGAAGGCCAAAATACTAGTTCTAGTTCTCTCTCCCTTCTTTTGGAAAATTCAGTTTCTGGGTGACCACAATGTGAGCTACTAATGTACACAGGTTGCAAGGACTTTGGAACAATTACTTTCAGACCTTTCATAATGACACCATTTGTCAGACAAAATTTCATCTCTGTATGGAAAATAAGGTTGCACTTTTTCAGGTAAACTAGATTGGTTTTGTAGCCATCCTTGATTGATGAAGTGGTTCAGACTCTGCAAAACTGGATCTGTGGCTTTGTATTCTCTCAGCTCATCAAGACGTGTAGAAGAAAAATTTCTCACTTCCATAACTTCAAAATCATCAATCAGTTGAGAACCTTGATTGTCATTCTTTTCAGTGGTATTTCTGGGTGATCTGGATAATGTATCAGCAAGATAAAGAAGTTTGCCTTTCTTGTAGACAAGATTGAAATTGTACTTTGGTAATCTCAGCATCATACATTGCAATCTGACTGGAGCTGAATGCATTGGCTTTCTCAGGATTGTGATTAATGGTTGGCGGTCTGTTTCAGTCTGGACAGGTCTACCATAAACATAATCATGGAACTTCAAACATGCAAACACAATTGCCAAAAGCTCTTTCTCTATCTGGGTATACTGCATCTCGGTTTGGGTAAGAGTTCTCAATGCATAGGCAAGAGCTTGATCCTCTTGTAGAATGACTGCACCAAGACCAAATTTTGAAGCATCACAGGAAAGTGTAACTGGTTTGTGAACATCATAATATCTGAGAGTTGGTGGACTAGCAATTCTCTGTTTCAGGACATCAAATGCTCTTTGGTGTTGCTCTAACCAAGACCAGGACACATCTAAGTGTCAGCTCTCTGAGTGGTGCTGAAAGTTGGCTCAAGTCTGGAATGAACTTGCCTAGGTAGTTGATCATGCCAAGAAAATGTTGCAGGGCTTGAACATCGTCTGGAGCTGGCATCGTGAGAATATTTGAAGGGTCTGGTCACAGGCCTGTACTCGTAAATAAATGACCAACATACCCTGAATTTGTATTTCTGTGCATTGAGCTTAAGATTCACCTAACGTGCTCTTTCCAGGACTTTTCTGAGGTTTCCGTCATGTTCTGCTTCATCACGACCTCCTAATAGTATGTCTACTACAATAACACAAGGATACCCAGAAAAAATTTGCTCCATTGCACATTGAAAGATTTCTCTTGCAAAATTTATCCCAAATAGCATTCTCAAAAATCTGTACCTGCCAAAAGGAGTACTGAATGTAGTGAGGAATGAGGATTTTTTATCAAGCTGAATTTGCCAAAATTAACTCTCTGCATCTAATAGTGGCATTTGGCATCAAGGCTGCGACGTCTTCTACTGTCCACGTTGGATGATGAGGTCTGTTTAGTGCTACGTTCAAATCTCGTGGATCAATACATATACTGATGTCATCTGAGTTTTTCTTATGAGCTACAATCATGGAAGATACCAAAAATTACACCTTAACACACCATTCTATCTAACTCGGCTTTGACTCTGTCCTGCATAGCTACTGGAACTCTACGTGCTGGCCTGATAACTGGACTGACCTCTGGGTCAAACTTCATGGAGTACACAACTGGAAGTTTGCCTAATTTGTCTTTGAAAAGATCAGCATAGGTAGAACAAATGTGGTGGGCAAAATTAGAGTAGTGGTCTTT
This sequence comes from Protopterus annectens, assembly GCF_019279795.1. Taxonomy (NCBI): domain Eukaryota; kingdom Metazoa; phylum Chordata; order Ceratodontiformes; family Protopteridae; genus Protopterus; species Protopterus annectens. The sequence goes on from NC_056735.1 coordinate 135,817,915, forward strand.
TAAACTAGCATGATGGACTTCCTTATTAAATGAAAGCAGTCCCACTTTCTGTCTCTCAGCCCTAATAATAACTGAATGTGCCTCTTGACCACGTAAAATAATAAGTTGTAGATTCTTCCACTCTGCTGTAAGTAACATGATAGCACTACAGAGCCTTCGGTTTAAATTTCTTCACCTCCATAAGAAACAACTTTCATGTACCTTGCCAAATCAGGCCTTTCACCTTTACATACTCTAGCATACATTTCTGCAGACAACATTGCACTTAGAACCTGTGTCAACTTTGAGCTCTGTGGGTTTGCCATTGATCGAACAGTACAAAATACTTCATTCTTTGCCCTTCAATCCACTGCATTGACTGTTGACAGTGTGTCAGTGCTTCATGAAACAGAGTAGGCTTGTCACGGTCTAACTGATCAACTCGTTTCTTAAAATGTAAAAGAATGTGGACCTTATGATTTACAAAATCTTTTGAAATTATTCCATTTATTACATTTGTGGCATTGTTGACCAAAAGCTAAACACTTTTCTCTTTTAGATTCGGGACTACCACCACAATTATGACAGTTGGCAATGAAACTTGGTTGGGCCCATGCTCAGAGTTTGCTGACTCACTCTTGTGCTTCACTGAGACTGTGTGAAGTCTGGAATTTGCTAGAAAGTTCTGGGGTTTACCAGTAGGTGCTGCGGGGGTTACAGCTGCCTTGTGCTTTGGCCCGTTTCTTTTAACCATGTGCTGCATACTGTCAACGTAAGCTTTACCACTGTGCCTTCTAGAGCTGCTCTCATTTGTAAGCATATTTGTGTGCTATTCTGTGAGCTCGTATATCTGACAAATCTCAATGGCCTTATTCTATTCAAAGTTAAATCACTATCACAAAACAAAATCTTTCTCACAGCATCATCTTTTATACCACACACATCTGTCTTTTATCAAGTCATCCCTTAAGTCACCAAATCTGCACTTTTTAGCCTTACTTCTCAGGTCAGTTATATATGTTGCAAAAATTTCACCAGGCTTTTGATCCCTTGTGTAAAATAAGTGCCTTTCCACTGTAACATTTGTCTGGGGGTTACACATTTCTCTAAATTTACACTGCAATCACTCAGGGTCCTCCCTTGACTCAGCCAGTCCAACAATATGATGGTTTCCCCCTCTTCAGCATAAATAGCAGGTGCATATGCAAATGAATGTTCCCTTTCTATAGCTTCTGACCCAGCTAAATTAAGTCAAATAAATGCCTTTGTATGATCATCTTTAACAGAAAATGGAGACTGTATGAAAATGTTGTACTCTTGCTCACTCTCCAGTTCTCAGCAATACTATTGTCAAACACAAGTGCACTGGCTTTTCAAAATCCATCTGCCATGCTCACAAAGTATACACAAATCCATTGAAAATATGGCCCTTATAATTATGTACGAAAAAACTGTTCTGTAAGCTTGGAACATTCAAATGCACAATAAACTCTTCGAAACACTTTACTTTGTGAAGTATACTCTATTATGGCTGCACTTTGCGAAATGTGCCTTGTAATGGCTGTACTTTGTGAAACAGCTTTACTATAACACTGCACAAACATGCAAACACTTTATACACTTCTGTTAACTCGGATATCTTTGCTTAATACGAAAATATATATGCTTTGCAAAAATGCGGTTGTTTCCCCCTATTTTATTTGTTTTATGCAATTTGGACTTTATTTCACACATGTTCTCTAGTAATTTGAATATTTTTGTCATCATCATACATGTTTGTTTATGCAAATGTTATTTAGAGTGTTCTGTATGTCACGTTTCATATTATGCGAAAAAGAAAGAGTGCTGAGCAAGTTTTAATACCTGAGCAGTGACTTCTTCGACTGTGTGCATTGCATGATGAGGTTGTTTTGGTGCTTTGTTCAAGTCTCTTGGGTCAATACATATTCTAATATAATCTGAGCTTCTCTTATGAGCTACCACCATGGAGGATACCCATTCAGTTGGTTCTTCTATTGGACAAATTACTCCTTGCTGCACCATTCCGTCTAGCTCAGCCTTGACTCTGTTCTGCACAGCTACTGGAACTTTCTGTGCTGGTCTGATGACTGGGCTTGGAGTACACAACTGGGAATTTGCCTGTTTTTTTCTGAAAAGATCAGCATAGTCAGAAAAAATAGTCTTTGCAAAACTGGAGCTGTTATCCTTCAAGCTTAGATGGTGGACTTTCTTATTAAATGAAAACAGTCCCATTTTCAAACTGTCTCTGAGGCCTAATAGTGACTGCCCACATTTCTTGACTACATAAAATTGCAAGTCATAGCTGTTCCCTGCAGAGTAAGATGAAAGCACTACAGAGCCCTCGGTTTAAATTTCTTCACCACCATAAGCAGCAAGCTTTGCATACTTCACCAAATCAAGCCTCTCACCAGGTTTACTCTAGCAAACGTTTCTGCTGACATAACATTGCACTTTGAACCAGTATCTACTTTGAGCTCCATGGGTCTACTATTAATTCGAACAGTGCAAAATACTTCATTCTTTGCCCACCGATTTACTGCATTGATTGTTTCCCCATGCACTGACTCACCATCAACATAAAAAGTAGGGTCACAGCTTTCTAACTGATCAACTTGCCTCTTCAAATGTTCTCTTTTAATGAAAGAATGAGCCTCTTTTGATTTTCACAGCCTTTTGAAACAATTCCACTTTTTACATTTGTGGCACTGCTGACCGAAAGCTAAGCACTTTTCTCTTTCTTTGCTTTAGCTGACTCACCCTTGTGGTTCACTGAGCAAATCCGTTTTACAGAGCATGCTCTGGAACATACTAGAAAGGCTTTGGTTTTCACTGAAGCTGCCCCACCCTTCAGCCTATATGTTTTAACAACATGATGCATACTATGAACATTAGCAGTAGGAGAAGCCATGTGTGTGCTTTTCGCATTTGTAAGCATGTTTGTGTGCTTTTCTGTAAGCTCATATATCTGACAAATCTCTATGGCCTTATTCAAAGTTAAATCATGGTCTTGAAGCAAAATCTTTCTCACTGCATTATCTTTAATACTACACACAAGCCTGTCTTTTATCAGCTCATCTCTTAATTCACCAAATCTGCACGTTTTAGCCTTATTTCTCAAGTTGGTTATATATGCTGCAAAAGTTTCACCAGGCTTTTGATTTTTGATCTCTTGTGTAAAAACATGTGCCTTTCTTTGGGGATTACACATTTCTCTAAATTTATGTTTTAAGCACTCCGTCTTTCTGCATTTCACCTAGTACTACTATATAGCACTCCCCCCCCCTCCCCTGCATACACAAATAAACACTCTCTTTCAATGGCTTCTGACCCAGCTAAATTAAGCAGAATAAATGGCTTTGTATGTGCGTCTTTGTCAGAAAAGGCAGCCTGTATGAAAATATCATACTGTTGCTCACTTTCCAATTTTCTGCAATATTGTTATCAAACAAGCTACATCAACAAACTTCAGTCAGTTAGTTCATATAAGTTTATTGTTCCTGCTGTCCATCCTCATGTGTTTGTATGTAGTAAAGTATTTAAATGAAACACCCAGGCCTCATCTTCTTATACATGTTGTGGGAGTTGGATATTGGTTTAACCATTTTCGTAATTATTTTGAATATTTTTTGTATTACTATGTTGCAGTTTCTGACATTTCGTTTAATTAGAAATTTGTTTTGAGCATTTTGAGTGCTTTGTTTTATATTCATTGAGTAAAAAATCATTAAAGTGAGTTTGAGTATCTGGAATTCATGTCTAACCTCTTTGCAAGTCGTTTGAGCAGTAGGGATGATCCACTCCTATATTTTCCTCCAACTCAACTGTGAGCCTCATGACTTTGACTCTGAATCCCATTCTGACACAATGTCACTCGTCTGAATAAAATTAAGTCTGGGTATTTCGTTTAAATACTTTACTACATACAAACACATGAGGATGGATAGCAGGAACAATAAACGTATACAAACTAACTGATTGACTGACTCCAACACACATGCATACTCTCACGCTGGTTGTTCACTCAAAATGGCACTCTTGCTTGCATGTGCTCAGTACCCATATGCACATGCCTGCTGACTGATAAGCTCCTTAAAGGTATATCACACAGTCTGAGCTACAACAGGGAGAGTAAGATACTCAACCTCTTTGAGAGCAAGACTGACACCTCAGCTACTTGGGCATTGGGACTTGTCTGCATATTTCTCAACTGTCTAGATTTTTGCCTCATATTTTTAGTCTGTTCCTCATAAAATTTGTGGTTTTCTGGCAAATCACTGAGGACTGAAGCCACTAAATAATGACATACATTTGAGTTTCAGACTTCACATCCTTCAGAAAATGCATGCCAACACAGTTTATTCTAGCAACTTCCCAAGTTAGAAACAATATTTAAATGCTGTCCCTTTTTTGGGCCTTTGTTCCCCCAATTACTTATGAGTTTATTCAAATTTCTTTCAATAAGAGGTATTCATGTCTGACATGTTAAAATACCAGAATCTCTCTTTGATCAGTTGAGACAAAAGGCAGATAGGATGGAAGACAAGGGTATAAAGAAGGGAGACGTGCTTTATACAGCTCCGGAGCCATGTTGCCTAGTACTCCATTAAATATAACTGTGATGCAGCTGATGCATCCTGCAGGGTACCTGCTAAGTGGTTAGGAGACATGCATGACTAAGAACTTAGCCCCTACAGTATGCGAAAGCAGAGTTCTTTGATGCCCCACTAAAAAAGATGGTTCTGTTTTCACCCACAACTGAAAACGTGTTTGAGAAGTTGGAGGAAAAAAGAGAAAACTTTGCAATTGGTTAAAGATCCTTTTAATTCCTCAGTTTTAAGGTATGTTAAATGGCTCTTCTACCCTAAGCAAAAAGACAAAACACAAAAATGGGAAGAAGGGCTACTTGAGAAATCACAGCAAACTGAAGAAAGCCTGGATGACCCTATCACTGTGACAGCCAGGAGAAGCAACTAAGACTCAACAATGTTCACACCTCTCCCTTATAGGTTCATAGGTTCATACTAGGCTATCTGCCCTAGGGCATTTATAAGCCTAGCCAGAATGTGTTTGGCTTTCACCACCCATTTTAAATTAATTTTGCTATGCCCTTTTTTGAGGTTAGTATACTGTGCCTCTGTCTAACAGTGACACAGAAGTGATACCCGGGGTAAACCTACGATCTCCCATCCACTCATCAAGATTCCTCTTGAAGAGAGTCAATGAGGGACTCTGCCTAACCTGGACTGGGATTTTATTCCAGAGTGAAGGGAGCCTCTGGGTTATGATTGATAACCCAAACCAACTCAACTTCCCCTCATCTTACCCCTCCCTCACTTCTACGTCACTCAAGGTTATGAGGCAGACTGGTTTTCATGATATACAGGACAGGTCATTCTTACAAATAATAAAACAGGGTTACAGGTTATATTTCCAGAAGAAATCATGAATTATGGTTTCTTCTGGAACCATGAATTATGGACATTTCTCCTGCTCATAAGGACAAACAGAATCTTATGTCTCCACAAAAAGGTCTACTATCTCAAGGCATCATAAATAGAGCTCCACACAGAGATATGTGGATGTTCTTTCTAGAATGTTCATATTTCTCAGACCAGAATGAACCTGGAGAACCAATTTGGACCTGCCAAGGCTAAAACAGGTTTCTGAGAGTTCCACAGTTCAAAATGCTGTCTTTGCAGAGCCTTCTGCCCTTGATCCTTCCACAAGCTTAGACTTTGAGCTTGGATCAAAATGATGCCTATCTACATATCCCCACAGCCAAGGCAGACAGGAATTTCCTCTGACATGAAGTATGGGGGTACCCATTTACTACTTCACCACTTTGCCTTTTAACTTGTCTCCTAACACTCATTCCCCCCAAATATTTGCTTTTTGCATACCAAGATACAAACAGTCAAAATATTTTTAGTCCCTGTAGTTTTATATACAGTCAGGCATATTTTTATCCACAAGAGGAGACGTTGTGGATAGCAATTAAAGAGCTGAAGGATTTTATCTGGAAGGGGAGGATGGCAAGATTCAAGTGGGATAAGCTGATCCTTCCCAATAGAACAAGGTGGTTTGAGAGTACCCGATTTAAATGGGGTATTTCAGAACTGTACAGTTGAGGTTGCTATACATTGTACAAGCATAAAGCTATAATTCAAAGTGGAAACGGATGATGAGAAACGGGGGGGGGGGGCTGAAGAAACAAGAAGAAACAGGGATTTTGGATGCAGATAATTAAAGAGAATAACATTAACCATACAGAATATTATAGTCATAAAGTAGCAGAAAGTATTCCAAGATCCAGATCCAAGTCAACATGGGAATGGAGAAAGGAGATTCTGCCAATAAGGATGACTACAGTTAGATACAGACAATAGGCAAGAGGGGATGGAATTTACTGGAGACTGGTAAAGGAACCAAGTTATTGGATGCAAATAACTAGAGAGGGAAAGGTAATGAAATGGGAAGAGGCCAAGAACATATTTGGACTGCAGGCTAGAAACTGCCTTCCCCTGTCAGGGATTGATATTAGAATATAGGCAAAGAGAAAGAAACAGGAGGATCCTAAGCAAAAGGACAGCACTAGTAGAGTTTTTAGTAGAATCTTGAACAGAAGCTACTATTTTAAAGGGATAATGAGTACAGCATGTAAAATACTGTACAAATCGATAACTGTAAGAATCAAAGAAGATTAGAAAGGGCTGGGAGGAGAGACTGGATAAGCAATTCACAAAGAAACAACGGGGTGGGTATGTGTAAGACTCGCAAATATGCAACAAAATCTAGAAGATTTAGGATCCTTACTTGAAAGTGTTTCCATGGGTATTTTTATACCCCAAGAATTTTTTCTCAGGTAGGCAGGCAATATTGGAGGTATGACGGGAAGAAAGAGGTAACTGGGAACATATTTTTGGGGAGTGTAATGAGTTGTCAATACAATAAAAATTTCCTGCAGACTATCAGAAATTCTGGGTGAGCAAATTGGTGCAACTAAGGAAATTATTTTTTTTGAGCTACGATGCAGAATCAGAATTGCCTAGACATAGTAAGGCCTTGTCGAGTCTAATTATGGTGGCTGCCACAAAAGCATTACAAGAAAATGGAAATCAAAGTCTAAACCAACTGTACAAGTAGTAGTAAATATGGTAACACAGATAAAACAACTAGAAATGGGATCTTTAGAAAAGGGTAGGAGCAAATCACATATAAAAAATGAGAATTGTGGGAACGATACAAGCAGATTAACGTTTTGGAGGAGGAAAGAGATTTAAAAGAAGTCAGGCTTTGAATGAGCTACATAATGTTTGACTGACAGTGACCAGATAGATAAGTGATGTATAATATTTGCAACTGAAAATATGTCATCATGGCTTGTTTTCATTTAAATAAATGTATGGTTGCCTATGTCATAAGTGATAATTTAATAAAGATGTTTCTTGTTTAAAAAAAAACATTTTTGCAAGACAAAGGGCAAACACATCTACCCTAATTTGGATGACTGCCTCATTCAGTCTGTCTCACTGCAGAAGAACCAGGAGATTCAACAAACCACAGTCAACTACCTATGCTCCCTGGGACAATCACTAAATCTTCCAAAGTCCAACTTATTTATCCACAAGGAGTTTATTCCTAGGGGCACCACTGTATACAGAGGAGCAGAAAGCATTTCTTACAGACAAGATAATTTTTCTGACACAATATTTATGAAAGATTGCCAACCTGAACCAGATCTCTACCAGAGAGTTCCTCTGAGTCTTGAGACACATCTCTTGCATATTGATGGTTCTTTGGCAAGATGTGTATGTTTTCTCTCCTTTACCCTCTGTCTTCAGAGTATTAAAAAGATAAGGAAGAATGGGTCAAAATGGTATCGCCTGGACCTTCACCTCAATTACTGGGATATGTCTGGGTCACAGTGAGCTGAGTGCCTTCCTTCTCTTCCACTTGAATAGGCATCCTCCTCCTCCTCCAGGCTCAACAACAGCCTGAAGTGCTAGTTTTCAGGATTCCTTGTCTTGTGACTCCCACCTGGGATGGGTCATCCCTGGGAGGGACATGCTCTGGTTCCTAGGAGTAATCACAGGACTAAATTTCCTCTCTTACAAGTTTCATTTTCTAGGATCTAAAGATGATTTCTGAAGAGAATGACAGAATATGAAAAAAATATAATTAAACTACATTATATATAAATTATTTGAAACATTCCATTGAATTGCCACAGTCTGTGATGGTATGCTGTAAAATTGGTGCATGGATATTTCACATGGTACATACAGCACTTCTGTAACATTCAAGTCCTACAGTGCCACACTAACATTCTGTGTGAGATGTCACAATGTGTTAAACCCTAGAGGATCTCTCTTTTGGAAAAATACTAAAACGATGAACCACTTTAAATGGGATTATGCCTGCTTAAGAAAGGCTATGCTGAGCTGCTGATGCTTGATTTGTCTAAACTTCTAGTTGTGCCTCCTGTTACTCCTTTTCTGAGCATACGTTATTACTTTGTTGCGTCTCAATAGCCTGACTTGCAGCTTTCAAAACTAGTTGCTCAAAAAAGTCCAAAAAACCATGAAGTATTAACACTTTTATACTCATAGCAAATCATAGAGATACAGAGAGTAGAAACCTCAGCTGGTACTGTGGGTGTTCAGATTATAGTTTGGTGCAGTATATGAGGAATTCTGAAACAGACAGACAACAATGCTCAAGGCACTGTTGTTACTTCTCTCTCATGGATAAAATTCTAAACTGGCACTAACAGTTCACCAGTTTTGCATATGTTACAAAATACACTTATGACACACAACAATAACATAACTGCTGTCCTCCATTGCTCTTTTAATAAGGCATACAAGACTTGGAATTTAGTTTTTCCCAAGGTCTAAAGAATCAACTTCTCAATGTTCCTTTAGACAACAGCTTTTTATATGAACACTATCCAACATAGTATTAAACGAGTTAGAAGAAAAAGGGAAATACCACAGGAAACATGGATCTTTTCCAAAATGCTTCAGGAATATTCCTAAAAAGCCTTTTACCAAAATGAAAAAAATAGTAACAGTATCAGCAGAACAAATATTGGCAAAAGAAACAGCTGGTCTGGGAGACTAAATATTGCTAGCACCAGCAACAAGGATTCTTTTTGACAGGCCAGTAATAACATATGACTGTTCTCTCCTCTTCTCTTCAACATCTCCCTTCAACCCACCTCTCAGGAGGCAGACATCCAAGCATTTTGAAGGGGCCCAAATAGAAACATGCTTCCATTTACTAGCATAAACCTTCCTAAGAAGTTTTTGGGATGACAAAAGGTATGAATAACACTGTCAGAGTGCTTGGCATTCTTGGCCATTACTGTTATTGGAGAAAGCATGCAGTTAGTTTGAGGGAGTGAAGGTTTGGATGGGAAATTAAATCTTGTACCAAATCCAGCACCTAGGGAGGGTGAAGCAGATGAGGGCAAAGAAAAAAGACCAAACCTGTAGGGGCTAGAACAGGGCAATGATGCTAACTTGCTCTACAATAAGCTGCTTTCAAAAGAAACTTGATTATCAAGGGAACTGGGGGCATAAATGAGACCAAGGAGGCAAGCATACAGAACAGCGTCCCTTGGGAAAAATCAGGGCATAATATCTACTGCACTTTCTGTTACATGGGGAAGCAACAATCACAGTAGGGAGTGCTCCAGCAGGTGAAAATCTGGGCCTCTAAATCAGGATTCAGGGACCACACGTGGGGTAGAAGGATATTCCTGCTCAAACTTGTCTTTCAAAATTATGAATTTCCCCAGGATGTGCAATGTGATCAGAAACCACGGAGAGGATATCACTCGCTGCCAAAACCTGATTCTCTTTAAACACAGTGGATATGAATGAGTTCCTCCTTGCTAGTTCACCTACCAAACCAATGATGTTGTTTATTAGGATGGCAACTAACACCCTTGGGGAGAAGGTCCTGAAAGGAGAGCAATGCTAGGACCACCACCCTCATATTCACAACACTAATACGAAGCTTGACCTTATAACTCGACCAGCTCCCTTGCACAGTCTTCCCTTCAAAATGCCCCACTCTCAACCCAGAAGGGAAGCCTCCATTGTGACTGTGGTCTGGAAGTGGGGAAGAAAAAAAAAGGTAGCCCTGCTGCAACCAGCGGTGATTCAAACCATCACCGAATGTGGCTGTGACAGACATATATCAAAGCTACTGTAAGACTAATCCCAAGCATAGTGGCATCAGCCATTCAGAGGGGCCATCATTCAAGCAGCCATGAGGGTACAGTGTACTGTTTCAGCATCTTGCCAATGAGGGATCTGGTATAGGTCCTATGGTTTCTTCTTAGTTAGGGATGAGAGAACCAATTCATCTAAGGAGCCACTACACATGCTGCATCCACTTAGAGTGATAGCTACCCCATTCATGGCTTGGAAGCCAAATGCAACCCCTGGGCCTGCCTTGCATCCCTATCCCATCTCCAAGGGATTGTGGCAGTGGACATTCCCAGTCTGGAACTCCAGCCCAAGGACAGGCACACCCATCGTCCTCATGCCATTTCTAACAGATGTTTGCTACTGATATAAACTCAGATTCTCTGAGTCATAATCAGGGCTTTATTCCTGTATGTCAGTGGGGCTAACTTACTTGCTTCCACCTTTAATTTAATCCAGCAGGTACTGGACAATTTGCTCTAGCTGACCAAGAGAAATAAATTATTTTATTCAAGATGTTTCCTATTACTAAATAAGGAACGTCAGTAAAGACTCATTTTAAATCTTAGTTTGAGCAAGTTTATTAAAACAAAAAAGTTCAAGATGTTGACAATACAAGCATTAGTTTTTGTCCTGATGCACATCTCAATAATGGTAATGTTAGAGATGTAGGATGTTTACATTCACATCCCTATCCACAAACCTCACAGACAACTTCAAAGGTTTTGTGTAGGGGAATTTCCATTTTCAGCACACTCGCTTGGCAAGGTTCACTGTACCAGCTATCATACTGTGCAATACAATGATGCAACTGTTTGAAGCAAAAAATGTTATATGTATTCAATAAGAAATTTCTGAAAAATTGCAACTTTTTTGGCCCCTTTGACCACGATGACCATCTGCAGACAAATGATCCACCAAAAAGCCTGTTTTTTACACAACACCCGAAACCAACACAGCAGAAGCAGCAATCAGAGGCAAGCTGGAATGAATAAATGACAAAAAAAATAGCGTAGCAAATTTTAATTCACCGCTTTCGTCCAAAGACTTCATCAGAATAAAAAAGTATGAATGGACAAAGTTTAAATACATTCAAGTTAATTGAACAATTAAATACTTGATTGCAAACAATAAAAATTAGTACTTCAATTAAAAAAGGAGGTAACAACATCATTCCTTTTATGGAGATGCAACTTCCTGTGTTTCAAAAAGCATTTGATATTGACAGCTTCATTTATACCTGGATATTTATCAGCTCTTAATTTCATCTGCCAAAAAGTTTCTCTTTGTAATATGTAGTTTTTAAAATCCCCCCCTCTCATGTCAGCCTGACAAACTTCTAGTATAGAAAATAAATTTTTTTTAAAATTAGGACAAACAATGGAATGCTTGCACAAAGCACTAGTTAAGTCTTTCTTTTTTATGTCGTAAAGATGTTCTTTAATACGAATCTTAAGACCCCTACTAGTCATTCCAACATAAAAAGCTGGACAAGAACTGCATAAACTGATGTATACTACACCACTGGTGTCACAATTGACACTGTTGGGTGCAGACAAGATTCTATTGTGAGATTCTATACTGATGTAGGGTCCCTCAGAAATATACCTGCATACATTGCAGTGATGACAACACTGCATGCCTTTTTTAATGGTAGTCGTGTTGTCATTGTAACTATTTTTAAACTCCAAAATTTTTTTCAAATTACGAGTATTTCTAGACACAAAGACAGGCTGGTCACCAACTACCTTAGATAAATCCAAGTTTCCCCTAATCACCGACCAGTTCTTTCTCACTAAATTTTGTATGTGTGTAACATCACTACTCATTTCAATGGAACAAACCAAGTTGGTGTTCAGGTTACCCTTATTGGTGGTGTCAATAGGAATAATGTTGTCGTTGGTTTCCAACCTGTTTGTATAATTGAGCAACGCTGGATAATGTTTTGTTCGCCTGTTCAGAATATCTTTACTGGAATTGACCAGTATTGATTTGTGGTACCCTCCGTCAATGAAAAGAGAAACAATAAACTCAAATTCATCCATCAAGTCAGTTTGTTTAGAGGTCATCCGACAAGCTCTAATGAACTGGCCCCTAGGGATGTTGTTAATAATGTGTCTAGGATGATTGCTAGAAAAATGAAGGTACCCATTTGTAAAAGTCTCCTTTCGAAAAATGCTACTGTGAAACCGATTGTCAATATCATCCCATTTTAAACAAACATCTAAAAAATCGACTTTAAGACCAACAACTCCTTTTACAAACTTTAAATAGCTTGAAAGGGTGTTGACCTCAGTAACAAAGGCATCAACTGTGTCAGAATTACCATCAATAATAAAAAACAAATAGTCAATAAACCTGCAATAGAACAAGATGTTATACTTCTGATTAAGAGAGGGAATGAATTGGTGCTCCCACCATGCCATAACAATATTGGCGTATGCCGGAGCAGCTGGGGAGCCCATGGCCACACCTCGCTTTTGTCTATAGTATGTTTTACCAAATAAGAAAAAATTATTATCTGATATGATTTCCAAAAAATTGCATATAGTGGCAATGGCATTATTGGTAAAACCAGTGAAGTTGTGATGTAGAAAGCTTCTAACTGCCTCAACTCCCGCATGATGAGGAATGCAGGTGTACAATGATACAACATCTATTGTAAAAACAATGTGCCTGTTAGGGTCAAAAAGATTTTCCTGGAAATGTTTGTTCAATTTAATCAGAAAATCCCAAGAATCCCTGATAAATGAATCATAATGATGTAATAATGATCCGAGGGCACCATCAATAATAATGGAAATTCCTTCTGTGATGGAATGGGGTGAAGACACGATTGGCCTGAACGGTGGGTCTTCAAGGTTTTTGTGGGTCTTGGGTATTCCAAAAATGACCCCAATTCTGGGGTCCTCCACCACACAAAAATCATAAACTTCTACACTGATGTCACCTGACATAAATGCATCATAAAGGAGAGAGTGAATAAACCGCTGTCTCCTTAAAATTTCAAATAAAGGAATAACTTCGTACTCATCACGATTGTTTAAAATATCTAACATTTTAATATTGTAAGAATCTTGTTTCATTACTACAATGTTACCCCCTTTATCACTTTTCATGTATCTAAATTCCTTATTCAAAATCTGTAAATTATACAAGGCTTTTCTTTCATCTTTGTCTAAATTGTTAATGCACCTACGATTATGTTCCAATAAGTAGGTGACATCCTGAATGCATAAATCTTCAAACACTCTAATTGTGTGCTGTAGTTTAGGTGTAAAACATGATGGCTTAAAAAGAACTTTATCAGTAGTGGAAATATCTTGCATTATGTATGCCAGGTTTAACTTCCTGGTGTACTTCTTAATATCTAATATGGTATTACCAACGAACATTCTCACCAGAAGTCGTACCTTCCTGGGGTTGAACTCCTCGGGCGACGAGACCTGAACAAAAACTATGAACATTTCAGTATAATAAATTTAAGTGGGCATTTGTTCACTGATTGTGAATTGAAAGTTTTGCATTATGGCTTAAACTATGTTCCAAGTAACAGAGCTAATATTGGTAATACCATATTAGATATTAAGAAGTACACCAGGAAGTTAAACCTGGCATACATAATGCAAGATATTTCCAGTACTGATAAAGTTATTTTTAAGCCATCATGTTTTACACCTAAACTACAGCACACAATTAGAGTGTTTGAAGATTTATGCATTCAGGATGTCACCTACTTATTGGAACATAATCGTAGGTGCATTAACAATTTAGACAAAGATGAAAGAAAAGCCTTGTATAATTTACAGATTTTGAATAAGGAATTTAGATACATGAAAAGTGATAAAGGGGGTAACATTGTAGTAATGAAACAGGATTCTTACAATATTAAAATGTTAGATATTTTAAACAATCGTGATGAGTACGAAGTTATTTCTTTATTTGAAATTTTAAGGAGACAGCGGTTTATTCACTCTCTCCTTTATGATGCATTTATGTCAGGTGACATCAGTGTAGAAGTTTATGATTTTTGTGTGGTGGAGGACCCCAGAATTGGGGTCATTTTTGGAATACCCAAGACCCACAAAAACCTTGAAGACCCACCGTTCAGGCCAATCGTGTCTTCACCCCATTCCATCACAGAAGGAATTTCCATTATTATTGATGGTGCCCTCGGATCATTATTACATCATTATGATTCATTTATCAGGGATTCTTGGGATTTTCTGATTAAATTGAACAAACATTTCCAGGAAAATCTTTTTGACCCTAACAGGCACATTGTTTTTACAATAGATGTTGTATCATTGTACACCTCCATTCCTCATCATGAGGGAGTTGAGGCAGTTAGAAGCTTTCTACATCACAACTTCACTGGTTTTACCAATAATGCCATTGCCACTATATGCAATTTTTTGGAAATCATATTAGATAATAATTTTTTCTTATTTGGTAAAACATACTATAGACAAAAGCGAGGTGTGGCCATGGGCTCCCCAGCTGCTCCGGCATACGCCAATATTGTTATGGCATGGTGGGAGCACCAATTCATTCCCTCTCTTAATCAGAAGTATAACATCTTGTTCTATTGCAGGTTTATTGACGATTTGTTTTTTATTATTGATGGTAATTCTGACACAGTTGATGCCTTTGTTACTGAGGTCAACACCCTTTCAAGCTATTTAAAGTTTGTAAAAGGAGTTGTTGGTCTTAAAGTCAATTTTTTAGATGTTTGTTTAAAATGGGATGATATTGACAATCGGTTTCACAGTAGCATTTTTCGAAAGGAGACTTTTACAAATGGGTACCTTCATTTTTCTAGCAATCATCCTAGACACATTATTAACAACATCCCTAGGGGCCAGTTCATTAGAGCTTGTCGGATGACCTCTAAACAAACTGACTTGATGGATGAATTTGAGTTTATTGTTTCTCTTTTCATTGACAGAGGGTACCACAAATCAATACTGGTCAATACCAGTAAAGATATTCTGAACAGGCGAACAAAACATTATCCAGCGTTGCTCAATTATACAAACAGGTTGGAAACCAACGACAACATTATTCCTATTGACACCACCAATAAGGGTAACCTGAACACCAACTTGGTTTGTTCCATTGAAATGAGTAGTGATGTTACACACATACAAAATTTAGTGAGAAAGAACTGGTCGGTGATTAGGGGAAACTTGGATTTATCTAAGGTAGTTGGTGACCAGCCTGTCTTTGTGTCTAGAAATACTCGTAATTTGAAAAAAAAATTGGAGTTTAAAAATAGTTACAATGACAACACGACTACCATTAAAAAAGGCATGTAGTGTTGTCATCACTGCAATGTATGCAGGTATATTTCTGAGGGACCCTACATCAGTATAGAATCTCACAATAGAATCTTGTCTGCACCCAACAGTGTCAATTGTGACACCAGTGGTGTAGTATACATCAGTTTATGCAGTTCTTGTCCAGCTTTTTATGTTGGAATGACTAGTAGGGGTCTTACGATTCGTATTAAAGAACATCTTTACGACATAAAAAAGAAAGACTTAACTAGTGCTTTGTACAAGCATTCCATTGTTTGTCCTAATTTTAAAAAAATTTTATTTTCTATACTAGAAGTTTGTCAGGCTGACATGAGAGGGGGGGATTTTAAAAACTACATATTACAAAGAGAAACTTTTTGGCAGATGAAATTAAGAGCTGATAAATATCCAGGTATAAATGAAGCTGTCAATATCAAATGCTTTTTGAAACACAGGAAGTTGCATCTCCATAAAAGGAATGATGTTGTTACCTCCTTTTTTAATTGAAGTACTAATTTTTATTGTTTGCAACCAAGTATTTAATTGTTCAATTAACTTGAATGTATTTAAACTTTGTCCATTCATACTTTTTTATTCTGATGAAGTCTTTGGACGAAAGCGGTGAATTAAAATTTGCTACGCTATTTTTTTTTGTCATTTATTCATACAATCTGCAGACAACTGATATATACCATCTCCCCAGATCTTCTGCCTCTCCTACAGACTAAGATGCCAATTAAGGGGGAGGCTACAGCTGGAAAAGCATTCACCCATCTTTGGGAAGGAAAAGGGGAGAACAATGAATCTTGACTCTGTGTCATCTGCTCCTCACTGCAAGAATTTGTTTGTACTCCCTACAGTTCCAGAAGGGGCAGAGGGCACAAGTGTTTCGGCCCATGAAGTACTGATGTTTGTACTTCCCTCCATGAACAAGCACACTCGTGAGACACTAATGATGCTTTCCAGCCTTAGCTAGAGAGCAGTATTTTGCTGTAAAAGCCCACACCCCTCCCCAAAGACAGTTGAGCTGTCCATTGGCTGCTAATGCCTATCCCCCTCCCCCCAAACAAGCTTCCCAAGTCACTAGTGTTACAGGCAGACTTCTTGCCCATGCATCAATGGGCTGGTGGTAAAAGAAAACTCCAATTTTTACCCAGGTTATCATTGTTTCCTGGAAGAGAAAACTTGGGGAAGGGTTGCACTAATACTGATGTGCCTTCAGCATGTTAAGTACTGCAGAAATAACACAATGAAGCTGTTACAAGTATGTACTTTTTAATGAAGACTGGCAGGGATGGCTGGTAATTTTAGTTTATTCAAGTTTCTCAAAACTGAGTGTCACACCATGTGCTTCAGGCAAAGTACTCCTCTAAGATTCAAGGCTTGATGACATGCCGGTAAGTCAATGAAATATACCAGTGAAACTTGACTAGAAACAATGTATATACTGCAAGGCACTGTGAATAACTACTAGAAACAATGTATATACTGCAAGGCACTGTGAATAACTACTATGTAACAACATTAATTTTAATTTCTATTTGCTACTACTGGAGCTTTTCTCCCCGGGCCTCTACTGAAAATGGAAATATATCCAGTTAGACTAGCCCGGTTAACAAATGTAAAATAAATTAAAAAAAAAAAAAAGTATAAGATATCATGGAATGTACTGTTTCACACAACATTCTGGGTACATAATATAGTCAAACCTCTTCAGGTCCATAAGTCATACTCTCAAAACTTTTATTTAAAGTTACTCAGAAAACTTGCCCACCATTTCTCATGCATTTTATCTCTACTTATTCAACCTTGTGGCATTCACCCTAACCCTGTCCTGTACTCAGGCTACCAACCAAATGCTCCACATAACCCTGGCCAACAGGTTGACATGCAGACAATTCTACCAAAAAAAGCATCCCAACTAACAAAGCTACATGAGCCACCCCCACAGAAGCTCTGACTTCCTAATTTTAAATAATAACCTAAGGAGTATCCTAAACAAAATTGCACAATTCCACGCTACCCTCAGCCTATACACCCCTGACATAGTCATAGTAACTGAAACCTGGTTAAAACCAAACATCAGACTGTGAACTGCTAACCCAGGGTTACAATATTCACAGGTTACATGGAATAAACAAGTGAAGTGGTGGCAACGCAATTATCTGTAAGGACACACTCACCCTAAAATGTTTAGACCACTACCCCCTCTGATCCAAATAGCTCAAAAGTACTTGTGTCCAGCCTAGAACAAAACATTAACAAACACATCAACCTAGCAATCTACATCCCTCCAGGTAACAATTCTACAATAATTGAAAACCTACTGAATTGGGCAACAACCACCTTTAACCAAGAAACTATTACTGCAAGAGACTATAACCTTGACTGGTCTTCCTGCTCTTCCAAAAACCCATCTAACTATACTAACCTTTTCAACTTTACCCTAATCAGCAACATCCCAACTAGGATTGACAAATACAGCAAAAACAATCCACGACTGGATTCTCACTAATAGACCCTCCTTATGCCCTCATACTGGGAATCCATCATATACAAGTACATCCATAACACAAAGAATTTGTCCACAGATATCTTTAACTCCCTCTTAAGGCAGTGTAACTGGTCCCCACTAAAATACCTCCAATTAGATGATCCAACTCAATACTTTAACAATACATTTTTGGAGATGCTACATAAAGTTGCCCCCATCAGGAAATCCACGTAAAAAGTAAACCAACCCCATGGCTAACAATACAGACTAAACTCCTTATGAAACAAAGAGACAGGGCATGGTCCCACTATCTAGCCATCAATAACCAAACAACCCTCCAAAACTACTAGCAGCTAAGAAACAAAGTAAAAAAAAAAAAAAAAACAAATAAAATAAGACAAAAAAAAAAGTTATGTTCTTAATATAACCTTCCATCTGAGCTGCTGCTTCATCTGTCTTTGACCTGTAAGGTTTCAGATCCGTCCTCGAATCCAACTCAGCTGTATACTCCAGACTTGGAGCCAAAAGCTTAGCTCCTCTTCTCCTTCCCATAATGCTCCACTCTCCCTCCATCCCTCAGATTGAGTTTGTTGCTAGAAATACACAACCACCACCAAAACACCAGCAAATGTTATCCACACCATCCACAGAACACCTCAGGGCTTGGATGACACAGGAGAGGGAGGGAGCTGAGTCACGTCTGCCAGATGCTCCTAGGATCTGAGAAAGGGGGAAGGAGGGTGGGAAAGGTTGAAGACAGATGAAGGAACAATTCAGATGGAACGTTATGGCAAGAACACAACTTTTTTTTTTTATCTGAAGTTGCCGCCTTCATTTGGTCTTCAACCTGCAGGAGAGAGTCCCCCCAGCTAAATCACCCCCAGGTGCTCCTCATGGAACGATATTCCGAAGCATGTCAGAGCCACAGAAGGCCCTACTCCTGGAACAAACATCCAACTTGTAATGGGATATGAAGGTATGAGAGGACGCCCACACAGCTGCTGAGCAAATGTCATCAATAAGCGCTCTGGACCAGAAAGCCGCAGAGGTAGACACAGACCTAGTAGAATGGGCTTTGACATGATTATGAAGAGGAATGTCTTTGTTGGACTATGCCAATGCAATGTACTTAGAGATCCAGTTAGCTAAGGTCACTTTCGTGATAGGTCTACCTAGTCTGGAAATAGCAAAACAGACAAAAAGCTGGTCTATTTTTCTGAAAGATTTTGTCCTATCCAAGTAAAAACGCAGATGTCTTTGAATGCCTAGTAAATTAAGTTTGTATTCTCCCCTGTTTTGGAAATTGGGAAAAAAGACAGGGAGATTAATCATTTGGTTAATGTTAACATCTGAAGCAACCTTGGCCATAAAAGAAGGATTAATTTGTGGAAAACCAAATAAGGGAGTTTTAATGGATAAGCCGTGAAGTTCTGAAACTCTCTTAGCTAAGGTGATAGCCACTAAGAAGGCTGTCTTCCAAGACAAGAACTGCAAATCAACTGTGGCTGCTGGTTCAAAGGGAGCAGAAACCAGAGCTTGTAACACCAAAGTGAGGTCCCAAGGGTGGTAGGATCCTTGACTGGAGACCGAAGTAAAAAGGTGTCGCTCAAAAAAGCCTTATATATTTTAGTGGACACCAAGGAGGAAGAATCTTCACCAATATGGAAATTAGAGATGGCTGTCAACTGCACCTTGACTGTGGTGATGCTAGCTCCACTATTAAAGACGTGAGACAAGAAATCTAAAATGGCTGGAACAGCAGCTGTGAAAGGGTCTAACTGGTGCTGACAAGCCCAAATAGAAAATCTCTTCCATTTACTAGAGTAAATTTTCCTAGTGGAGGCTTTATGAGATGCAGTCAAAATCTTCTGAATGAGTTGAGGACAGCCCGGGAGTTCTAGCCATCATAGGAAGTGGAGTAGCCAAGTGGTCAGCTTCAGGCTGAGGATGTCTGGGTATTGGTCCCCCGAAGGGTGGGATAGAAGATCTGGAAGGAGATAAAGAGTCCAGGGCGGACACATAAGGTGAGACCACAGGAAGGGAAACCAAACTTGTCGAAGCCAGAATGGGGCAATGAGGATGACCTTACACTTCAAACTCTGAGCTTTCCAGAGGAATTTGGGGATCAGAGGGTGAGTAGGATATGCAAAAAGGAGACCGGAGGGCCAACCATAGACCAGAGCATCTCTGGAAGATTCCCCCTGTGAGGGGATCAGGACAAAGTACTCGCTGCACTTGGCATTGGAAGGAGAGGCGAAGAGACTGCAGCAAGGTTGACCCCATTTCTGGAAGAACATGTTCGCCACTGATGGATTGAGACACCACTCATGAGGCATCAGAATGGTTCTGCTGAACTTGTCTGCTAGAATGTTCGACTTCCCCAGAATGTGCATTGCGACAAGAAAGTGGTTGGAAGAGATTGCCCACTCCCACAATCTCATGGCTTCTCGACATAAGGGGTAAGACATGGTTCCCCCTGTTTGTTGATGTACCATTCAACTGACATGTTGCCTGTTTGGATAGCAATTGTCCCCATGATAAGACAGGCATGAAGGCTTGCAAAGCTAAAAGGATCGCCCTTATCTCCGGGACATTTATATGCAGACTGGTCTCTAGAGTGGATCAGGTGCCTTGGACCATCTGACCCAGTCTATGCCCCTCCCCACCCTAGCTGGGAGTCATCCATGGTCACTGTGGCCTTGGGAGGAGAGCGAAGGAAGGGACATCCTAAGTACAGACCCTGATTGTGAAGCCACCAAAGAGAAGCCTCCTTGCAGACTTGAGAAAGTTTGATGGGGTAGTGCATGGGTAGCTCGAGAAGGTACTACTGCGCTGCTAAGGTTCACTGAAGTACTCTTATATGAAGGTGAGCAAACAGGAGAAGAGTTTATGGTTGCCGCCATTGGCCCCAATGCTCTGAAGACAACAAAGGTGGGGGGAGTATGATCAGTGAGAAACTGCCTCACATGTGACTGAAGAGACTGAATTCTGTCTGGGGGTAGGAAGGCAATGCACTGAATTATGTCTAGTTGAGCTCCTATAAAGTCGATCTGGACAGGATCCGATCTCAACTTGGAAAGATTTATAGTTATGCCCAAGGTGGTGGCTAGGTGAAGAAGACAATCTCTGGTTTGTAGAAGTAGAAGTCGATGCTTGATGGGGGCAGTAAAGAGTCAATTGTCTAGATAATGAAACACATGGAATCCGAGCAGTCTCAGGTGAGCTGCAACTACTGCCATCACTTTGGTAAACACCCTGGGGGCTGTGGTGAATCGAAAGAGGAATATTCTGAATTGAAAGTAATTGGCTTTCAACTGTAAGTGGAGGAACCTTCTGCAGAGGCTTGTCCATCTTGCAGTGATAATATGAATAATGAAGGTTTACAAAGCACATCCAACTGTCCTTCTGCAAAATGGACTGTATCATGACCATTCAGAATTTTGTTTTGGCAACCGACTTGTTTAGGGAGGTGAGATACAGAATTGGTCTGAAGTCCACCATTTTCTTTGGCAATAAAAAAAAAAAATCTGGAATAAATGCCCGATCCAAACTTGTCTTGGGGGATTGGTTGGATGACTCTTTTCTCCAGCAGCTTTATGATCTCTGGATCTGCCATCTCCCTTCAATTGGGTGGCACATGAGGGAGGCTGCTGAACGATTTTGGGGATTGGAAGAACGGAATGGTGTAACCTCTGGATATTATCTTTACCACCCAACAATCAGCAGTGATGGATTCCCAGGCTGTTGGGTGAAGGGAGAGATGTCCACCGACTACATCCACAGTAGAACAGTCAGGCAAACCCCTCAGGGATACTGAAAGGGCTGGTCCAAAAATGTATCTTGGGAACGTTGATTTCTCAGACACCACATGCTGCAGGGGTGACACCTGCCATTGGAATCATTTCCCCCTCTGCCTCTGGAGAAAATGTCATCCTGCGAGTCCTGGAAAGCCCCGAGACTTTTGGAACCATAGCTTTTTACCACCACGCTGGCTCCTAGAATAGGGCCGTTATGGGGTAGAAAAGTATATTCTGATAGCAGAAAGGGTCTTTCCATCCTTCTTGCACTGGGAGAGAGTGTCTCTGTTGGACCAAAAAGGGATGATTTATCAAAGGGCATGTTGATAAAGGACACCTTGAAAGGTTTTGAGAATTCACAGGGCCACCTCCAGGCTTAGCACCTAACAGCAACACCCGAACTGGTTGCCCTTGAGGTATCCTCTGCTGCATGTGAGAGTAATCTCATGGATGTGTTGGAAATAGCATGAAGGGTGGCCATTCTGGAGGAGAAGATCTTCTAGTCCTCTTCAGACATGGACCCCAGGATGGACTCAAAGATTTCCTTCACAAGGTCCCTCTGAAGCCTGGCCACGTGTGTCAAGTAAATCAGCACGCGAAAAGGTCAAAGAAGAAGAGACCCGCTTACCAATTCGCTCCCTCTCCATAGACTCCCTGTCTGTGAGGGGTTGAACCGAAGAGCTCTCCTGGGCCAGCTCTTTCTTAGTGCCAGCTGCCACCACCATAGCATCAACAGGGATGCCCTTAGTCCATTTGCAGCCTATCTGCAGGCATGCTAAGAATCCCATCCAGGTATTAGGTATGGGCTCAACCATCTTCGGTTCCTTCCATGCCCTGCTAGAAATCAAATCAATCAGGGGGTCAGCAAGGGGGAGATCCACGATGTAGATGGCCCTATCCCAAAAACTTTCAGAAACATGGAGCTGTCAGTTAGGTTTGTGGACTGACCACCCACCTTTCTGCCACAGGCTTTCCATGAGGATGCTGAAGGAGACATCCTGAGGTGGGGATCTGGGGATACCTTCCCCTTCATCCAAGTCCATGTCTTCAGTTAGAGATTCCGGTGGGGAATCCAAGTGCCTCCTCTTGCACGTATGTTTCCTGTGCACATCCTTTGGGGGGAGGTGCTCCAGGGATGTGTCGGAAGATTCTGGGTGCCCCTGCAAGCAAGCCACCTGTAAGTTTCTTGGAACAGGCTGTCCTAAGGTAGACGGGGTCAAAGGATCAGGCGCGGGCAATTCAGAAGGGAGAGGGATTAGGTTCGAAGCAGGACGATTTGAGAATCTTGTGGGAGCAGAGAGAACCCTATTACTTTGAATGCCGAGAGTGAATGAGACTCCAAGGGCAACTCCGTTGAGGCTGCAGCTATCGATGTCAAAGCCCCACGAACTCCTGCCGCACCCAGCGCAAAAGTGGAGTCGAAGCCTAACTATCGAGAGCTGAGGTGCTGAGGGGAAGGGACAGCTCAGAAAGCCGGACCACTGAAGCCAACCCCTTGGACCCAACTCTGAAGCTATGGCTCCGAGAGTCAGTCAGGCCCAAATACACTGGAGCTGAACTGCTTAAGGTGACTGTCATCATCGAGGTACAGGTACCTGTTGGTGCTGATGTCTCGAAACTCTGGATCCTCGGATCTGAGGGCTCTGATGCCAATAGAGGGACTGGAGAAGGAGAAATAGGTAGGAATGCTGATGTGGCTGAGTGTCACTGGCACCAGGGGGAGCAGGGGCAGATAAAAATCCCAACTGAATTTGCACCCTCAGAAATTTCCTCATGAGCCTGTCCACCTCAAACTCCGAATGGCTATGGGAGGACCAAGCAGAAGAGGCTGTCGACCCCAGCCTGGAGTGGTGCCTGGGTGACACCATAATCGGAGACTTGGGAAGGGGACCTGCCGGCTCCACAGAGAAGCAAGGGGATTGGAACTAAGGACAGGCTGAAGCAGAAGGGTGGGCTTTTGTCGGTAGTTCTCCCACAGGGGCAGAGACTATCAGAAGACCGCTTCTATCTGTACTGGTCGTTGCCCTTCTCAACCACCTTCTTGGTGGGGGTTTGAGACCCTGAAGTGGATTCCATAGAGCAGGGGGCAGAGGAAGGGATAAGACCACTAAGGATTAATTTATTCATCTCATTTATAAGCATGCACTGATTAAAGTCTGTGCAAATAGAACAGGAGGAATCCAGGTAGGCCACCCCTAAACAAATAACACACAGAGTGGGCATTGGACAGAGTAATTTTATGCTCACACTCTGTGCATTTCTTAAAGCTTGCTGGCATTGAATCAGCCATAGCAGGAGCTACAAGAAAAGGAAGAAGGAAGGTAGAGAAAGAAGAATCCGTAGATTACAAGCCCTCTAAACTACTAGGCAACTAAACTATTTTTTTTTTTTACACTATGGGTAGGAGACACCAAGAAGGAAAAATACAAACACACTTACAGCACCGAAAAAGATGGTTAGATTTCCCTGGAGAGAGCTCAGCAATGGACCCGGTAGCTGTTCAAGCGAGTCAAAAATGAGATCTGAGGGATGGAGGGAGAGTGGGGCATTATGGATAAGAGAGGAGGAGCTTAGCTTTCGGCTCCAAGGTTGGAGTATATGGCCGAGTCGGATATGAGGACAGATCCGAAACCCGCAAGTTGAAGACCAAATGAAGACAACTTCAGATCTACTATTCGACAGCCCAACAGAAACATCAAAATAACACCCAAAAGTTTTGGGCCTCTATAAATCAACTTCTCAATCCCAAACAACCCCCTACCCCCTAACCCTCCCCACAAACACTACTGAAAGCATAGCCACTCAATTCAACTCTCACTTTACTAATTCCATACTATCTCTACTAAACCATAATATTACCAGACCACTGATTATATCCACCACCTCCACCATCTTTCCTGCAACATTTACCCTTAAACAAATACCTACAAGCTACATTAACAAACTTCTCCATTGACTGAAACCAGCAACTCTAGCAGCAGACTGGCTTCCCAATAAGTTCCTGAAGCGGGCAGCTGGTGCCATTACTTGCCCAATCTCCCTACTAATAAATCGGTCCGTCTCTGAGCAATATGTCCCCAAACTCTAGAAGTTATCCCATATCATCCCCCTACACAAAGGAGGCACCTCCATACTTCTATCAGACTACAGACCCATTGCAATACTCCCTCCCCTTGCCAAAAATCCTTGAGGAATGTATACACTCATAAATCCTTCAGTATCTCCTGAAAAATAACCTCTTCTCGGATACTCAACATAGCTTCAGACCCAATCATAGCACCACATCCACCTTAATTAGCTTCACAGACATAGTCAACCACTCTAGAAACAATGGCTTTTATATCTCATATCTCATGGTGCTCCAGGGATGTGCCGGAAGATTCTGGGTGCCCCTGCAAGCAAGCCACCTGTAAGTTTCTTGGAACAGGCTGTCCTAAGGTAGACGGGGTCAAAGGATCAGGCGCGGGCAATTCAGAAGGGAGAAGGATTAGGTTCGAAGCAGGACGATTTGAGAATCTTGTGGGAGCAGAGAGAACCCTATTACTTTGAATGCCGAGAGTGAATGAGACTCCAAGCGCAACTCCGTTGAGGCTGCAGCTATCGATGTCAAAGCCCCACGAACTCCTGCCGCACCCAGCGCAAAAGTGGAGTCGAAGCCTAACTATCGAGAGCTGAGGTGCTGAGGGGAAGGGACAGCTCAGAAAGCCGGACCACTGAAGCCAACCCCTTGGACCCAACTCTGAAGCTATGGCTCCGAGAGTCAGTCAGGCCCAAATACACTGGAGCTGAACTGCTTAAGGTGACTGTCATCATCGAGGTACAGGTACCTGTTGGCGCTGATGTCTCGAAACTCTGGATCCTCGGATCTGAGGGCTCTGATGCCAATAGAGGGACTGGAGAAGGAGAAATAGGTAGGAATGCTGATGTGGCTGAGTGTCACTGGCTCCAGGGGGAGCAGGGGCAGATAAAAATCCCAACTGAATTTGCACCCTCAGAAATTTCCTCATGAGCCTGTCCACCTCAAACTCCGAATGGCTATGGGAGGACCAAGCAGAAGAGGCTGTCGACCCCAGCCTGGAGTGGTGCCTGGGTGACACCATAATCGGAGACTTGGGAAGGGGACCTGCCGGCTCCACAGAGAAGCAAGGATTGGAACTAAGGACAGGCTGAAGCAGAAGGGTGGGCTTTTGTCGGTAGTTCTCCCATAGGGGCAGAGACTATCAGAAGACCGCTTCTATCTGTACTGGTCGTTGCCCTTCTCAGCCACCTTCTTGGTGGGGGTTTGAGACCCTGAAGTGGATTCCATAGAGCAGGGGGCAGAGGAAGGGATAAGACCACTAAGGATTAATTTATTCATCTCATTTATAAGCATGCACTGATTAAAGTCTGTGCAAATAGAACAGGAGGAATCCAGGTAGGCCACCCCTAAACAAATAACACACAGAGTGGGCATTGGACAGAGTAATTTTATGCTCACACTCTGTGCATTTCTTAAAGCTTGCTGGCATTGAATCAGCCATAGCAGGAGCTACAAGAAAAGGAAGAAGGAAGGTAGAGAAAGAAGAATCCGTAGATTACAAGCCCTCTAAACTACTAGGCAACTAAACTATTTTTTTTTTTTACACTATGGGTAGGAGACACCAAGAAGGAAAAATACAAACACACTTACAGCACCGAAAAAGATGGTTAGATTTCCCTGGAGAGAGCTCAGCAACGGACCCGGTAGCTGTTCAAGCGAGTCAAAAATGAGATCTGAGGGATGGAGGGAGAGTGGGGCATTATGGATAAGAGAGGAGGAGCTTAGCTTTCGGCTCCAAGGTTGGAGTATATGGCCGAGTCGGATATGAGGACAGATCCGAAACCCGCAAGTTGAAGACCAAATGAAGACAACTTCAGATCTACTATTCGACAGCCCAACAGAAACATCAAAATAACACCCAAAAGTTTTGGGCCTCTATAAATCAACTTCTCAATCCCAAACAACCCCCTACCCCCTAACCCTCCCCACAAACACTACTGAAAGCATAGCCACTCAATTCAACTCTCACTTTACTAATTCCATACTATCTCTACTAAACCATAATATTACCAGACCACTGATTATATCCACCACCTCCACCATCTTTCCTGCAACATTTACCCTTAAACAAATACCTACAAGCTACATTAACAAACTTCTCCATTGACTGAAACCAGCAACTCTAGCAGCAGACTGGCTTCCCAATAAGTTCCTGAAGGGCAGCTGGTGCCATTACTTGCCCAATCTCCCTACTAATAAATCGGTCCGTCTCTGAGCAATATGTCCCCAAACTCTAGAAGTTATCCCATATCACCCCCCTACACAAAGGAGGCACCTCCATACTTCTATCAGACTACAGACCCATTGCAATACTCCCTCCCCTTGCCAAAAATCCTTGAGGAATGTATACACTCATAAATCCTTCAGTATCTCCTGAAAAATAACCTCTTCTCGGATACTCAACATAGCTTCAGACCCAATCATAGCACCACATCCACCTTAATTAGCTTCACAGACATAGTCAACCACTCTAGAAACAATGGCTTTTATATCTCATCAGTTTTCCTAGACATGTAAAAAGCATTTGACACTGTCTCACACCAAAAAACTTCTGTACCAACTAGCCACTTTAAATTTCTCTCAATCCAACCTAGCATGGTTCCAAAGCTACTTGTCATATAGACAGCAAGCTGTTAAATGGCAAGACAATATATGCTCACTCTTACCAGTCTCCGTAGGTGTACGTGAAGGTTTCATACTTGGCCCACTTCTCTTTACAGTTTTTACAAATGGTCTCAATTCTACCACCACATCAGCAAACATTACTCAATACACAGAAGATTCTACACTCAACTTCTCAGCCAAGTCAATCCCTGAACTCTTGCAAAAAACACAAAAAGCATTTATAGATGTTGAAAACTATGTTTCCTACAGCCAACTAATACTCAATTCCCACAAAACCAAACTACTAATATTTACCAACAATAAAATATCTCAACCAGCCATCCCATTTGCCATCTACTCAACTAACATCACCAAAATAGAGCCCGTAGATCATACTAAAACTTGAAAAAATATTAGCTGCAATAAAAATATTTGAGAGAATTTCCAATTACAAGCTAAATTTTAAAAAATCTAAAATATTCCCATTAAAGACACCCGCACCTTTTTCAATGCTACCATTAATAGGACAAGTATTGACGGAAGAAAAGATAAAATATCTGGGAATTGTCTTCTCAACTGAAAATAGAGATTTTTTTATTAACAATGTAAAGTCAACTACAGATCAAATAACATTGGATCTTGAAAGATGGAGTAGATTGAAGTTACCGATGATGGCAAGAGCAGCTATCATAAGAATGAATGTTCTTCCTAGAATGTTATATATTTTTAGAGCTGCACAACTCAGAATTACCAAAACATTCTTCAAACAGCTTCATATAAGATTGGGAAGATTTCTTTGGGAACCTAGGAAGACGAGAATTTCATATGAAAAATTGATGGCTCCAAAAAATAAGGGGGGGCTGGAATTACCGGATTTCGAAATGTACTATTTAGTGATTCAGGCCAATAGGATTTTAAAGACGTCTTACTTCGATAGTGATAATAGAAAATGGACACCCAAATGGGTGCTCTTAACATACAAGCATATAAATGAAGTGGGAGTCAACGCTAAAGCATTACCCTTTTTAAATAATTGGACAATGAGTAAATATAAGCTAATGGAGCACATCAAAAGTTATGTAACGGCAATTCAAACTATTTTCGCTTCCTTAAATTTACTAAAATATATGATGGTTTTCCAACCGTTTCATAGGAACTCACATTTAACAATTGGTGGTCAACTGATTGATCTAAAGAAATTCCCTTTAATCATGGAGTTAACTGTACTCGATTTATATCCTTTTCTAGGAGTACCAGTACAGGATATTTTAAAAGAAATAGAACTCCCTATTTCCTATTTAATTATAGTAAGACAGCTAAAAGACTTGGTTATAAACTATTTTAACAACTTTGAAATGAAAGGGGAAGATTTAATCATTTCTCGTAATCTATGGGAAGCGCTGTTGCAGGATAGAAAATATATAACCGCAGCATATAAATTGATAAAAGAGAGGAAGTATAATAATTATATTCTTTTATCGAGTTACTGGAGAGAGAAATTGATATTCCCACACGACAATAAGATATTGGAGGCATTTAAATTAACATTAAAGTCCGTATCCCTTCAGAAATTGGTATTTACGCAGCTGATGATATTTAACAATGCATACTATATACTCGTCTCACTTTGCACAAATTTGATGTGAAGAATTCACCCATATGCCCACATTGCTTTGATCAGACAGCAGATTTGCTTCACATGTTCTGGAGTTGTAAGTGCATTTATAAATTGTGGAATTCATTAAAATTGCAGTTACAAAAAATGGGTTACCAAAATTCAACACTCTCTTGGGAGTTTATGATTCTTCATATTCCCCGGAGAATCTAAATAAATCAAAACGATTGTAATTATGAATATTTGCCTATTAATGAAATTATATATAGCCACAAATTGGTTGAACCCAGCCCAGACATTGTGGGAAAATTTCAGATTGTTGGCAATAAAACACATCTTAGCATAAACTGTTAATTAGTGATCACAAGAAAAATATCAACAACATAAAAATCTGGGAGCAAATTTTTAATATTATTTTGGCTTAAGAGGTTACTATCCACTTTTTCTCGGGAACCAGAATATAGTCTAAATCAACCTTAGATTAGATAGAAAATGTACAGAAAAGACAGATTGTTGGCTTGGATTTGTTAATGTTGGAATTTTTTTTTTTTTTATTATTTTCCTTTTGATTGTGAGTGCTGTACCTTTGATCAATACATGAGGTTGATATATATGTGAAATTAACCAATGGAAGCATTTTGTATATATTGTATATAATGTGTGAATTTGTAATATGGTTGTGAAAAATAATAAAAAATGATTATTGAAAAAAAAAAGATCATACTAAAACTGCTAGGTGAAACCACTGACAAATCCCTTGGTTACAACTTGCACATATCCCAAACAATCAAAAAGGTCCATACAAAACTCAGTGCACTATATAGAGCCAAACCATTCCTCACATAAACCACCAAAACACCCATTGCCCAAACTCATCTACTATCTACTCTATGTCTCCCCGATTTTCACAAATTTAATGAAAACAAATCTAAACAAACTGGAAGCCTGCTACAACAAAATAGTCAGGTTTGCCACCAACCTCCCAAAGAGATCACACATCATTCTTTAGCTCGTTACAAACTAGACTGGTTGGAACTCCCAAACCTACTATGCCTTAAACAACCAACAATTCGCTATTCCATTATCTACTTTTCACATAAATGTTCAGCTCTTATCAGTCTAGTAAAATCCTACAATAGCAATAGGATCCTCTACTCATCCAACAAACTTCTTCTAGAAGTCTTAAAAACCAATAACAGTTATGGGGATGCCTTATTCTTAAAGCACATCTCCAAAATTTGGAACTCAATTCCCCAGCCCATTCTTTGTATAGCTAGCCCCTCCAAATTCAAAATTCTTCTTAAGTCCCATTTGAATAAAAAACAGCTATGCTCCTGCTTAACACCAGGCTGACCCCTCAGTAATTTTTTTCTATCACTGTTCATCCTATATTAATCTTCTCAAATGTTTATCTCCGTGTCTTTTCTCCCTTGAATACATCTCTAGCCTACTGCTGTAAAAATACTCTATTGTTTCATTTGGTGAGGCTACCACACCACCCCTCTAAGCAGAAACACACTTTTATATTGTTCTTATGTGTGACATTCAAGGACCAACCATTATTATAACTAATATGGGTGATTAACCATTGCTACTGCATTTGTTGCATTTACTGTTGTCTTTTATTTTTTCTTTCTTTTCAACTAAATTATATCTCTTCTTATTACATTAACTGATGTTTTTTTTCTATGTCAACAATTCTTAATATGTAAATTGGAGCTTTTCTCCCTGGGCCTCCAATGAAAACGGGCCATTTTCAGGCTCAGCTAGACACTTCTGGTAATCAAATGTAAAATAAAAAATAACTACTGTGTTTTAGGTATCAAAGCAACACACTTTAGAAATGTCTGACTGGCCAACAACCATTTTGTTGTGTGCAGATAAAAGACCTTAATCTTAATTAACTTGTATTTTCATATTTGAACCCACAACCCCAAAAATGTAGGTGGCCTAGCCAGGTGTGCCAAACTTTTGGAAATGAACGGTCAATGAAACATTTTTATTTTAACTTCCTTTTAATGACATGATGCTTGGATACAACTAGTGAATTTGCCATAAATTTGTCATGCTTCTTGATCGGACTAAGTATATTCCAATTGCTCTACATGGAAAATAAGGCATCAAAATTGTTAATATATAGTAGAATCAATGTTTAGATCATATTATTTCTCTACAGGTATATGAAGAGGAGTTTTAAAACGGATTGTCCTGTCAATGTTTATGTCTGAAACTCTAGTTTTACAGAATGTAAGCATTAAGAGGACAAGTCAATAACAGGAAACAATAATATCTGTATGTGATAGAAAATGAGAGCAAGATAGTAGACCATTAAGCTTTTATTGCCACACTTTACCTTCAGTGGTTGCTGATCATCAACAATCTCCTGGCCAATTGGCCCATCACAAAGACAGTCATCTGGGGGTAGTTCATGGACTTTCTGCTTTTTTGACATAACATCCACATGTACACTCAGCTATCACAAAGGAAGGAGGTGTGCAACAGACTTACCATGAAAAATGCTCACCCCTGATTTCTGCAAGGGATATTTCTGTCTTACAGCCCCACTAACCAACCCCAAGCAGTTCCTTGGCCTCCACCAGGGAGATCACATCTGCCAGTGTACCCCTGAGTGCAGCAACCCCCTCCCCCGGGAGATGATATTTCACTCCTCTCATGCTGGGGCCTGTATTCAAATGGCAGTGACAGTCAAGGCCTCATCCTCCTTCAGCCTAAGTGTTTTTGCTCATAAAAGTGATATTAGAATAATGGATACTAAGCCAAATCATAGATACTTGTCCAAGTTAAGGAACTAGAATCTTAAAATCAGTGTTAAATACCAAAGCTGAAAAAACAAGCAAAGACAAGGGTTACAATAAATAGATAATTGGGTATATTTTTGCTAGCAAAACTTTTAATATGCTTCTTAATATTTTCTCAGATTAATACTGTTAAGGATATACTTTTCTGAGGTGCAAGTCAAAACCAGTGGTCTGTGGCTGACCAAGTCTGCAGATGACTCCAACCTGGGTGCTGTCTTAAATTCCCCTAGTGATGTGAACATCCTCCAAGAGGGCCTTACCCAAACTAATGACTGGTGCCAGAAGCATGGCCTTAAACTGAATGCCAAGAAATGCATCATCGCCTTTGGGGAAAAATGGTATCCCCGCTAATAATGACATTAATAACGACGTACTTAGCACGCAATCAGTCGTGAGGGACTTGGACACTCATGTTGATAGCAACCTGACTTTTGACCACCATGTTGCCTCCATTGTACAGAAACATGGTCCACCTCATAAATACATGTATTTCATCCAGGAACAAGGAGGTCATAACATCCCTATACTCCTCCCTTATCGGACCCATTATTAAGTACAGTGCCTCCTTCAGCATGTACCTTGCCAAGCACATGCAGCAGCTGCAGAGACCACAGAGGTTCCTGACAAGGAAAACCCAGGGTCTCAAACACCCATCCTACACAGAAAGGCTAAAATCCCTGTCTCTCTAATCAGTCTCATACAGACTGCTCAGAGGTGACTTGTGTCTGGCATACAAGGCCATCTCAGACGTAGCCTTAATGGAGTTGCTGAATGTCAAACTCCACTCGCGCAACTTGCATGCAAGGCCTCAACCTGGTCTGTGACATTAATAGAACTTGTTGGTGGGATGGATTTGTGCCCCAAAGACTCCCCCATCTGTGGAATAGACTCCTTCTCCATTTCAAGCAGAGTACCTCTCTAGCCCTCTTTAAGAGAAACTTGGATGACTGGACGGGAAACAGAAAATACACCCCTGGGATCCCACCTGTGTCCCTGCTGGAAACATAGGCAAGATTCTTGGCTAGGCTTATAAGGGCCTCTGGGCCAATAGCCTAGTAGCATCATATGAACCTATGATGTGGCATTAATAGCTTTCTTTTATGGACAAACACATACTAAAGTGAATGACTTGCAAAATGCATGATGTAACTGGGGAGTTTTAAGTTTCTAGAGCCCCTGGCCTCTAGTCAGAGCACATCACCATCTCTACTACTTCTATGGTGACCCTGACCAAACCAGTCCCAACTAATGCACTGCACAGGAGCTATCACTGTTTAGCAACTATCACCCAAGCCTGAGGTCCATCCTTGAAAGGACTGGGAATTTGCAGTCAAAGTAGATATTTATCTCTACTCCTTCTCTGCTGATCCTGACAAAATCAGTCCAAGCTAATACACTGCACAGACTGCATACAACTATCAATGTTGAGCAACTATCACCCAAACTTAAAATCACTATGTGTGTGCAGTCAAAGCAGATATGTATGTGTAATCCAGTAAAGCTAACATAAGCTTAGACTTGCAGCTTGTAGAATCAGACTATACAGACAGCTGAGTGTCCATGTAAACTCACCAGAAGTAGACTGTTGTATTGGATGCATACTCTGTACTAGAGGTTGTGGCTCCACAGAACCCCCAGCAACACCTAAACCACAGGTATACACTACAGTCCATAATAATGGGCAATCAGTTTAGCAGGTTTTTGTGTAATCCAAATTATCTGACAATACATAGCCTGTCATCATCCCCACCCCACTGAAACAGGACAAACTATTTGCTTTGCTTTCTTTTTCAGACTACTCCCTCCTTTTCTTCCTTTACTACAGTATGTTGTAGCTAAATCTCTAAATACTTACCACACATGTAAATCTCTGCTTACTCTTCCTGGACTTGGCTACTTCTTCCTGTAATTCTCATTTGCCCCCTCTCAGCTTCTATTTTACACTGTTCAACTCGTACAGTTATCTCTGGAAGCCTGCTCACTTTTTACCACAGCCAAAGCTTACTGACAGTTTTTCTCAACACTGTTACTATGCTGATTCAGTGGATAATTACATCTAGGGTTGCCACCTTTTCAAATACCCAAAGTGGGACTTTTTGGTACAAAAGTCACATTTTGCAGGGAAAAACATACCCACGACCAGTACAAAGGAGAGAACTTCACTTTTGAGCCTAAATAAAAGCTTATTCTTGTAGCATTTTAATTGCTTATTCTGTTTCTTATAACATTTAGGTGTTTCAGAGACAGAATAACTGTTTATGCAACTATTACATAAAATATAGGAAATACGTGTATCCTAAAATTTCAGGACATTTGCCATTTTTTCGATTTCTTTGCAGGACACAACTGCCCAAAAAGGGACTGCCCCTTGCAAAGTGGG
Organism: Protopterus annectens; assembly: GCF_019279795.1. NCBI lineage: Eukaryota > Metazoa > Chordata > Ceratodontiformes > Protopteridae > Protopterus > Protopterus annectens. The sequence continues at coordinate 135,852,220 of NC_056735.1, forward strand.
ACAGGTGGTAAGCCTAATTACATCTCTGTTTATTTCCTACTTCAACTTACTTTTCATATCATCCCTCACTCCCACTGAGCTCTGTTTTCCCATCATCCCGCACTCCCACTGAGCTCTGTTTTCCCATTGTCCATCCCTCTAACTGAGTTCTGTTTTCCCATCATCCATCCCTCCTTTTGAGCTCTTTTGTTTCCTGTAGGCACCATCTCTGAATTTGCACAGCATGCATGCCTTTTCTGGAGCCCTGTCCTCTAGTCAGAGAAGCAGCTACAACATATTTATATCATAGAAAACTTGCAAATATGAAATGTTATGTTGCAGTGTTTGTAAAATCTAACTCACTAGTTTAGCAGTGTCTTCATGGGGATGTGTTTAACTATGCATAAACTGAATACAAACAGTACCAGGAGCGGCCTTAGGTCAGCTGGTGCCCTAGGCAAAAGAGCTCCATGGTGCCCCACTACCACACCACCTGGTGCCCTCATCCTGGTCTACCTACACCAAATAAATACTAGAAAAGCTCCCCTGCTAGAACGGTGCCCTAGGTGGCCACCTAGTTGGCCTATGCCTAAGGCCGGCTATGAGTACTACTAGCTAAAACTAACAATTCCATCCCTGCACTCCCTCCAACCTGTTTCTCCATCAAAACAATCAGAACATAACCCAATCACAGTTGCCCTACAATTAGCATCTCTGACCCATTTAAGTGCTGTACCCAGTTTGCCCTTTTAGAAGTTATAATGTTGTAACTAGAACTAGTCTTGCCCAGTAACATTTTACAGTGCAAACAACTATCTTCAGAAAAATCTAACTTAATTATAAACAAATGGCTCTGACTCAAACACTATTTGTGTGCCTCCTCAGCATATTAGCTCACTATACCAACTACCATACCTCCCAAGTAAATGTAATTAATAGTCTTACAAACCGATACTTGCTACATCAACAGTTACCAAGTCTATCAATCACTACAGCACCCACAATGTACCAGCAAACCTTCTTAGATTTCTTCAATTACAGGTATCCTAAATCTAAGCATGTTACCATACAAAATCCAGTAAAACTAAAGCACAGATGCATTTGGCTACCTACTTTTCTTCACATAATTTCCACCCCAAACAGTATTAAATGAATCGTCTCTTACTCTCCCATCCCCCAATTCCAGCTTCTTCTTCCTAAATATCAATCTTAGAAGTATATACAATAAAATCCAAGACATACATGCTTGTATTGCCACACATTCTCCAGACGTAATCATAGCTACAGACACATGGCTGAAAAAAGACAAATGGCAATGAAATTACCCCACCTGGTTTCAGTATAATAAGGCTTGATGGGAAAAATAAGCAGGGTGGTGGCATAGTAATCATCTACAATAATTCCCTAATTATAACTGCATATCCACAGGAGATATCACAGTTTAACAATGTGGAATACTTTGTATCACATCTCACAATCAATAGGAAAATGCTTTATTTAGCAGTCACATATATCCCACCATGTAAAAACATTACCACTGTGGAAAATATCCTAAATTGGATATCGCACCATATACAACATGAAACAATACTACTAGGAGACCTAAACATACACTGGCAGATTATAAATAGCAACTCCCTATCTGATTCCATAAACCTGTACGGCTTTGCAAAGTTAATTACATTAGTTACTAGAGTCCACAAAAGTACTGGTAGGGAACCAACTTTAGACTAGATTTTTACTAACAGACCCAACAAAATTAGGGCAGCTGGAAAACTTTCAGACAGTATACGTGACGACCTACTTACATTCTCAGAAGTTACAATATCCAAGATAAACATAATTTACAACCAAGTCCTTAACTAAAAAACTTTGACAAATACATTTTTATCAAATCCTTAAGAGACTATTATCTGGAAAAAATAAATCCTATGCCCTTGGACTCACTGTCTCACACTTCAATTAGATATTCCTAAAAATTCTCAATGGGTCAAATCCAATCCTGCACCACGGCTAATAAAATAAACTAAGAAAATGATGCTACAGCATGACAAGGCATGGAAAGTGGCACAAAAACAGAACACAAAATATATTTCAGCTTTATAGGGAACTAAAGAATAGGGCAAAATACAAAATAAAACATGACAAACATATTATAACATCCCCCAAAATAAACATCAAGACAACTCAAACCTCTTCTGGACACCCGTAAACAAACGTTTACATTCAGGCCAAGTTACCACCACCTGTACATTCAGCAGTAATACTGATTCAATTCCCACACAATCTAACAACTATTTTATACAGATTATATTGTCCCTCACAAACCATTAATACTTCCATTACACTCTCAGTGTCAGCAGCCACTGCTAAATATCTTCAGCTCAGTGCCTACCGCTACCATTTAAAAAATCTTACATAAGCTAAAACCAATCACCCTAGCTGCTGACCAACTCCCCTCAGACTACTTAAAAATTGCTGCAGATGCAATTGCTTTTCCAGTCTCTATATCGATAAATAGATATATATCCGAAAAATACACTCCTTGCATCTGGAAAAAATCCATTACTATACCTTTACACAGAGGTGGTACATCAACAGAGTTTAATTACTATGGGCCCATTGTAATCCTCTCCCCACTATCAAACATACTTGAAAAATGTATTTATGCTCAGCTTCTATATCACCTAAATTCAAATTCTCTGCTCTCAGAAACACAGCATGGTTTCAGACCCCACCACAGCACAACCACTGCTCTTCTTCACTTCAGCAACAGTACAAACCAGCATAGGAACAATGGTAACCTAGTGTCAACTGTGTTCCTAGACTTATCCAATGCTTTTGACACTGTACCACACCACCGTGTACTTGGTGAACTCTCTTCTATAGGTCTCTCTCTATCTTCCTTTAAATGGTTCCTTAGTTTTCTATCTGGAAGGCAACAAGCAGTTCATGGCAACTGAACTGCTCTTCCTCTCTTCCAGTTACCACAGTGTCCCTCAAGCTTTACACTGCTATACACCAAGCAACTACAGTACAATATGCAGATGATTCGATTTTAATATGTACACCATGCACAATATCCAGACTGCAAGGAATCACCCAAACTTCTTTCTCTTCAATCAAAAGTTGGCTGAAAAATTCAAACCTGAACTCCAATAAAACAAAACTGATGCTCTTCACCCAAAAAAAATTATCTCAATCAAAAACAATTGTTCTTGGTTACATCAGCAAATAATACTAAAATTGAGGTAGTACCACAGACCAGATTATTGGGTATTGTAATTGATGACAATATTTCTGATTAACATATTTAAAAACAAATAAAAATACTCACCAGAAACTTGTTTCCCTTAACAAGGTAAAACAGTAGTTTAAAGACTCAGCATGAAAAACCCTAGCCTCATCACATTTGCTTCCAACCCTCTTATATGCCTCACCTGTCTTTATAAACCTAAACTCTACACTAAAATCCAAACTAGCCTACTGTTACAACAAAGTAGCTAAATTTGCTACCAACACTGAACTCACCACTGCCAAGTCTTAAAGCAGCTAAAATGGCTAGAGCTTAACAACCACATAACATACTATCAGCTAGTTATTGCCTACAAATGGATATATTTTCCTGAACAATAGCCTGCATTAAAAAAAAATAATAATATTATTGCCCTACACCCCCAAGAAGGACCTCTGTTCTGCTGATAAAAGTGATATATTTAAACTAAGCACTACAAAAGCAAATAATCAGGGGACTCATTATACTTCTGTCTCCAAGGTCTAGAACACCATTCCTACACAAGTAAAAATGATTAAACTTTCAAGCTATAAAATCCAGCTCAAGCAATACCTTACCAAATCTTAGTCATGATCATGTTCATCACCAGGCTGAGAAGTACAAACTTCTTTTGCTTATCACAAACTTCTTGCCCTCGTCTACTTGAATCATTGCACCCCTAACAACCTTCCATCCTGCACTTGAATTAATACATCCCTTTTCATCACCCCTTAAACACCACTTATCATTTTGCTCTTTTTCTAACTGCCCCATCCACTGCTCTAACTCTCTCATGCATCTCCTGTATACCTAAGTTATAAACCTAGACGCATAAATTTGGAAAAGGCAGCCTAAACAGAAACAATCCTATACCATGGTCTCTGTCAAATGCTACTACCACTATCCTCCTATACAATACTAATATCTTCCATCCCCCTCCTACATTACTTTATAACTTACTTCAGTATATCTCTCAAACTCTTTACAAACCTATATAACACTAAAACCTCCTTACTACATAATTTTGCAACTAACTTCATTACGTATCAAACTCCTTGTAAACTTTTCTTTACTGAATTGAAAGCATAAGGTTTCATTTCTGAAGCATCAATCCATTTATTTCTGCAAGATTTTACAACTGGAACAACTGTATACTTATAATTGTTGATATAAATACTTTACTATATGTATCTGTCCTGTAATTGCTTTTGTTTCATGAGATCTGTAACTGTTGTTTTTCTGAGAACTGTTTGAAATTCAGTTGTTAATATAAATGTACTGTGGTGGAGCTTTTCTCCTTGGGTCTGTGCTGAAAATGGGGTCTGACCAGTCGGACCTTCCAGATCAACAAAGATAAAAAAATACATAATAAATTAATTATACACATTATTTTACCTGGGCTCTTGTCGTAGCCTGCTGTTACAGCAGCGAATGTGGGATTACCATTCTTTCCAGGTAGGGATGATGCTTTTGTCAGTTTCTGTTTACTATTTTGTGCTTTGCTACTAGGTTCACTGGAAAGAAGAGAAAAACAAATTTCATAAAACGCAACACAGTTGTAAAATGACACTGCATACAACTTGCATTTTCAGACAATGGTACTGTTTTAGTTTGCAGTACTGAACCATCAAATTTTCTATGTCACTCCCTATTTATGACAAGAAGCAAACTGCATCAAAACCATACCACAGATCTACGTTAATTTAAAGCACTGAAAATACTTGCATGCAAACACTACAGGAGATATTGCAAGTATACGGTAAAAAATCTGAACAGATGAGTACAAATATCACAACCACCATCTGCACAGCTATATTTTTCCTTGACAGGCACACCTCCCCAACCAACTGCAAATGCTAAAAACTTTTATAATCAAACTCAGCAGTCATATTGGACTAAGTTCTGTCCTAAGATTGCTTCAGGAAAGCATTTTTTCTCATTAAAAAGTACTCATGGAATAATAACGCCTAATCACAAACATAAAGAAGATTCTAAACTGCATCTTGTACTGCTTCTAAAAAAATAAACTTCAAATGGGGGTATTTGGCTAAACAGTGTAGGTTTGTGTTGATAAACTACAGTCAACCAATAAATGCAAAAATGCCAGCTCATGAAAATAATCCTAAGGAAAAAATATCCCCATTTCCAGACTGAAAAGTACATACACAGTAAATTTAGTTTCAATCAAACACTCATTCTGTTATACACACAAAATAAATCCAGCTACTGTCTCTAAATGCCATAGTATCATTGGAGTGAACTACAAATTCATCCCCCTACTTTGCATGCACATAAAATTGCACATACTCCCTGTGCAGAGCAGACATATCATTGGGTGTTACTAGGCAAGAGACTAGTTAAGCCTTTTGCAGTCTAGCCACTGTGGCTCTACTGATGCACCCACCTAAATACTCCCCCATCCACATAGGTTGGTACTAGGCTATCGGCCCAATGGCCTATGCAAGCCTAGCCATAACACTTCCCTGGCTATTTCTTCCCAAAGTATTTACTTCCCTGGACCCCTGTCTAGTGGGGCGACAGACATGATCCCCAGGGTGAATTTCCTATCTCCCATCAAATCATCAAGGTTCCTTTTGAAGAGGGCCAAAGAGGCGCTCTGCTTGACATGTATGGGCAGTCTATTCCAGAGTCTGGGGAGTCTCTGGGTCAGGAACCTATCCCTCCAGCATGTTTTGTTCATTGTGATGACAAGGTTTAGATCCCTGGAGAGTGATGGGATGGGTTAGACCTAGTCAAGCTTAAGGTTTCCCATCCATTCAGCCATGTTAGACTTGAAGATGGTGAGGGACTTGCTTTGCTTAACAGAATGCAGAAGTGTGTTCCAAGGGTACAGAATTCTTTGACTGAAAGATCTATTATGTCAGCATATCTATCTTTCGCTCTCTCTTTCTCTCTCTCTCTCTCTCTATATATATATATATATATATATATATATATACACACATATATATATATATATATCTACACACACACACACACACACACACACACACACACACACACACACACAAGTGCGTATATATTCAACTAGATTATAACAGATTACATAGAATTACAGTTATACAAAAAGAGCATTTAGTACAGGAAGCAAAGCATAAGGTGACTATACACATGGGTAAATTGCTACAATGTGTCATACTAATGCAAATGAAGTGTCAAATATAAAAGTAAGGGCATGATGTTTTGTGTTAACATAAAAATGGTGGGATATTAGTGAGTCTTGTGACAGCAGAGCAATAAATTCCATGAAAGAGTAAAAAAGTTTATTAGATGTCGTTAACATGTATCTCTGAATATATATTACATTCGCACCTCTCAACCATTCCAAATTCCTCAGTAAACACCAGTTTTGAGGGCAAAATATTGGGCCCCTTTAATTTCTGAACTTCCTGGGGGTTTTTTGAAGTTATTTTTTTTTTTTGATGACAAATTTGTTCCTGACATCATCACGTGCAGGGTGTGCACAATGACATCAGCTTCATGAGGCAGACAGTCTGCCTATCAGAATTCAACTGCCATTCATTACTACTTAATTTAAACTTATTTAAGTGCAGCAGTTAAGAGCTACAGAGTCGGACCAGTATGCATGTTTTTCCTCTTATTCAGACAGATCACACCCAGATAAGGTTAAAAAAAAAGTTTGAGTTATGTCCGAGATTTTCTTTGGGCTCGCTGCATTCTTATTTTATGCCTGAAAGAAACGATTCTTATTTTAAGTACTGCTATTTGGACTTTGCTGCATTCTTATTTTATGTGAGAGCTGCACTTCTTATTTTATGTCCAAGAGTGTGTGATAGACTGTGAGATGTCCGATGTTTTCTTTGGGCTTACTTTATGCAAGAGCTGCAGTTCTTATCTTGTGTGTGTGTTTGGGCTTCGCTGCATTCTTATTTTAAGTATGTGTGTGTGTGCGTGTGCACGTGTGCGTAAAATGCCCCACTTAAGTGTGACTGGTGGTTAGGGTTACTCAGACTCAAACCCTGTACCTTGAGTACTAAAAGCAAGAGCCTAAATTCTCTACCAATACCACCACTTGTGATTCAAAGAGCTCATACTTTTGGTCTGTGCCTCTTTTTCTGGGAAATCAGTGAGAAGTGAGAACTGAATTCACTAAATAATGATAGCCATTTAAGTTTCGATCTTCCTATCTTTCAGGAATTGCACGGTAACATAAAACATTTTATTCTGGCTATTTTTCTAAGAATATACAAGCGATGTTTAATGTATCCCTGGTTTTGGCCCTGTGACCCCCCCCCCCAATAAATTTTGGCTTTTTCCAGATTTCTTGTGCTGCATAGTTCTTCAGGCAGAGAGACGTTTAGTGCTACTTATGCCATGTCTGTATGTGTTGTTGGCAGCACAACAGGTAGAATACTTGCTTTTGATGCAGAAGGCTGTGGGTTCTACTCCCACACTATGTAGATGGGTTGCTGATACTGTACTGTGTTGTACTTTTAAAGGGGCGGATGCTGCAGTCCTGAGAATGTCCTCTTTGGCGGAGATACCTAGTAACTATGAACCTTTTATCAGCTTGCCATCCATTCTCTGTTGCAGTATTACTAGTTTATCATTTTTTTTAAAGTAACATAGGCAATTTATTCCAGATGAAACAATGAAATATAAAGTTGTTTGCTAGCAGCAACCTCTTCATTAGTTACAGTCTAAATCTCTTTAATCTGGAATTATTTAGATGACTTTTACTTCTGCACAGATTGTGCATATTTACTGATACTGGTGGACTGCAGAAGTCTGAGTAAACTTTTATGATGGAAATGTTCTGAATTGGGCAGTTTTGTCATTACTGGTTCATGCATTTTGTTTAATTGCTTACTGGAAAACTGTTCAAAACAAAAAATTTAAAAACATGCTCTAACAAGTGTGCTGTATTATACAATGAATATAACTTAATACAATCATGACGGTGTACCAAAGAACACATGTATGTTTTGTGTGCAAGGGGTATATGATTTGAAAACAGCCCAAAGGTAATCTTTATCCACCACTGGCCAGATGGATTTTCTTTGAATGTGTGTTTCAAGGGCAGAGAAGCTTTAATGTTAGGTCTATTTTTATTGTGAGACTGTATTGCTTTGTTTAGCAGATGTCTATTAGTGTTTGTGCTGCAAAATGTAAAATAAAAGTTTTAAATGAAATCAAAATAATCATTGTAGAAGTCAATCAGTATGCACATTACAGTGTTTATGGTAAATGGAGCGAAATAGCCAAGTAATGGGACACTAGAATGGCTGCAGGGGAGTGGGCCCCATTCGACCATGATTTTATGAGGGTGGAAGGGCAGCAAACTCAAAGACAGCCCCATGTGGCACAAACTCTAGATGCGACACTGATCAGTAGTCATGGAGAATGACTTTTGGAGGTCCTAGCAAACTATAATATTCTTTTAAGATTAGAATACTGCCTACCATTAAATGCCCTACTTTTGCACAAAACCCACATATTGCAAGCCACCACAAACAAAATCCTAACGTTCATCTTCTCCCTTCCCAGAGAACATCATTGTTACACATTTAAAAAAACAGTTACCATTTACTACAGGGTCTGGGGCTATATTCTGTTTGTCTGTTCTTCAGTTTGTGTTTGAAAGTTGGTATCCCACAATTCCACTGGAGTGGGTGGGGTTACATAATTATGTATGCAAATTTTATGTTAATCAATCTTTCATGGGCTTTTGTTCAGATTTTTGATGTTTCCAGGTTGAGAGGTATGATTACATTTGTTTTCTTCAAGTGTTAAAATACAGAGGGTATTCTTGAAAGAAGCAAGATTATCAAATTACTTAATGACATTTGGTATACATTTCCAAAAGGCTGGGGCTAGTTTGGAGATGGATCCTTCACAGCAGGCGAGAAGAAAGGGAAGCAAAGTAATTAAAAGAGTCAGAAGAGTATCGCTTTCTTGACAGTAGACATTCTCCTTTACACAGCGTAAACCGTTTAAATTTGCTACAGACTATGATCTTGATACCAGAGGTTTGTCCAAAGTTAGGCATTCTTATAAGAGATCAGTGTCTCCAGAGAAGGTGAGGATGTATTCAAGACTGCAGTTGTCTGCAACCTTGGTCAGTCAGAGGTCTTAAATGTCAGATTTTACATCAGAAAAGAAGATACCAAACAGAAGTGAGCTGAAAATACAGACCTGTGATACACCACTGGAGATAACGCTAATGAAAAACCATGCACCATCAAATATAAAAGAATAGTGAGCCATAAGGCAATCTAATGGGTAATGCATGGATTTATACAGAGTTTGACTAGATTGTTATTGATATCAGAGTGGGGTATAGTGACAGATGCCTTAGGTAAATTGTGGTGGTGTGTGTGCATGGATTTATCCTCATCTACTGTTTAGCACTTTCAAAGAAATTATCTGGGTTGAATAGCTATGATTGGCTTTTTATATAATCAAACTGCTTAGGGTCTAGGAATGAAGGTTTCCTATGCCCTGTTTAAGGGGACCATGATAATGCATTCCTTTACCTTGCAAATGGTGCATCTGGAGTTAATAGATCTATAGCTGCTGGGATGTGTGATGAGGCTTCCCTTTCAGATGGCAGGGTAGCTGTTGTGATCTGTGGCGGGGCCTCTCTTAATGGGGGGTAACTACTATAGCTTTTATAGGCTTTTGGTAAATTTCTAGTGGACAGGCTGTGGCTATTTATTTGAATGTGTTTACTGGGGTTGAGCACTGATCAAATCTGTCTAATTTCAGTCTCATCCTGAGGTAAGACTGACCAGGCATATACAATAGACAAGAATACAATAATATATAAGTGACAATAAAAATAGAGTAATGCTTTTGATATATAGTAATCCATCCATCCATCCTCAACCCCTTTTTCCCATTTTCCACATGAGGTCCGGGTGTCATATAGTAAATCTAATATATTAATTTAACAATGTATACAAATGTTTCTTCTACTGGTTGAATAGTTTAAGGAAGTTATCTGATAAGGGGTGTTTCATAATGACCATGAAGCAGCCTGCTATGTTACCTGGACCCACAAAGCTGGTGCTTTTGATCCTGGACAGAGCTTTTACTACTTGTTTAGATGCAATTACCAGGAGTTTGGACTAATTATTTTGTACTGGGAATCTTGGAAGTAACAGATGGGAGAAGCTGGAAATAAATTTATAGACTACATCATCAGATCATCAGGGTGTGAATGTGTGATGCCATTACAGATAAGCTTGGTGTAATGCTGGGTATTATTTCACTGGTTCTTTACATAATTAAAGACTGTCTTGTTGTTAACCTTTGGTGACACACCAGCTTTTAGTTTACAATTAGCTCTGTAGGATTTGATCCTTCTCCAGACTTCTTTCTTAACAATTATAAGATGGATTATAACATGTCAAGTTTTTGTTCCACTCTTTAGCACTATAAACTTTTTCCTTGTACTGAAGAGGTTGGTTATTGTCAAGTTCTACCAGCGAGATTTGTTTCTAACATTGTCACTGTATTTGTGGCAGACAGAAACACAATCCTTTATGCAACAGTTGAAGGTCAGGGATTATGGAACCCTTAGTACCAGTACTAAATAATAGCACTTGAACAGATTTTATTTGGTAGTCCAGGAATAAGCAAAAAGGTGTACCTTGATTAGTGACATAACAGGCATGTTTTTTTAAAACTTTTCTGACAGGATTTCTTGCAAACTTATGCAGTTACTAACTATAACTGACAAATAAGCAATGATTTAAAAATACATGTGTATCACATCCCCTCCACCCCATTCAAGTAGTTTACCTAGTGCTTGAACATCTTGCAAGAGTGGTAGTTATAACTTTTTTCACTGTGCTCCAAAAAAGTTATAATGAATTTCTTAAGCAGTCTTTTGCTACATGTCATCAGGATAAAAAGGTGGTGCTATTCAAGAAAATGTCAGCAAGAAAGAGAAAATGGAGTTAGAGATAAGTACAGCATATGGTGTTACTACAAGCAGAGCAAAACAGATAAGAAGGGTTAGTGAATGTACTTGTCAGCAAATTCCAAGTGTTTTTGACCATCAGACGAAACACAGACTCTTAGTAGCATCAATGAAAGCACTAAAACGCCTACAGTCAAGTAGATGTAAACGATTCATTTTTAATATAGACTACTTTCAGCTAAGAAGACTGAGCATTAGATGGAAGCATCCTGGAAAAACTTGCAAAACAAAATGTCAAAATAGACAAAACATATACAGATGAGGCAGTTTACCAAGGAACAATGGAAATTACATCTGCATGACTCCGAAGTAGGCAACAAAGTCCAGAAGGTTAAAGAATGTTGTTTGGAATTGTTTGTATAGGTACTGAACCACATGCTTTCATCTGTAATAAAGTAACTGATCTGCATGCTTTCGTATCTCATTACAACCCTGACATCCTCTGTATCATAGAAACATGGCTAAAACCTGAAGTCAAAGACACTGAAATATCCTTTGAGACGACAGTATATCCAAAAAAGCAGGTGGGGTAGCTATAATCTATCCAAAACACTGAACACATCTCTTTATCAGAAAAAACATCTCTCAATCAATAATGTAGAAATTCTTGTTGCCTTAATCGAGATAAATTCTTATAAGACCATATACAGTACACCATAGCCTTACATATTCCCTGGCAATAACATCAGTACACCAAAAGCCATCTACCAATATAACCCAAGGAACCATCATCCTTGGTAACCTTAACAGAGACTGGACCCAAACTGTATCTGATACCCCCACTACGAGTATTAACCTGTACGGTTTCTCTCAGCTCATCAGTACAGCAACAAGATATATAAAGCCCTCCATTAAGGTATCTACTGGATTCTCTCAACTAAATCCAATAATGTCTATAACTATGGTATACTATCTGACAACCTAAGTGACCATCTGCCCACTTTTGCAAACAGCTTGCTTGCAATCTAGTAAAACATCATACATACAAGAGTGTGTATAACCTACCCATATTTAATGTAGATAGTTTCATTTTTATTCTCAAGCAATACAATTGGAATATGTTAAAAAAAATCTTCCTTTAGACGAAGCCACCCTCACATTTAACAGAGTCTTAACCAATATACTGAATGAACATGCTCCTATGAGGAGAAAATGAGCTACACTTAATCCAGCAACAGGGTCATCTAAAAACAGTAGGCAACTAGTGGAGCTTAGAGACAAGGTCGAGAAAGCATGGCACGCCAACAAATCCCAGGAAAAGCTTCTACACTACAGACAGATTAAGAAATAAATGCAAACACAATATAAGGCTTGACAAAAAAAATTCATTACTTTGACTTTCAGCAGGCACATCAAAATAATCCTAAAAATTCTGGTTATTAGTCCAGAACCTGCAAAATCTGGACCAAAGTCTACAACCCACTCCCTCCACATAAGACACTTCAACAGTCACTAATAATGTTAACAAATACTTAGCCTCACTTTATCAAAGACAACCCCACCATCACACCAACCCCCCACCACAACCAACAAACTCCCCATGGAATCCCACTTCTCACTCAAACCTATCCATACCTCCACCATAAGAAAATATCTCCTAAAACTAAAAAATACAAATGCTGCAGACGAACTTCCTCCTGAATTCATAACACTTGCAGCCGAAGCTCTGCCATACCCAATATCTATACAGATAAAAAGATTAATTCCTGAATTTCATGTCCCAGCCGTTTGGAAGAAGGCACATGTACTTCTCTTTATAAAAGATGACCCACTGCTGACTACTCCAACCTCAGACCAACTGCCATCCTGTCACCATTATCTAAAATATTAGAAAAGTGTATCTTTTCCCAGTTACTTCAATATTTTACCATAAACAATCTTCTGTGCCCACAAAACATGTTTTTGCCCCAACCATAGCACCACCATTGTCAAAATTCAATTTGCTAATACCAATAATAACAACAGAAATACCAGAAATCTAGTAACATCCTTAATCCATTCCTGTCCAAAGCATTCAGCACTGCCTCTCACCATAAACAATTACTAAAACTCTCCTCCTTGGGTCTCTCCCCCTCCTGGTTTAACAGCTACTTAACAGATAGATTCTAAGCAGTCAAATGACTGCAAGAATGATCTTCATTTCTATTCATTATTGTAGGAGTGTCACAAGGTTCCATACTTGGACCCCTCCTGTTTAACATACTTATAAATGGTCTATGCACTACTTCCAAGCATGCCACTCTTGTACAATATACATATGACTCCATACTCATCTGCACAGCCTCTAACCTACAAAAACTTAAAGAAATTACTCAAGAATCCTTTACATTCATAGAAGCTTGGTTAGACAACTCATAACTCCTACTTAACCCACAAAAAATATAACAAAACTACTATTTTTCACCCGAAAAAACATTCTCCCAAAGGAAAACTCTTGTCAAAATCACTTTATTAAATTACTCCCTGATTGAACAGGTCCCTAATACCAAATTCTTAGGAATCACAACTGATGACAACTTGAAATCTGACCTACACTTCGAAACTGTAATTTAAACAAAAACAAACACCAAAAGCTCAGCCTCTTGTATAGAACAACACCCCATCTGACAGGACCAGAGAAACCACAGCTAAAGCCTACATTCTACCTACCCTACTGTATGCCTCTCTACACTTTACTAACACACAAACATCCATACAATCAAACCTGGAACAATGGTACAATAAAATAGGTTATTTTGCTGCAAACTGCCACTTTAGAACCCATCACTATTTTGCCCTTAAACAACTAAACTGGACTGAACTCTCACATCATCTCCACTGTAGTTAGCTACTACTGGCTCATACTCTAATATACTATCCTGATAAGTATACAGGACTAAATGAACTCTCACATCACCTCCACTGTAATTAACTACTACTGGCTCATACTCTAATATACTATCCTGATAAGTATACAGGACTAAAAAGTGTGCTTCAACACTACCACCCTACCAAAGCTCTTCACTCTGAAGACAAACTCTTTCTCTTTGTCACTAAAGCTCAAAATGCATCAGGAGCCTCCATGCACTCAAACACTGTAGCAAACCTCTGGAACACCCTCCCACATGCTCTCAGGCTTCTTGAAAAGCAACAGGCATTCAAAGCACATGTAAGAAACCATCTCTCAACATCCTGGCTCTGCAGCTGTACATCTCCAGGATACATCCTCTTTTATTGTAACTCTGCTCTCCTCTACTCTGTTACCAACTATGACCATCTTCATCCACCCCACCTTCTACCTATGGTTCTCAACTTTTTTACCACTCGCTTCTTTTATATCTCATAATTAAATTAACCTTTTGCTTTCTACCCTTTATAGATAAAACAGTCTGTATTGTGACATCTAACCTTCTGCATATTTACTTAACTATATCTGCATAGAATACAATTAGAATAAGAAGCTTACTACGGTATGTATAGTTGCTTTTCTACTTTGACATTGTAATATTTATTTTAATTGTATTTTAACACCGTTGATACTGTACAACCTAAAATATTTTATTTGTACTGCATGTACTGGAGCTTTTCTCAAGCGTCCACTGAAAAGGGCCTCAGTGCCCAGCTGGACTTCCCTGGTCAACAAATTTAAAATAAATAAAAACGTTTAGACCCCAAGCTGACTTTAAAAAATCTTTCCTTGGGTAGATAGCAAATGCTAGAAGTGTGATGGGAAAGGGAGACACAGAGAGATAACTGGGAATGTAAGCAACTGGCAGATTTTTAAATTCCCCAGAGTGGTTTTGTCAGAAATATTGGAGGAGCAGATTGTTGTAAGGAAATAATTCTTTTGAGCTGGGACACAGGCTCTGAATTGCCTAAATGTAGTAAGGCTTTACTAAGTTTACTGTTACTGACTGACAAAAAAAGCAATTACTAGAAAATGGAAATCAAAATATAAGCCAACTGTAACTGAGGTACTGAATCTTGTAAAAGAGATACAAAAAAATATGGAGGTGAGATGCTTAGAAAAAAGGAAAGAGAAAATTACATAGAAGTCAATGGAATCTGTGGGAACAATACATGCAGAATAATGTTTAGTACAGGGAATGAGGGTTAACGGAAGAAAGGAACTGAACAATTTATGTAATGCTAGAGGGGATGAGAATCGCTAAAAAGGGGATGTGTATACTGCATGAAAAAAATGTTACCGTGGTTTGTTTACTTTTATATAAATGTACGTGTACCTGTGTCAGTGTTTTGGCTATGATTTAATACACGTTTATAAAAACAAACATGCATTAAAAACAATGAAATTAGTATAGAAAGGAGTAAACCATGGTGTGAGGAATCGACAGTTTCCAAAAATTTTTTGTGGCGGTTGTGGAAAGAAAATGACAAGAAGAGCAAGGTTTGGGAGATAACTCTGAATACCAGTCTGACTTTTAACTGGATGAAAAGAAAAAATCATGACAGAAATAAGTTAAAACGAGTAGAATTATAAACAGCAATGAAAAGGAAGAGCAAAATTGTAAACAAATAATGAAATGGATAATGCAGCAAAAAGCCCACAACAAGAATTGTGAAAACAAATTTATCACATATGTTTTAGAAACTGTTTTGTAGCACAAGTTAAGCCTGATGTCAGAATTTGCAAGGAAATGTGAAACTCTGATTGGATTTGCTCAAAAATTGGTTTGTTAACCCTGAGGAATGCCACAGTTGGGCCATCACTTCAAACCGCAAGGATGTTGTAACAATTCACTAAAAAGGTGAACACCATGGACTACCTACTTCCACTGCAGCTCTACAAATACCACTGAAAGACAATGGTGTGTTTGTACTCAGTTAGTTTAAAGCATGAACGTTTTGGGGTCATTTATTGCCTGTTCTGACTAGTTTGCTACTTGTGTGTCTCTGCTATCCTTAAACAAAAACAAAAAAACAAAAAATCTTGCTATTTTCCCACTTTATATAATTAAAAAAAAAAGTTCAGGTACACAGTTGCTGTTCTGAACTGTTTGTAAGTTTCTTGGAGGCCAGTGCTTACTTGGGCTAAAGGGAAGTCTGTGTTCACCAGTGGCAGTGATTAACACTGAGCAGCCTGCCTGGAAACTGTAGTTTTATCGGCCATTTTGGGTCAATTCCAAACTCCTTGATCTCTCTCTCTCTTAAAACCCTGCAGCTGCATGGTTTTGGCATCTTTCCAGGCTTGATAGCTGTTGCTGAAGCACCTACCAAGAGGAGAAAATGCTGAGAGAAGAAAGGAGCCACTTTTGAGATTTTAAGTATTTTCTTCCAATTTATTTCTTAGAAAAACTGCACTTCTGCCTACTTTTCGGCATTTTCTTGCTTGCAAAAGTTGATATCTGTGTTAGAAACAGTATTCAGAACATATCTAGAGCCTGTTTACTGCATTTTTTGTGTTGCACTTAATTTAAAATCGTTTTTTCTTAAAATTGCATTTTACCTGCCTCTGACCTAGCACACACGTGTTGGGGTCACTTATTGCACTGTTCTGACTAGCTTGCTACTTGTGTGTCTCTGCTATCCTTAAACAAAAAGAAAAAAAAAAACTTGCTATTTTCCCACTTTCTATAATTTAAAAAAAAAATTCAGTTACAGAGTTGCTGTTCTGAACTGTTTGTAAGTTTCTTGGAGGCCAGTGCTTACTTGGGCTAAAGGGAAGTCTCTGTGTTCACCAGTGGCAGTGGTTAACACTGAGCAGCCTGCCTGTCCCTGTAGGAGTGGTTACTGCCTAGAAACTGTAGTTTTATTGGCCATTTTGGGTCAATTCCAAACTCCTTGATCTCTCTCTCTTAAAACCCTGCAACTCTCTTTTTGCACAGTCTTGCGCACAGAGCAGCGCCAGTTAGCTGGGGTATACTATTCCTGGCTCCACACAGTCTAAGCTGCAAATTTTCCTTTAGAACTAGGCAAGCCTCAACTCAAGTGCTTCAGATCAACTGCTCTTATTGCAGCACTTGCATAACCCAAATCTGCACTTGTCCAAATCTCCTAGACAGCACTATAATTTCCCAAATCTCCTAGACAGCACTATTATAATACAGCATAAGACCCTCGATTGTCCGCAAAACAAGTAAAATTTACTTTTCCAAGCATGTCCAGAGGTCAGCTTCAGGTGTACTCTCCAGTTCATCTGGTGGAATTGGGCATCCTGAGGCAATGTCACAACTGCCTCATGTATACAGACAACCCTCTTCTCTTACCTCTAGACACAAACTCTTGTGAGAGATGCAAATACACAGCCAGACTGGAGGCTAAGCACTCTCAAACCATGACTGTAACAGACCGTCAAGAGGAGAAGAGACACACTAGCATCACACCACCAGTCACACATGGATCTACAAAACAAGCACCGGCAAAACATACACATACATACACAAAAACATATTTGGAGGCACTAGCTACCAATCTGAAAAAGAAACAGGGCCCTCCAAAGCAGACAAGCAAACAACCTGCACCTCCAAACACAAGCCAGAAAACACATAATTCACCTCAACAGTGTGCCTCATGACAGCCCCTAAGGCAAAACACCATACCCAACACGCTAGTAATAGGAGACTCTATAGTAAGGCACACAGATGTTCCACTCACCAGGCTGAAGAAGGAGAAGGTTACTGTCAGCTGCCTGTCGGGTGCTAGGATCCGCCACATAACACAGGCACTTAGGTCACTCCAGAACAAGTACAAGTATGACGCTGTCATTGTACATGTTAGTGTGAATGATCTAAGACGTACCTCCCTGGACTACATGAAAAGAGACATCGAGGAGCTCTCTGATCATGTAGCCCAAGCTGGTATGACCCTGACCTTGAGTAGCATACTACCTTCACCTAGAATGATACCACAATACAAAGACAAAATGATCAATTTCAACAACTGGCTAAGCTTCTGGTGTCATTCTAAGGGGATCCAGTGTCTGTCTGCCTAGGATGACATGATAGACAAGCCTCGCTGTTTCGCCAGAGATGGTTTGCACCTGTCACCCCTAGACGTTCGAATACTGGCCAAGGCTCTTGCTGTCCCCATAGTGCTTTTTTTAGGCAAGGCTCAAAGGACAAACCAACCACTGTAACCAGCACAGGTAACCAAAAACTAAGGGTAATGCTATTCAACGCCAGAAGTCTCAACCTCAAAATGCACGCACTTGAGGCACTCCTCAGTATGGAGAAAATCGATGTTTGTGCAGTGACAGAAACCTGGTTCAAGGCTCCAGAGAGCACCCCAGCACTACCAGGTTACAAATTCATATCATACCTTCCGGCCTCAGTTACCGGATCGCAATACAAAGGGCAGAGGTGTATCTATATTCATCAAGGATACCTACATCTCCAGGTTAGTGGCGCAGCATGATGCCCCAGAGATCATCCATGCGCAGCTATCAGCAGGCAAAACCACATTTCAAGTCGTAGCCTGTTATAGATCGTCCACCATGTCCCAAGATGCTCACTCAGCATTCCTTGAGGCATTGGAAAATATAAAGGTCCTACCCAACACCATAATTTTGGGTGATTTCAACTACCCTGGTATAGACTGGGTGAACTACCAAAGTTCTAACTCTTATGCCCAGCGGTTCATATAATTTATAAATTCAAATGCCCTTGAACAACTGGTATGTTCTCCCACTAGAGGGGACAACATATTGGATTTAGTCATCACAAATATGGGCGCCCATTGTACCACACCCGTTATCACTCCCTCTCTGGTCAGACCACAAACTGATAACCCTGGACATCCTCACCCCTCCACCTCCCCCAGTCAAATAAACCATTGTAAAAAACCTTTCCAAAGCAAACTTCAAACTACTTGTGTCAGAAGTGGAAAGCTTCACTATTCCCTTGCAGAAAGATAATGATATCCAGGATGCAGAATCCTACACCAAGGCACTTCATATACATCTTCAGGATTGCATGGACTGTGCTGTCCGAAATAAAACCAAGACTCCTTCCTCAAGCAAGAAGAAACCATTCTGGTGGACCCCGGCCATAAGCAAACTATATAATAAAAGGAGGAGACTTATACAAAAAAAGGCCAAATCTCAAGTAGAAAAATCATCCCTGATCAGCATTAGTAAGAAATTGAGGGCCCTCATCAAGTCAGCTAAAGCCAATTTCGAAAAGAAAGATGCCAAGGATAACCATAAGGCCTTCTATGGTTACGTCAAAAACCTAAATGGCAATGCTCAGGTCTGTTCTGAGCTAGTACAAAATGGAACAAAATACACTGACCTTGCCAACATCTTGGCTGACAGGTTCAGTGCAAATTTCTCCCTCCCTCACCACCTGCAGGGCCTATTACTATTCCAGGGGATTGTGTAACTCCAATTATTACTGATACGTTGGTTAATAAGGCTCTATCTAAAGCTATAAACACTGCCTCCATGGGACCAGATGGTGTCCCGGGCTGTGTCATATGCGAGCTCCAAAATGAATTAACCCCGCATCTGAATACCCTGTTCAGTCTCAGCCTCTCGACAGGATATGTACCCATAGAATGGAGCACAGCAACGGTGGTTACGCTGCACAAGGGTGGGCCCACAACAGACCCTGGGAACTACTGACCAATAAGCCTGACCAGTCTGATCTGTAAGGCAATGGAGCGAATCATTATGGAACTCATAAATGGAGAGATTGGGAACCTCCAAACACTTGACCCCACACAGTTTGGCTTCGTCAAGGGCATATCATGCCTCCTGAACCTGGTGGACTTCTTTGAGACAGTTACTCAGGGTATAGATAAGGGAAATGAGGTACACATGGCTTACCTTGACCTTGCTAAAGCATTTGACACCATTCCCCATTCGGCATAAACCCTTACATCACAAGATGGATCGCAAACTGGCTCTCAGACAGATCCCACAAAGTAAGAGTAGCGGGATCTATATCCGAATCCAGACCTGTAACAAGCCGTGTGCCTCAGGGCTCTGTCCTGGGGCCCTCCTATTTGGCATATACTTCTCAAAAGTACAGGCAAGCACTGAAGGGCCGTGGCTGACCAAGTTTGCGGACGACTGCAAAATGGGTGCTATAACAGAGTCTCCGGCCGACATGGATATCCTCCAGAAGGGCCTTAATGAGACTGATGCATGGTGTCAAAGCCATGGTCTCAAGCTAAATGCTAAAAAATGCGTAGTAATCCCCTTTGGAAAAAACAGAGTACCTGCGAACTACCACATAGGAGGTAACCCCCTGAAATCTGAAGAAGTAATAAGGGATCTAGGGACCCAAGTAGATAGTCAGCTTTCCTTTGATAACCATGTTGCCAAGGTGGTTAAAAAATCCTTCTATGTGACCCATCTGATCATGAAAAGGGTTTGCATCAAGATCTAAGGATGTAGTGGTGCCCCTCTACTCTTCCCTCATCAGACCCATTATTGAGTACAATGCACGAATTGGAATGTACCTGGCCAGGCATCTCCAGCAGCTGGAGAGACCATAGAGGTAACTCACTAAGAGGATTACTGGCCTCAAACAGTTGCCCTATGCAGCACGATTGAAAAAACTAAGGCTTTTCTCTGTTGCATACCGCCTTCTCAGAGGCAATCTCCGTCTAACATACAGAGCCATGTCCAACTCAGAACTGTTGAACATGCTCCATCTTAGCAAAACCAAATCTACTCGAGCTACACGCTCTAGGGATATAAAGCTCAGCACAACAATGAATAGAACATGCTGGAGGGATAGATTCCCTTCGCAAAGACTTCCCTTGCTATGGAACAAGGTCCCGATCTACATAAGACAAAGCCCCTCACTATCACTCTTCAAGAGGAACCTTGACGAGTGGATGGGTTAACAGAAAGTTCACACCAGGGATCATACCAACAGATCTACTAGATAGGGGCCAAGGGTACTACCTGCTAGATAAAGGGCCTAGGGAACTAACCAAAGGGGCGGTGAATACCGCACAACGTGGCTGGGCTAATACATGCCTTCGGGCAGATAGCCCAGTACCTACCTATGAACATTTTATTAAAGGTCAATTCCTGCAAAGAGTAGAGTAGGAATATAGTTCAAGTACAAAACATAAAACAAACAGCCACAATAAACATGGTGAGACATAAGCACACAAAAATCAGCACACTAGCTCCAGAAATAGGAGTCATATACAACAATGTGATTACTATTACTGACACTGCAAAATATACCACAGTAACAAAAAAACAAAAAAAAAATTGCAGGGTTGCACTAATTACACTACAAAGCAACTAGAAACACAACAGCATGTATACGTAAACTGTGTGTTAACAGTAGCTAACACTGGCCATTTTTTTTAATATCTACCTAGCTTCTCTACCTACTTTACTCAATTAAACATCAGGGGGAGCTGCAGTCCACAAATTTTATTAAAAGTTCACACCATCAATAAAAATGCAGCTAAGTTTATTCAACTTTTCAGTAGAGTGGGCTACACATGTCCTAAGTCAAAGAAGTCAAATCTCACAACTGATACCATTGAAACCACAACATTCTGTCATACAAATAGTTTAACTGTGCAAGTCTTGATGGTTCTGGACAGCTATATGTAAGATCAAAAGCTGCACTATAAGAAATATGCATATACCTGCAGAAGTACAGACACCACAGAGTCAGAATATTAAAATTAGCGGGCTGCATTAATAGGATTGCCACTTATCAGGATATTTTCCTGATGACCAGGAAATTAAGTTCTCTGTCAGAATGAATGTTTGTCAGTTTTTGTTTTGAACAAGCACTAATAGATGAAAAACAAACTGTAAAAATCCACAGAAACACCAACCTCCAAATGCGACAGTACTCTCCAAGTTTTTATTTTAGCATAAAATGCCATGTAGACTCAATAAAAAGTACTCACATGTACTCCGATTTAAAATTACACAAAACAGGACTCCTCAAACAAATTTATGTAAAGCGCTTTTCGTCCGGATCTTATCCGGACTTCTTCAGACAAAAAAATAGTACCATACTGGAGTATCATTTAAATAACTTCTCCTGTTGACTTCAACCTATCAGGTCTCGTTAACCAGATTTAAAAGTTTTAAAGCAGTATTCGCTTGATCACAAGTTATCACACATCAGATATTAACTATTTTGTAATGCATTAAGTTAATACAGATGTATTCAAAATAAACTAAG
Organism: Protopterus annectens; assembly: GCF_019279795.1. Taxonomy (NCBI): domain Eukaryota; kingdom Metazoa; phylum Chordata; order Ceratodontiformes; family Protopteridae; genus Protopterus; species Protopterus annectens. The sequence goes on from NC_056735.1 coordinate 135,874,553, forward strand.
TTCACTCTCAACAATGTATTTAGTCCTTCCTACAATATAAACAAAACTTTATATGTTGTCTTTCACTTGTTACAATTAATTCAACCATTCACGTAAGACCTCTAAAGTAATGTATATTACCTTCCTCTTACATCGTACATTATCATATGTTAAGGTTTATCTAGCAGTGCTGTTCATCGTTTATGGCCGAAGTACCATCTTTCTACAGAGTCAGTTTATTTATTTGTAGTCAGATGTTGTTAATAAATCCTCTTTATGTAGTGTGCTCCTAGTAACAGAATCTTAATCTTCGTCACAAAGTAATCGATGAACATACTCTGTTGATGTTCTTCGTCTCACATTGCTGCAGTCATAACCTGTGGGTAGTCCGCTGTCCTCGGTCGGCCCGAATACCAAAGTGTTAGGCTGGCGTCGGTCATGGGCGCTCAGAACTGACGTCAGTATGCAGTAGTACTTAAGCGCATGACCGACGCCATATCCCCAGTCTTTCTTGCCGCATGGTCCGAAGCAGAAGCAGCGTTTGCAAGTGCCGTTCGGCGTCCTGAAATTTTCATTTTTTGAGTTTCAGACCGAAGACCAAGTTGGGCTAAGTACCCCGTTGGGGAATATTTTTGTCTTTTCTTGCCTCAGTTAATCCGGATGTCAGAAAAAGTTAATAATTGTATTTCTTGTGGGAAACAGATACCTCATAGGGACTACCACTCTCTCTGTATTCCTTGCTTGGGGCCTGAGCATGACGTAGTCGGGTGTCGCTTTTGCGCTAGATTTAATAAGCGCACCATTAAACGCAGATTAGATTGTGCTAGGCTTGTTTTCGGTAAGCGGTGTAACTACAACATGCCGTCAGATCCTCCGACGCCCGCTACCGCAAAGAAGCGAAAAGATAAATCGTTAAAGTCTAAGCAGGATGAGTCATCCGTTGCGGAAGCCGGTTCTATGGAAACTACGGTTGAATCTGTGGATCCAGCCGAGGTTTCGGCTGAATCACAGGGGGAACCTTTAATTTTACAGGAATTGGCCTCTCAGGAGTTAGGTCAGGCCGAGGGGGCTTCTCAAGTTTCTGTAGTTCCATCATTACAAAAGGTTATTAGGCCTTCTACTTCTATCACTAAGGGCCCTGCTAAAGCTAGACCTGGTCTTTCTGGCACAGGCATCAGCCCTAGTTCTTCGGGCTCTGTTCCTAAAAAACATATGCTGAAAATGGCAGAGGATTTGATTACTTTAATCAGGGGTTCTATGCCCCCTCCAGACAAGAGGCCTAGGGTGGAGACAGATGTGGAGGGATTGGAGCATTCCTCAGATTACTCTGAGTCTTCAGCTGAGGACATTCAGGATTTTCCTCCCTATTCTGATTCGGATGCAGAGGATTCCTGTCCTTCTGCTTCTCCTCCAGAGGATTTTTCCTTTTCTGAAACCCTGCACTCCATGAGGGAGCATTTTAAGTGGGAAGGTCAGGATTTTTCAGATTCTCGTAAGAGGCTTAGGGAATTTTTGTTTTTGCCACAACATAGACCTTTGGCTATTCCCCCTGTTTTAGATGTTGTTCAGGATGTTTTTTCTGAAGCTTCCCTTAATCCTGATTCTTTACCCCCTGCCCCTGTCAAGCCAGACAGGTATTACAGAGTTCCAGAGGCTCATAAATATTTGTATAAGAGTCCTAGAGCTGACCCGGAAACTATTAGTCAAGGACCTAAGGGTGTCAGGGCTTCTGTAGTTAAGAATCCAGTACCTCTGGATAAAGATTCTAGGGCTTTGGATAGGTGGGGTAAAAAAGTGTATACCTCCTCCACGCTAGCTATGAGGGCTTTAAATTGCCAGTTTCATATGCTGAAGTATCAGAACTTTCTGTTAAGTCAGTTGAAATCTAAGGTAGATGCTTTAGCTGAGGGTATAGAGTGTAAGGAATTGCAGGACTTAGTTCATGCCTCTGATCAGGTTGGTAAGCATTCCTTGCAGGTGTGGCTTCGATGCTCTTCAGGCTTCTTCCAGGGTGGCTGCCACTGGTTCAGTTATTCGTAGGCATGCCTGGCTTAAGGATCAAAATTTGTCAGAGCAAGTTAAAGCTCGAATTTTGGATGCTCCTCTTCAATTTGAAGTTCTTTTTGGTTCTCCTGTGGAGTCAGTTTTGAAAAAAATGGAAGACAAAGCTAAGTCCATGCAGACGGTTAAGGAATTTTTACAAGTGCAGCCCCCTAAGTTTAGCAGAAATTGGCCTGCAAAAGGATGGTCTTACCCTTCTTCCGATTTTCAGTCTAAGGGCAGGTCTAGATGTGGTAGGGGCAGAGCTCATGCTCAGGGTTCTTTCAGACCTAGGACTTGGAGTTCTCCTGCACAATCTTCTGGTGAGGGCAGGGGTCAGCCTTTTCGTAAACAGACCCAATGACCTGTATCTCCAGCTGCCAGATTCTTCCTGTCTGGCAGCTCCTCTAGGAGGAAAGTTGGCACTTTTCAAACAAAATTGGCTTTTGGTCACCCAGGAAAAATGGGTGTTGGACATTATAAATCAAGGCTACAAGTTTTATTTTCACACCTTGCCTCCTTTCAAAGGCATGCCAGATGTACCTCCTCAGCAAAGGCTGGAGGCTCACAAACAGATTTCTTTACTTTTACAAATGGGGGCTATCCAGGTGGTACCTCCGTCAGAAGTAGGCCTAGGGTTTTATTCTCACCTATTCCTTGTGCCAAAGAAAGGAAACACTTGGAGGCCAATTCTGGATTTGTCCATTCTCAATACATACCTAGACATTCCAAAGTTCAAGATGTTAACTTTACAGCAACTTCTGCCTCTGCTAGGCAAAGATCACTGGATGGTAACTCTGGATCTCAAAGAGGCTTATCTTCACATTCCTATCAGGCCCAGCTGCAGGAGATTCCTGCGTTTTCGGGCTGGTACTTTTCATTATCAGTTCTCTGCATTGCCCTTTGGCTTATCTACTGGGCCCAGGGTGTTCACAAAGGTCCTGGCTCCTGTGATAGCCTTCTTAAGACTAAGAGGAATACAAATTTACCCTTATCTGGACGATTGCCTGATTCTTGCTCAAGACAAAGTCAAGTTACTTCAACATCTACAGTATGTAATGGCAGTTTTAAGGTGCCTAGGGTATTCTGTGAACGAAACAAAGTCCAGTCTAGTACCCTCTCAGGACATGTGCTTTCTGGGTGTGAGACTGAATACAGCCTCTCAGATGGCCTTTTTGACCCCGGACAAACAAAGAAATCTTCACCTATACTTCCAGCAATTATCCCTAATGTCCAGGCTGACTGCAAGGACAGTCCTTCAAGCCTTGGGGTTCATGGCATCTTGCATTCTGGTACTTCCCAATGCCAAACTGCATATGAGGAAGCTACAATGGTATCTCAAAAGTGTATGGACTCAACACTGCCACGATTTGGACACTGTCATTCAGATAATACCTTGCATCCAGAAGGAATTCTTGTGGTGGGCTCAGGAATGTCACCTAAACAAGGGACTCTCTGTGACCCGACCAGAGGTGAGTCAGATCTTAACGACGGATGCCTCAGACTTAGCTTGGGGAGCACACTTCAATGGGAAATGGATTCAAGACAAATGGCCTCCCAGACTACAGCATTTGCATATCAACATGAAGGAGATGTTAGCAGTCCAATTTGCCCTGACGGCCTTCAAGGATCTACTTCAACCGGGACAGGTGTTGATTCAAACAGACAACACAACAGTCATGTGGTACATCAACAAGCAGGGGGGAACCCATTCTTACCCTCTTTGCAGACAAGCTATGATTTTGTGGGAGACTGCTCTGAGTTTGCACATCACTCTTCAAGCACGGTTTCTGCCAGGAGCACAGAACTCCTTAGCAGATGTTTTGAGCAGACAAATTGTGGATCCTCATGTATTCCAACAGTTGACAGTGGCTTGGGGAACTCCAGACATAGATCTGTTCGCTTCTCCACTAAATTTCCAACTGCCAAAATTTTGCACAAAGATGTTTCACCCAAAAGCTTGGAAAGTGGATGCTCTATCTTTCAGTTGGAACAACCTTCACGTCTATGCTTTCCCTCCTCTGCCTCTCCTTCCCAAGGTACTCTTGAAAGTCAGACAGGACAAGCCTTGCATGATTCTAATAGCACCAGATTGGCCACATCAGCACTGGTATCCTCTGCTGAGGAGTTTAGTACAGGAGCCTCCTTGGGCTTTGCCATCAATTCCACACCTTTTGTCCCAGGCAAGCAATCATTTTCTCAATGTCAGGGTACAGTCCCTGCATCTGACAGCCTGGCATATTCTGTTTTAGACCCTGGGGGGTCGCAGCTTCCTCAACATGTTTTGAATGTCATTTTGGAAGCCAGACGACCTAGTACTAGAAAAGTTTATGCTGATAAATGGAGGAGATTTTTTCTTTGGAGCACAGCAAAGAGCTTTGATGTTTCAGTGCCTAATTTGAGTTTTACACTACAGTACCTTACTGAATTATTAGACAAGGGTTTGTCTTTCTCCTCCGTGAAAGTTCATGCTGCAGCCATTTCTGCTCACTATGATTGTGACCCTCCATTATTTTCTCACCCTTTGTTTAAACAATTTCTTAGAGGGGCAAAGAACATAAGACCCCCACGTAGAGCTCCTACTCCTTCCTGGGATCTCAATTTTGTGTTGGAAAAGCTTACTTTACCTCCTTTTGAACCAGCTGCTATGTCTGAGTTGAAGTTTTTGTCCTGGAAGACTGCCTTTTTGTTGGCCATTATGTCTGCTAGGAGGGTATCTGAATTACAGGCTCTCATGGCAGTTGAACCCTTCCTGATATTTCATAAGGATAGGGTGTCCTTGCGTACTAACCCTACTTTTATGCCTAAAGTTATTTCTAATGTGGCCTTAAACCAGTCTATTCATTTGCCTACTTTTTATGCTGATCCCCAAAATAAGGGGGAAAAAGTCTTGCATTCTTTGGATATTCACAGGCAATTACGCTATTATTTGAGCAGAACTAAAGAATTCAGACAGACTCAACAGTTATTTATTTCTTTTGCTTTGGGTTCACAGGGGAAGGCTGTTTCTAAGCAAACTATTTCTAAGTGGATTGGCCATTGTATTGCTTTTTGTTATTCTCATCATGGAAAGGATGTTCCTGCTGGGATCAGACCTCATTCCACTAGGGCTACCGCCACATCTACTGCCTTTTTAAGGGGGGTAGCTACTAAGGATATTTTGGAGGCAGCTACTTGGAGTTCAGTGCACACTTTTACTAAACATTACCATCTCCCTCTTTATTCTAAGTCTAGGGCTGGGTTTGCCACTGCAGTTTTACAGGGCATGTTGGCAGCTCCTAATGCTTTTTAGTTTGCCAGCCTCCCTTTACCTTTGCTTTGGGATTCTACCCACAGGTTATGACTGCAGCAATGTGAGACGAAGAACATAGTGCAGTTTTGTACCTACCATAAATGTAGATGTTCGTGGATCCACATTGCTGCAGTCCAATTTTCCCTCCCTCCTTCCCCTCTATAGTTTGGGGTTGCTGTGTTTCTGTTGGGGTTCTTATTAGGTTATCTAGGTTGGTTGTTGGGTATTTCTATTTTGGCTATGGCCTTTCCTTTTTAGGCCTTCTGACATCTGGGGCAAGAAAGACTGAGGATATGGCGTCGGTCATGCGCTTAAGTACTACTGCGTACTGACGTCAGTTCTGAGCGCCCATGACCGACGCCAGCCTAACACTTTGGTATTCGGGCTGACCGAGGACAGCGGACTACCCACAGGTTATGACTGCAGCAATGTGGATCTTCGAACATCTACATTTATGGTAGGTACAAAACTGTACTTTTCCGCTTGTCAACTGTCATTTTGACAAGCGTCTTCCTATACATTGTATTTCTTGTTTATATTTTTGTGTGTTTGTATGTGGTATGAAATAAATCACTCAAATCTAGTCCGTTCTTCATGATTAAATCAACTACCACTGTTTCACTTAGTCTACGATCATGTTTATAGTTAGCTCGTAAATAACGAATACTCATTCGTATATTGAAGTCAAACGTGCAGTTATTTAGTTAATGATAGATTATATGTCTTACATTTTACATTATGTTACTTACCCTTAGGCTATTTGCAAGTATGTTAATGATAGGTTTGTACTTCCTTGTGTAGTTTAACCAAACACATTCCTTGTTTAGTTCTTGTTATAATGTTATTAAGTTTCCCAACGTAACCCTACTGTACATGGGCTTCCTTAATGACCTTGATGAAACTGAAAAGTATGTTTTGGTAAATATAAAAACTGATATTTTACCAAAAAGTAACCTTAAATATTAATAAAGCAAGCAATATTCAAGGAAAAAAGATAAATAAAAAGTAAAAAAGTTTACTGCATAGCACCGACGACCAGCGCACAGGAATGGATACTTCCGTACATAGCAACGAACCGGAGAGGTGTACCTGACTCAACTCTTGGAAATTATGAATGAATGTCTACAACGCTTAACAGCAAAAGTGGATTCAGCATCCAGGCTGAATGGTAACACTAGCACTGCGAATATTAACAAAGCAGTGCCCTCGAGTCAAATGACACAGAAACCTAGTTCATCCTACAATTCAACGAACACTCAACAGGATGGTTCAACTACAAATAGACCAAGTCAGGTAGACATTAACTTAACAACAGACAATAATGTAATGACTCTAACACCAGGGATAAACGTTACACAAGATATTACAAACTGGTTAAGTGATGAACTCAACTTGGACAACCCGCAGGCAAGTAATAACATTGATTACTCTAATGAAGGGAATGGTTCCCTGGTAGAAAAGTTGAAACTATTTGACAACAAACTGTTGAAAATTAAAAAGTTACAATTAGAATTTAACTACATTAACAAATGTTTAAAAGAGAAAATAGTACCAAAAGGGTTGAGATACTGTTCATACTCCACAGGCTTGATGGAAGGGTCTGAGTTTCACAACGAACTAATATAATTATTTAACAACCAGGGCTTAGACCTTTTAAAATGCATGGTGAAACATTATCAACTAATGGTGAACAAATTAGCCACAGAAACTTTAACTTTGGAGAGAGAAATAAAATTAGATGCAGTATTCAACGGATATCAATATGACTACAACCGCATTTTCACCAGTATAGCACAACAGCTTGACAAACTGAAAAGTATCAAAGTTAAAAAATTAGAGAGAGACTTAAAAGCCTACGCAGAAGGTATTGCATACCCAAAACCTCCAAGTTCACAGAACAGTGTAACTCGGAACAGAGGAGAGCAACTCCCAGGATGAGGGTATGTAGTAAGACCTGAACAATACACAGTAACTAACACAAGGTTGGGTACAAATCCGGATGTGGAAGTGAACAGTGAGAACTATATAAATGAAAGTGTTGACTTTCCTGAACTACACAATGGAGACACTGGCAGGGGGCATAGTGAACAAAGCCAGAAATACACCCACCCACCAAATTTAAACCAAAACCAGTGGCATCAACAACAACAAAAAAACTACAGAGGGGGGGAGTGGGAACAATTGGAATGCCAACCAGCAGTTTCCATCCAACAAGAAATACAACACTCGCAGCAACAAGAGGAACTAACATTTCCATCATGTAAAATAGCGTTGAACAGTGAAAGAGATTTTAAAATTTATAATTACACAGAATTTCATATTGACGACATTTTGGCTGAACTGTTTTCAAAAGGATTAACATTTGTACCAGCCAACAAGGGTAATCTAGCTGAACTTTTGATTGACTTTAAACTGTTTATACAAAAGTTAAACCTGACTGTTCATAGGTTCATACTAGGCTATCTGCCCTAGGGCATTTATAAGCCTAGCCAGAGTGTGTTTGGCTTTCGCCACCCATTTTAAATTAATTTTGCTATGCCCTTTTTCGAGGTTAGTATACTGTGCCACTGTCTAACAGTGACACAGAAGTGATACCCGGGGTAAACCTACGATCTCCCATCCACTCTGCAAGATTCCTCTTGAAGAGAGTCAATGAGGGACTCTGCCTAAGCTGGACTGGGATTTTATTCCAGAGTGAAGGAAGCCTCTGGGTTATGAATATGTCCCTCCAGCATGTCCTATTTATTTCAGTGCTGGGGTTCAAGTCTCTCGAGCGCGTAGCTCGATGGGATTTGGATTTTCTGAGGTGCAGCATGTCCATTAACTCTGGGTTGGACATGGCTTTATATGTCAGGCACAGATTGCCTCTGAGCAGGCGGTATGCCACTGAGTAGAGCTGGAGTTTCTTTAACCGGGCAGCATATGGCATCTGTTTGAGCCCTTTGATCCTCTTGGTGAGGTACTTTTGGGGTCTTTCCAGTTGCTGCAGGTGTCTGGTAAGGTACATCCCAAAAGGGGCATTGTACTCTATTATGGGCCTGATGAGGGATGAGTAAAGAGGCACGATGACCTCCCCTGATCTAGATGTGAACCCCTTCATGATTAGGTGGGCTATATAAAATGTTTTTCTAACCACTTTGGCCACGTGGTTGTCAAATGAGAGATTGCTATCAACTTGGGTCCCCAGGTCCCTAAATACTTCTTCCGTACTTAATGGATTACCACCTATGTGGTAATTTGTCGGCACTTTGTTTTTGCCAAAGGGGATGACTATACACTTTTTGGCATTTAGCTTGAGGCCATGGCTCTGGCACCAGTTGTCTGTTTCTATGAAGCCCTTTTGGAGGATGCTTGTGTCGGCTGGAGAGTCTATTATGGTGCCCAGTTTGCAGTCATCTGCAAACTTGGTCAGCCAAAGTCATTCCGTGTTGGCCTGTACCTCCGAGAAATATATACCGAACAAGAGAGGTCCCAGGACTGAGCCTTGTGGGACGCCACTTGTAACTGGTTTGGAGTCTGACATTGCTCCAACAATTCTAACCATGTGGGCTCTGTCCTTGAGCCAGTTTGCAACCCATCTAGTGACATAGGGGTTTATATTTAAGCTGGTGAGCTTATCTATAACGCCCGAGTGGGGTATTGCATCAAAGGCTTTTGTGAGGTCCAGGTAGGCTGTGTGGACCACCTTCCCCTCGTCAATGGCCTTGGTGACTGTTTCAAAGAAATTGACCAGGTTTAAGAGGCAGGATCTGCCCTTAACAAAGCTGAACTGGGTAGGATCCAGTGTCTGTAGTTCCCCAATATCTTTATTTATGAGGTCCATGATGATCCTTTCCATAGCTTTGCAGACCAAGCTAGTCAGGCTTATGGGGCGATAGTTTCCAGGATCCGTTGAGGCACCACCTTTGTGGAGAGGGACCACTGTTGCTGTATGCCACTCTTTGGGTACATATCCTGTAGTAAGGCTGATTGAACAGTAGTTTTATGTTTGGGTTTAGCTCTTCTTGGAGTTCATGTAGGACGCAGCCCGGGACACCGTCTGGTCCCACTGATGCTGTGTTTTTTGCTTTGGAGAGGGCGGCTCTTACCTGAGCATCTGAGATGCCAGGGGGGCAGCACTCTGCTGGGATAGATATTTGCCCTTTTGGTGGGGGGGGAGAAGTTTGCGCTGAACCTGTCAGCTAGGATGTTGGCAATGTCTGTGGGTTCGGTGTATTTTTTGTAATTTTGGACTAATTCTGAGCATATCTGGGAATTCCCACCCAGGTTCCTAACATAACTAAAGAAAGCCTTGTGATTATCCTTAGTGTCCTGTGCAATTTTTCTCTCTAAGCTGGCCTTAGACGATTTTATGAGTGCCCGTAGTTTTTTGCTAATACTGATCAGAGATGCCTTCCATTTTTGGGATTTTGCTCTATCATGTAGTAGCTACCTCCTTCTGTTGTATAGTTTGTTTATGGCTGGGGTCCACCAGACAGGACGTCTGCCTTTGGAGGATTGGGTCTTGGTTTTATTTGGGATTGCATGATCCATGCATTCCTGAAGGTGTTCATAGAATGCGTTTATAAAGGATTCTGCGGTCTGGGCCATATTTTCCACAGGCCCGGGAGCTTTGAAGGATTCCACCTCGGTTTTGAGGAGTGTGAAATTTGCTTTAGAGAAGTTTTTCACCGTGGTTTTCTGGGCAGGGGGTGGGGTCGGATGTGAATATCCAGTGAGATTAGTTTAAGGTCTGATCTTACCAGTGAGGGATACACTTCTGGTCTGGAGCATAGAGTCCCCATGCTGGTGATGATCAGGTCCAGTATTGGGAGTGGTAACAAGTTGTTCCATAGCATTTGAGTTTATAAATTCTAGGAACCTTTGGGCTAGGGTGTTGGAGCTAGAGTAATGCTCCCAGTCTATGTTTGGGTAGTTAAAGTCGCCCAATATAATGGTGTTTGGAGAGACCTTCATATTTTCCAGTGTCCTCAGGAAGGCCGAGTGGGGTTCCTGGGTTGGGAGGGTGGTCTGTAGCAGGCTATAAACTGGAAGGCAGTTTTACCCACTGTTAGTTGCACATGGATAGTCTCTGATGTTTTGTGCTGTGCCACCAACCTGGAGGTGTGGGTATCTATGACGAATATTGATACTCCCCCTCCTTTTGTGGTTCGGTCCAAGTTTTGGGGCCGAAAAGCATGGTATGAGGTATAACCTGGTAGTGCTGGGGTGCTCTCGGGAGCCTTGAACCAGGTTTCTGTTACTGCACAGATATCGATGTTCTCCATGCTAAGGAGAGTTTCGAGTGCATGCATCTTGAGGTTTAGACTTCTGGCGTTGAGTAGCATTACTCTTAGTTTCTTATCCCTTGTGATACCTATGGAGGTGGGTTTGTCTTTTGAACCTTGCCTAAAAAAAGGCACTATGGGGGTAGCAAGAGCCTTTGCCAATATCCGAAGCCCAGGGTGACAGGTACAAGCCGTCCCTAGCGAAGCATCGTGGCTTGTCGAGCATGTCATCCCAGGCTGACAGGCATTGATCCCCTTTGAATGACACCAATACTTAAGCCAGTTGTTGAAATTGATCATCTTGTCTTCATATTGTGGCATCATTCTTGGTGAGGGTAAGATGCTACTCAAGATCAGGGTCATACCGGCCTGGGCTGCATGCTCAGAGAGCTCCTCTATGTCTCTTTTCATGTAGTCCAGGGAGGTACGTCTCAGGTCATTCACACCAGCATGGACAATGACGGAGTCATATTTGTACTTGCCTTGGAGTGACCTGAGTGCTTGTGTTATGTGGCGGATCCTAGCGCCCGACAGGCAGCTCACCGTGACCTTCTCCTTGTTCAGCCTGGTGAGCGGGACGTCAGTGTGCCTGACGATAGAGTTACCTATTACAAGTGTATCAGGTGTGTTTTTTAGCCTTAAGGGCTGTGACTGTTTGGCACACTGGCTTTGTGAGCTATGTGTTGCACGTGTTTTGTTTTGGGGTAGCGGTTGCTTGGGTGTCTGCTTTGGAGGTCTCTGCTGCTTAGGCAGATTTTTATTTAGAGCCTCCGAGTATGATTTTGTGTGTTTATGTGTTTGGTTTGCTGTCGTGGTATGTCTATGTGAGACTGGAATTGTAGTGAGTATGGTTTCCTTTTCCTCCTGACTGTTTACGCCAGTACTGAGTTGAGAGAGCTTAGCCTCCAGTTTGGCTATATGGTTGCATCTCTCACATGTGTTGGAATTTGTTGGGAGGAGGAGAGGGTTGTCTGTGTACATGAGGCAGTTGTAACATTGTCTCAAGATTCCCAGATTCACCAGCTGGACCGGAGAGGAGATTGACAACTGACCTTTGGACATGCTAGAATAGTATTGGGAATTCCTTTATAATTGAAAAAAAGGGCCAATGGGGAACAAGGTACTCAAGGGGAGTTTGTGAGGGTGCAGTGCTTTTAATTTTTTAGTGCTGACTTATATAATTGCTTTAGTGAGCAAGTGCCGGGTAACTTAAATGCAATGTGTTACAGGTAACTTAAATGCAAAAATGACAAACAGTAACTTTCTTTCAAGTGAAACAAGGAAATAAGTGCAGTAAGCGATGTAGATATCACTAGGGATCCACAGAAGCGCTGAAAAGCCGCATTTTAGGTGGAATTAGTGTTTCAGGGAAATAACAAGCAAACAACAACAAGCATACAAACAAAGCTAGATTCAGCAGGCCTGGATCTAGTCTATGCTACAGCAAACAAGGTGTACCAATTTCAGTAAGAAACAGTTCAAATATGCAGGCACTATAAGCCTTTAACCAGAAATTCCCAGCTCAGAAGGGCAGAGTCCAGCCTCTCCTCCCACAAGAGAGCAGACCACGAACCTTCTTAATGTAAAATAACTGGCCTGAAGCCCAAGTGCTTAAACCAGAACTAATACACTTTTAGAATAACAGACACTGAGCCCTCAATCGGCAGTTCCCAACTTAGAAGGATGTAAGCTACCTGTCCTGCCACCACAGTGCAGGCCACAAACCTTCCTAATGTAAAACAACTGGTCTGAAGCCCAAGTGCTTAATCCAAAAAAACTTAGAATGATAGCTACACTTTAATCAAGTTACTACCAAGCAGTAATAAATACAACTGAATACTTTAAAGAATGCCTGGATTAGTGCTCAAGTTATACAAACAAAGCTAGATTCAGCAGGCCTGGATCTAGTCTATGCTACAGCAAACAAGGTGTACCAATTTCAGTAAGAAGCAGTTCAAATATGCAGGCACTATAAGCCTTTAACCAGAAATTCCCAGCTCAGAAGGGCAGAGTCCAGCCTCTCCTCCCACAAGAGTGCAGACCACGGACCCTCTTAATGTAAAATAACTGGCTTGAAGCCCAAGTGCTTAAACCAGAATTAATACACTTTTAGAATAACAGACACTGAGCCCTCAATCAGCAGTTCCCAACTTAGAAGGATGTAAGCTACCTGTTCTGCCACTACAGTGCAGACCACAAACCTTAATGTAAAACAACTGGTCTGAAGCCCAAGTGCTTAAACTAAAAGGCTTAGAATGAGTTGCACCAAGCAGTAATAAATACAACTGAGTACTTTTAAGATGACGCAAAAGCAAAATAAAGTAGGAAGAAACACAAATGCAGTAAAAGCAGATAATTTTTTTTTTTGAGTGAGCAAATGAGATGGGCCCAGGAGGAGTATCCAAGTGCAAATTTACAAGAGGGGCGGGCAGTTTCATAGCCACCAAGATTAACACCAAAACAAAAACAGGGAAGGTGGGTGGGGACCTACTGAAAAAACAGAGTCACAACTTCCAGCTAGATATTGCTCAATGCAACAGAAACAAATTAATTTAAATCGTGTATTATTTGAAAAAAGTGCAGATAAAAATTTACTTAACTTCACTTATGCGTTCAGTTGACTGCATGCAGTTCTTAGCTGGCCAAAGCTCACAGTTTAAACAGAAAATAATTCACTGCACCACTTGTATAAGACAGAAACTGAATAATAATGAAGTAAACTACCCCCCACTTATCACTGGCTATGCAGGTTTTTTAACAAGCCTTAACTGAAAAAACAGAGTCACAACTTCTGGGTAATTCATCATATAGTGACAATGAATTAAGAGTAGCCAGTACATTCAATCCACCATGTAACCCTATTATTAATATGTTTGAGATGTTGTGAACATGAATTTAGACAAATAGTGGCTAACAATCAAAACCAAAAACACCAAAGAAACAATGAGAACATTACTACTGAAGAGTGGTGTTTACTAAAAACATTCAGGACACTCCCAATCAGGTTTATGAAACCAGATAAGGGAGGGGGAGCCTAGTAGTAATGTATAAAAAGGATCACAATAAGAAGATGGTAGCAGTTTTAGAAAAAGAAACTTATGAAGAAGTAAGTGTAAATCAGCTCAATATAGCATATAATAGAATTAAAATGTTTATTAGTGACCTCTTTACTGATGGGTTGACAGACATACAACTTAATAATTATCTAACTATGTTGTCACCTAAACTGCCACAAGTATTTGGAATACCAAAAATCCATAAAGGTTTGAATGACCCACCTTTTAGAGCATTAGTGGATGCAAGACAATCTATCACATACCCCTGCGCGAAAGTAGTAGACTTAATATTGAAAAAATATGTGGAGAAAGAAACACAAATTTGTAAAGATTCATGGTCCTTTTTGGACCAAATCAACATTTCATAAAGAATACAACTTTCTGACAGTTGATATATGTGACCTATATTCATCTATACCACAGGATTTAGGTATTGACTGGGTAACTGAACACATAAAAAATAAAGGAGCAATTGAGAATGACATCAGATTAATAGAACTTTTAGTTATGTACTCACCATAACTTCAGATGTTTGGGATCCATCTCGCCTACATTCTGACTGATGGGTTAGTCTCTTATTGGCTGAGCTTACTATATCCCAGGATGCACCACTACCAGTCCCCCAGATCTAGTTTGTCCTACATACCCTGCTTATATAACATCGTCAGATGAAACAAGATAAAAACAGTAGAACTCAAAACCGTTCAATCTCTTCTGATCTCCAAGGCAGATGGATCCCAAACATCTGAAGTTATGGTGAGTACATAACTAAAAGATGTTATGTGATCCTATCTCGCCACATTCTGACTGATGGGACAGCGTCCTAGCACCTGAATCCTGGGTGGCTCACTGGAAAACACTCCTGAGTACCGTGGAACCAAATGATGGATGCCACATCCAATTTGTAGTGGTTGGACCAAGTCAAATTTCCGATATAGCTAGCTTAGAATGAAAAGCTATAGAAGTAGCCATAGCTCTGGGAGAATGAGCTTTGATAGATGTTGTAAGTTGCTTATTCAAGAAGAATAAGCCTTAGTTATGCAATCTCTGATCCATTTTGAGATAGTAGCTTTTGTGATGGTTTGGCCCAATTTATTATCTGAGAAGGACACAAACAACTGGTCTGACTTACGGTTGCTGAGTCCTGTCTAAATAGAAGGTAATTGCCTGTGAACATCCAATTTATGGAGAGTATATTCTGCTTCATTGGAGAATTTTGGAAAGAAAACTGGTAGCTCTAGAGATTGTTGGAGACAGAAACTAGAACAGACCTTTGGGACAAAGGATGGATTAGGCCTAAGTGATACTCTATCCTTGTGGAAAATCAAGTATGGTGGCTTAATAGACAGGGCTTGAAGCTCTGAAACTCTTCTTGCAGAAGTAATTGCAACTAAGAATGCAGTTTTCCAAGACAGATATTTTAATTAAGGGGAGATGTTAATGCGCCAAGCACCAAATCAAGATAGGTGCATGATGAAAAATTGGTGGTCTTAATAGGCTCGCACCTTTAATGAAAGTTTTGCATAGTCTGCTGCTCATCAAGGAGGATCCATGGATTCGTGGAATTTAGAGATAAGTTGGACTTTAATAGTTGAGACAGAAGATCCCTGATTAAACAGGGATGTTAAGAATTTCAAAACCTCTGGGACAGGAGCAGTGATAGGGTCTAAGCCCTTGAGTTGAGCCCAGATAGCAAACCTCTTCCACTTACTGAGGTACAATTTGTTAGTGGTGGGTTTGTGGGCGAAGATAAAATGTGAACAACTTCCGGGTCTAGTGTGTGCCTTCTAACGTGGAAGAGCCAAGCTGTCAATTTCAAAGATTGCAGGGATTGATGCAGATGTCCCGACTGATGGATTAGCAAGTCCGGAATTAGGTCTAAGGTCCACGGATCGTCCACTGCATGCTTCTTCAGGTAAGGAAACCATATCTGAGGCCAATATGGGGCAATCAGAATCATTGAAGACCCCAGTTGAGAAGCTTTTTGAATAACTTTGGGAAGAAGTGGAATTGGAGGAAAGGCATAAAGTAGCCCTGTTGGCCAAGGTTGTGCTAGAGCATCCATGGCTGGTACTCCCTGATGTGGAATCAAGGAGAAGAACCTTTGACACTTGGTGTTTTGTGGAGTTGCAAATAGGTCCCCATCTCTTGAAAACCTGGGCTGCTACTGTGTGGTTTAGAGACCACTCGTGAGGAGAGAGAATTGTCCTGCTTAATTTGTCTGCCAATACATTTGACTTTCCGGGATGTGGGTCGCTACCAATAAGCCAGCCCATTCCCACACTCTCATGGCCTCTCTGCAAAGGGGTATGATCTGGTCCCTCCTTGTTTGTTCAGATACCAAACCACCGACATGTTGTCTGTGTGGATGGCGATGGTGCCCTGAGGAAGAAACTTGTGTAAGGCTTGTAGGGATAGAAGTACAGCCCTCATCTCCAACACGTTGATGTGGAGAAGAGCTTGAAGCCAGGAGCCCTGAACTAGCCTGCCCAGACAATGCCCCCACCCTATCTGGGAGGCATCTGTCGTCAGGGTAACCACTGGGAGGGAGAACAAAGGGTTTTCCTTGATCCAAGTTGGATGTCTGAAGCCACCAGCGAAGGTCCCTTTGCATATTTCCGTAATCATGATGTGATGATTGAGGGAAGATCCTGAAAGGACCATTGAGTTGACAAGAGCCACTGAAGAATCCTCATGTGTAATCTTGCTAGAGGAACTAAAAGAACCGTGGCAGACATTGAGCCTAAAACCTGTAGAACCATGCTGGCTGGGGCTTTGGATCTCGAGATCAGAGCTTGAACTTGGCCCTGTAAAGTTCGGATCCTTTCGGCAGGAAGAAAGACGCATCAATCTTGAGTCTATCTCTGCTCCTATAAACTTTATGCTGAGAGGGCAGCAAGACAGACTTTGACCAATTGAATGTAATCCCCAGGAAACACCCAGGAGATGGTGGCTTTGAGGTTGTCCATTAGTAGATGCCTGGTGGTGGCAGTCAGGAGCCAGTCGTCGAGATAGGGAAACACTTGGAATCCAAGACTTCTCAGGTGAGCCGTCACTACTGCCAAACACTTGGTGAACACCCTGGGGCTGTGGTGAGACCAAAGGGCAGAGCGCAAAATTGGTA
Organism: Protopterus annectens; assembly: GCF_019279795.1. Taxonomy (NCBI): domain Eukaryota; kingdom Metazoa; phylum Chordata; order Ceratodontiformes; family Protopteridae; genus Protopterus; species Protopterus annectens. The sequence goes on from NC_056735.1 coordinate 135,891,311, forward strand.
ATGACTGACTCCCAGGCTGAAGCGCAGATACCTTCTGGACGCCTGATGTACGGTATGTGATAATAGGCGTCCTTGAGGTCTATGGAGCACATCCAAACATCCTTCTCCAACAATGGGAGAATGGATTGTAACGTGACCATTCGAATTTGGATTTCATGACGGATTGGTTCAGTCTGCTGAGATCCAATATTGGCCTCAGGTCCCCTGTCTTTTAAAGAACCTGGAGTAATTTCCTGATCCGATCTGGTCTGTGGGGACCGGTTGGATGACTCCTTTCTAGCAGCTTTAAAGCGCTGCTATTTCCCTTTGACTGGGTGGTGGGTCCGGGATTCTTTTGGACGGTGGGGTGAGTATGTGAATGGGATGGTGTAACCTCCGCAATGATCCGGCACCCATTTGTCCTGAGTGATTGACTCCCAGGCTTTTAGGTGCTTGGCAACGACACCCGACTGGCTCCGAGCAGCACAGCCGGGCAATCCCTCATGACGTGTGGGAGGCTGAAGAGCCACGAAGGACTCGGTCTCCAGAATTGCGGGCCCTCTGCCGCCTCTGGGACGGCGTCTCCCTGAAAAAAATTTCGTCCTCTGCCTCTGGACGGGAATCTTCCTGCTGTTGGGAGAAAAACTTTTAGCCTTGGCAGATAAAGTTTTTCCCTCTTGCTCACAGCGGTAAGGGTGTCTTTCACCTTGGGTCCAAACAATGAGGACCCATCAAAGGGAGGCGTCGGGCGAAGACTTGAAGGCCTCCGCAAACTGACACAAGCGGAGCCAGGCTTGGGAAATGAGCCTCATGGACGAAGTTAGAAATTGATGTAAGGATAGCCAACTGAGAGCTAACCGACTGGGCTAGCTGCTCAGGTAGGTTACCCGAGAGGAATCTGACAACTCCTTGACCAGATCCCTCTGAAGCCTGGTAAAATGTGCCAAATAATTCAGAGACCTTAAAGTAAAGGCCGCTGAGTCAGGGGGGCTTTCCACCCTGTCCATACTCCTAGACTCCTTATTAGGAGGATGCTGTTGTGTAGCAGATGCCACCACCATGGCATCTACAGCCACGCCTTTAGTAAGGAAGGGAGCAGACAAAAATTTATTTGGACGCAGAAGGACTGGTTCCACGGTATCTGGATGTTCCCGCCCCCGACAAACTAAATCCAGAAGCGCGGAGACACCCAGGAGGCGGAGGGCTGAGCCCCAAAGGCCTTGAGGAGCACTGAGGGTTTGGATATCCAGTTTGAGGATCTCTAAGATGTCTGCAAATGAGACATCATCCGAGGGGGACCCCTCTGCATCATCCATATCAGTGTCTGATGTAATAGACTGGAGTCCACGTGCTTCCTCTTGCACGATCTCTTCCTTGGGGTTCCTCCGAAGACAACTCAAGAACCCTCAGGAGGAGGGAACCCCACTGGGGTAACCTCAGGCCTCGCTCCGCTGGCTACGGACAGGGAACTGCCAAAGACCCAGTCTCCACGCCCAGGAAGGTGCCGGTAAAGCCCGAGATGGCAAGAGGACTTGCTCATGGCCCTGAAAGCCGGACCCCAGAATCCTGGGAGTGTCCGGTCTCGGAGGCTCGGAACCAAAAGCATAGGTCCCGAAACATCACCCCCGGTCCAGCCATACCAAACTCGGACCCGGAGTCGGAGCCGACTCTGAGATCTCCACCGCACCTGCTCGTCGGAGGAGGAATGGCAATGGGGTGGGCCAAGGTCGGCTCTCAAGCCCAACTGTCGAACCTAAAAACAAATTTTGGAAGACTGGGGACTGGAACAGTCTTTGGAGCACCCTGTCTATATCAGAATCTGACATTCTCGAGACCGAGAGGAAACAGAACGGGTTCATCGGCCCCAAAGGGCTAGGGGACTGCCCGGGCATGATGAGTATCGGCGCCGAGGGAATACACACCAGATTCCATCGGTGCCGAGGTGGACGCAGCGGAGCCAACGGATGCCCCAGCCATCAGAGGCCTGCCTATGTCTCTTGGCGGTCGGATCCGACGGACTGGTCGAACCCGGGCCTCTTTTTAGCCGGAGAAGGAGAGGATGCCAAGGCTTCTTCAAAGGAAGGTTTAACTAACCCCTTAAGAATTAATTTATTTTTCCTCTCCTGGAGGACCCTTGAGGAAAAAGCGTGACATACGCTGCATGACTCCTGCAAGTGTTTTGCCCCTAAACAATATACACAGAGCTTAATGATGTCTGTGATAGACATTTTGAAACCACATTTTTTTAAAGCCCGGTTTGAGACATTATATTAAACAATTCCAGTAACTTTGACAGGAAAGTAAACAACTATAGATTTACTGATGACAAACCTATAAATGACAGGGAACTCTGAAACCCTGTAAAGTTTTAAAAGGGGTTGATAGACCGGGAAGGCCCTGGATGAAAATCAAACCAACCCAATCACACACAACAAGTTTCACAATCCAAACACACACAATAAGATCGTTAGCTGTTAAAACAGCTTTTGTGACAAAAAACAGCAAAAAACTGACAGAAAAGTTAGTTAATAATAACTACTCAGCCCAGCCAGCTCGAGACCACGCCTTCAGGGAAGGATCTGGGGGACTGGTAGTGGTGCATCCTGGGATATAGTAAGCTCAGCCAATAAGAGACTTAACCCATCAGTCAGAATGTAGGCGAGATAGGATCACATAACATCAATTGTTAGACATTACTTTGAAAAATAATTATATTACATTTAATAACAGATTGTTTCTTCAGAAAATTGGTGTGGCCATGGGGTCACCAGTAGTGGCAAGTTTTGCAAACTTGGTAATAGCCTACTGGGCATCCAACTTTATCTTCCAGAGTCAATGGAAAGAGAAAATCACTTTTTACACAAGATTCTTGGATGATATCTTAATCAATGGTGGCAGAAATACAGCTGATAACTTAGTGGAATTCTTTAACTCAACAAGTAACTTTTTAAATTTTACTAGGAACTATCAAGAACAAAAAATTCATTTTTTAGATGTAGAACTATGTAAGAACAACCAGGAAGGTAGATACGTGGCAAATATTTATAGAAAAGACACCTATTCAAATTCCTTTTTGCACTTTACCAGTTCCCATCCACTACATCAGAAAAAAATCAGTGTTTAACGGGCAACTGGTATGTGCAGCAAGAATGGTAAGTACAGGAAAAGATTTTGAGGAAGAATGTAATTTTCTTTATGAAATGTTTAGGCATAGAGGTTATCCAGTAAGGTTCCTGTCTAACATCTTCCAGGAAGCAAAAGTAAAAAGAAATTTGGGCATTTATAAGCCAATTCTGGACAACTATGTAGTAACAACAACAAGTACTATTAGTACTGAAGTTGTAGAAGTAGTAAAGGATGAAAGGTTGTCTGCAGAACTGGTTGAACATTTTACGAACAATAGAAAAAGTTTCTCTCTCTCATTTATTCTCACATACAGCCCTGTAGCTGTAGATATTCAGAACACAGTAAGGAAGTACTGGTATTATTCGGCAATAGATAAGGATATATTCAACAAAATAGGTGAATTTCCTACCATTACTTTTAGATGTGGTTATAATTTAAAACAACTGTTGGAAAAACCTTATAGACCTGCAAAGGTATACTTAAATGTGGAACATGTAAATACTGCCACTATGTGGACAGTGGGAATTGTTTCATTATTAGGAAGGAGAAATTTAACATCCGAGAAACATACAACTGTAACACTAAATCAGTTGTATATTTGGCACAATGTGATCAATGCCCAGCATTCTATGTCGGTAAAACCGACCGCCAACTGAGAGAGAGAATTTACGAACACCTCTATGCAATTAAAAAGAAGAGAATGGAAAATGCATTAGCTAGACATTGTGATGGGAATGTAGGACACAATTTTAAATTTAAGATTATCTCACATATTAGTCAGCCTGTAGAGTATAAGAAATACACAGATGACAGTTTAATAAAATTAATTTTAGAGAGAAGTGAACTTAACTGGCAGTTACGCTTAGAGGCTAGTAAAGAGCCAGGAATTAATGAAACATGTTCTATAGCATGTATATTGAAACTAAAGAGTTTGTTTAGATAAAAGAGAAGGGCACTTCTTGAATCTGTGGAAGTTTGTTGACTGGATAGATAAATAACTTGTAATATGGCCGCACCTTTACTTACTTCGCCACTCAACATTATATTTAATAATTATTATTTACATTAGTAAGCCTTTATTACTGTTTAACTTTTATTCATTATTGTTTTTAGTTAACTGTTTTACTTTTTATTTATCTTTTTTTCCTTGAATATTGCTTGCTTTATTAATATTTACGGTTACTTTTTGGTAAAATATCAGTTTTTATATTTACCAAAACATGCTTTTCAGTATAATCAAGGTCATTAAGGAAGCCCGTGTACAGTAGGGTTACGTTGGGAAACTTAATAACATTATAACAAAAACTAAACAAGGAATGTGTTTGGTTAAACTACACAAGGAAGTACAAACCTATCATTAACATACTTGCAAATAGCCTAAGGGTAAGTAACTGAATGTAAAATGTAAGACATATAATCTATCATTAACTAAATAACTGTACGTTTGACTTCAAGTATTCATTATTTACGAGCTAACTATAAACATGGTAGCAGACTAAGTGAAACAGTGGTAGTTGATTTAACAATGAAGAACGGACTAGATTTGAGTGATTTATTTCATACCACATACAAACACACAAAAATATAAACAAGAAATACAACATATAGGAAGACGCTTGTCAAAATGACAGATGACAAGCCGAAACAACAGAGTATGTTCATCGATTACTTTGTGGCGAAGATTAAGATTCTGTTACTAGGAGCACACTACATAAAGAGGATTTATTAACAACATCTGACTACAAATAAATAAACCGACTCTGTAGAAAGATGGTACTTCGGCCGTAAACGATGAACAGCACTACTAGATAAACCTTAACATATGATAATGTACAATGTAAGAGGAAGGTAATATACATTACTTTAGAGGTCTTACGTGAATGGTTGAATTCATTGTAAAAAGTGAAAGACAACATACAAAGTTTTGTTTATATTGTAGGAAGGACTAAATACATTGTTGAAGGTGAACTCAGTTTATTTTGAATATATCTGCATTAACTTAATGCATTACAAAACAGTTAACATCTGATGTGTGATAACTTGTGATCAAGCGAATACTGCTTTAAAACTTTTAAATCTGGTTAACGAGACCTGAGAGGTTGAAGTCAACAGGAGAAGTTATTTAAATGATACTCCAGTATGGTACTATTTTTTTGTCTGAAGAAGTCCGGATAAGATCCGGACGAAAAGCGCTTTACATAAATTTGTTTGAGGTGTCCTGTTTTGTGTAATTTTAAATCGGAGTATGTGTGAGTACTTTTTATTGAGTCTATGTGGCATTTTATGCTAAAATAAAAACTTGGGAGAGTACTGTCGCGTTTGGAGGTTGGTGTTTCTGTGGATTTTTACAGTTTTTGTTTTGAGTCATTCCAAGTTTCTATACTTTTCAGAGATGCATTCTCATAATCTATTTACCATTTCACTTGTATTTCCTAGTTGTAAAGTTCTGTTGCCAGAACAATCTTTAACTTGTTTCTACTAGCAACATTGGAAGCGTGAAATGGGACCAGTAACAATATGCCAATATGCCCTTGCAGACCAGATTGCCATAAATAGAAAAAAATTCATGGCCGAGGCTGGGCATGCCAGTCAAAGTGTCTGTTATTTTTTCGCCTGTCCCTGTGAGTTGTTCTACATAAAGGAGCAAACAGGAAGGTTTAAATATGTTTCTTGGAATATTTTTGAAAATACTGGGAATGTATTGCTTGCTAGTCCAGTGGCTATTCATTTTTAAAAAGAATCACAATTCGAATCTCAAATTTCTAAATAATTTTAGTTTTGGTTAGTCTCACACCCCTGAAATAAATTTAGATACCTCTGAACTTTTAAGGAGAAAACAGGCAAGGTTTATTTTAAGCTGGGAATCTAGTACCTTGTGCCATGAATAATGACATGCCCCTAAGATGTCTGTTACTAGCATGAGGTTTTCTGCTACTGATAATTACCAAGTGGGTATGACTGCCTGAAATGTTACTCACTGGTATACAACTGAATTTCAGTAAATCTGGAAGGATGAATTCAGAGGTGCCAAGATACTGCTTAGTTTGTAAATTTAGTAATTTGTAGTGCTTTTACGGTTTGTGTTCGATTTTAAATTCTAATTTTGTGTGTTAGACACGTAGAATAAAACATTTCAGTCTTAATTTAATAACAAAAAAATGGGTCTGTCTTTCAGTTGCACTTTTCTACAATAAATACATATAATCTTTCTGTTTCAAGTCAGTACTGCAGTTAGCGAAGTGCACCCTGGACAATTCCCCAGAATGAAGCCCCTCAACTCAAAGTTGATGACCAAATGGGTGAAAGAGGTCTTCTGAGCACCTTACCTTGCTACAGTTATTAGCACATTCTGACTTTGACCATAAATGCAAACAGAAAAACCCCAATATCCTTGTGGCTTCATAAGTGAAAGATGATGCTGCAGTGCTACTTTATCAGTACATACTGACTGCTTCTCCTCAAAGCTTAGTCCTAAGGCTGACGCCCCCTTGTCCTAGTTATAGTTCTGTCTCCAATATAAATGATACTGTGAATATAAATAAAAAATGCATTCAGAAAATATAAGGTACATGTTACAGGAAACAGTGTACTAAGTCTAGTTAATTTTTTTCTTGCCCTAATCACCTCAGTATGAATTTGCAGACCCTTCCTCACTCCTACAGCCAGAACTACCATTGCCCATACCCACCTTATCTCTACTCTCTTCTATGCCTCACCTATATATACTAATCTATCTCAAACTAACCTGAACAAATTGACTATCTCCTATAACAGTATAGCCAAATTTGCTACCAGCTCCCCATTTAGAACACACTACTGCCTAAATTTAAAACAACTCGGTTGGCTTGAACTGCACAATCAGTTTTTATTTCAGCAACTAATTATCACCCAAAAAATCCTTTATTACCCAGATAAAACACCAGTTCTTACAAATCTCATCAGTCCATATAAAAATCTTTCTAACCTTCGCTCATCTAACAAACTATTAGTATCTACACATAAATCCAACAATAAAGCAGGTGACTCCCTTTTCTCCTATACAGTGGGGAGCTGGAACCTACTTCCTGGTGACCTCACTAATATCTCCTCTACTTCACTTTTCAAAAAGAAACTTAAACTTCATCTTACTAGCCGCTGGCTCTGTCCCTGCAGCAACCCTGACTAAAACTCTCTCCTCCTGTTACATCACCATGTTACTTTTCCTTAGCTATTCCACCTTACATTCTTCATATTCTAAAGGTCACTTTACATGAAAGTTGGACTTAGTTTACACAACTAGACTTAATAGATACACCACCTGCTTCCTGCTCTACTTGAAGCTCACTTCACTTTACTTCTCTCTCCTTTTCCTCTTTGTACTCTCCTCTATTCCTCGTCTCTTTCCCAACTCCTTACCAAGACCCTATTCTAAGAATTTCCCTCTTTCTTCTTGCTACTCTCCTTCTATGAAAAAAAAAATTAAAAAAAAAGATCCAAACCTGAAAATAAGGGATGTGGTATTTTATCTGTATTTTTATCTTATCTAAACTTTATCTGCATTTTTATCTTATCTAAACTTTAATGTATCTGTTACTGAAGTTAAAAGCCTTGTAACTGTAATTTGTTTTTAAATTTTGTCTGTTCTTTTGGAGCTTTTCTCCCCGGGCCTCTACTGAAAATGGACATATATCTAGCTGGACTAGCCCAGTCAACAAATATTAAATAAATAAATAAACTAAAGGATAAAAGACTTTGGGGCCCTGCACTTTGTTCTCATAGGTATCTGTACTATTATAGGTAAAACTAATTCTATACTGCAGAGTATAAAATTAGGTATTAGAAGTATGACCACCAAAACTAAACTTTTTGATAACTTAGTCCCCAACATTTCTTAGTACTGAGAGTAACTAGTAAACTGGCAGGTGGAGTGGCCTTCATATGGTAACTCTAGGTGTGTGTGGGGGTGGAGCTTTCTGTAATGCTCTGAAGTACGATTTGCAAGATATACACAATGTCTGCATATCGCTATGTATGCTCTTCCATGCACTACCTCATGAATGACACAAAATGACACAGGCAAAAAGATATTAAACAATGACCAAGGCCAGTAGAAAAGACCCAGACTGTAATGTAAAATGTACAAAAAAACAATACAAGCTAAAAGGCCTTTCAAGAGTCAAAAATGCACAACACCAGCAAACAATTAAATACATCACTGCATTAAAAAGTCCACCAATAAAAATATTTCAATTAAACAATCAAATAAAAAACAATCAAGCAAAATAAAATAATTCAGTTCAAGAACCCTATACTTTAAAGAAACACTTTCCAATTGCATTCTAAATTTAGGTCATTAGGCGTCAGAGTACCATATTTCAAAATAAATAAACTCTCTTCAAAAAGTAGCTTCTGTTTTAAGTCACTAGCCATAAAAACTTTTACATTTTCTAATATGATAGCCTGAAGAAGTTTTTCATTCCCATTATGGTACAAAGAAATGTGTATGGCAACTGAATTTTCCACCATTTGGTTTCTTATGTCCCTCAGATGTTCTAAAAGCCTAGTTTTAAATGTTCTTTTTGTTTCTCCTATGTAAAAAAGATTACATAGGCACTTCAGGGCATATACTACCTCTTTTGTACTACAACTATACAACTCCTTAGGTGTATAAATCACATTATTAATTCTGTGAAAAAATGTAACTACTTGTACAACCAGAACAATGCTTACATGGAATAGTACCAACTTCTCCCACACCCATGTTCCTATATAGAACCGGTGTGATATAATAACTATGAATCAACATGTCCTTCACATTACGAACCATCTTATAAGAAAAACAATTTATCAGGGAGCAACCCAACTAAACTCATCTTTAAATAAAAATTCCAAATAATATTTCACAATGTTAGAAATAATATCAGCAAAAATAGCATACTCTGTAACAAAAATATATAATTTTATTTTCTTTATTTCCAGGTCCACCTCTAATGTTACTATACCACTTATTTCTGGCTATATCATGTCTATCATCCTTGGCTAGCTGATTAGTGGATGCTTTACAATATGCGTCCTGAATACAAGAGCTATCATAGCCCTGTTGTTTAAATAGCTCACGTCTTTTTAAACTCGACCTCAAGAACCTTCTGCTCATTACAAAGTCTTTTTATATGGAGTAATTCTTCATAACGTAAAGATTTCATCAAATGGGGGGTGACAGTTCCCACCATGCGAAAAGTGGTTGCCATCCTCAAATTTCCTATGCATTCTAGTTTTCGCTCACACATTTACAACACCTTCCAATTCTAGATATAGAAAGATGACTTTCCTATCTCTTAGTACTCCATCAAAACATAAACCAAACTGATTATGCAAGTCACCTAAAAATCATTAACCTTGACATCCCCCCATCGCATAAAATATTAAATCATTAATGTATCTATAATGTCAAACAATATGTTTTTTATACAACCCAATATGATGAAGAAATTGTAACTAAAAAAAAAAAACATGAACAGGTTGGCATACATGGCAGTGCCCTTCACTTGCCTATTCATTCTACCATTAAACTGAAAAAAATTATTAGTTAAACAAAACAAAACCATATCTAACAGAAATTTAGACAAAAGACAATCTTCTAAGAAATATCTGAAGGCCTTCATACCCCATTCAGGATGCATATTAGTGGAAAGACTACAAACATCCATCACTAGCCAGAATTTCTGTATTGACCAATTTATTGTTTTTATCTTTTCCAAAAAATCAAAACTGTCTCATATATAAGAATCTAACCTTTCTACATAAGGTAATAAATAATGATGCAAAAGCAAGCCCATGTTACTCAAAAATAATTACTAGCTGAAACTATGGGCCTCCCTGGAGGTGGAAACAGGTTCTTGTGTACCTTAGGCAAACAATAATATTTCGTCATTGTACATCCATTAACAGAAAATTTCTTTTCAACATCCACTTTAAACAAATAACCCAGTCTATAACCTTTTAGTATTAACTCAATAAAACTAGCCTTTGCTTGATTATATTCTGACACATTTACAACCTTATATGTATTAGTATCATTTAGATGTTCATAACGCATTTTTTCTACTGTAAATAATGCATTACCACAATCTTATTCCTCTTATCTGATGGCTTTAATACTAACTCATGCCCTTGGCTTAAGTTCTTTAGAGCCAACCATTCAAATTTAGTTAAGTTACATTTCGCCTCATATTTTTCTTTTCAAAATCCTTAAAAGTTTTTTTGTTGCATAATTTAACATAGCTGAAATATTTTTATACTTTCATGCATATATGATGGAATAAAATCACTTTATATAAAATGCCATCAAAAATTAATAAACAGTATGCATTCACTGAACCATCTTCCCAAGAATCACAAGAAAAAAAATGAAGAATGAATATCAGTACCATTTTCTTTTCTTATGTTCCTGAAACTACCGTTCTCTCGTTTGTTCTGCATGCTGTCTTTTCCAAGGTGTATCATCCCTTCCTCGTTCTTCACGAAATTTTGGTCAAAATATGAAGGCTGTTGAGCCAATGGCAATGGGGGATAAGCCATATCTTCCCCTGACAATCTCACAGTCTCAGAGGAAGCAAAAGACACTCTGCATTGTCTTAGATTACTTTCCTGATTAAAAGAATGCCCGCCCCTTTGTTGTCTCTTTTTATTCACATCAGCCTGAAAGGCTGACCCATTACTATAATCATTAATGTCCCTTTTTAATTTTTTTTCATTTTCCGTTCCATCAGCTCTTTAGAAAAATCCTTCAAACTATTATTAATGTCATTTACAGCTTGTTCAAAGTGGGGCAGAGCCTTTTGACTAGTAAGATTGGTACAAACGGAGGAAATCTCCTCCCTAAGCACACATTGTGTTAGTACATCCCGTTCAATCAGAATGTTCACCCATTCAATCACACAACGATGTGCTGCTGCTTTCCAGCATGTCTTAAATTGTTTACCTTCAGCATTAGCCAGGTCAAAAGGTACTGGAGGATTTGTATACCCCCATAGACCCCTTGGTGTTATGTTTAATTCATTATATATTTTTAAAGTAGCTAAATTATAAAAAAAATGAGGTTTCTTTATGCAATAAATGCACCAGTCTATCTAAAGTCATTTTTACCTCAGCCGAAAGATGTTCATCTGGTCTCTGTCCCACTGATGCAAAAGGATCCATCATTCTCAAATTACGACCATCTTCTAAAAGCCTTTCTCAGGCATGTGAAGGGACACTGTTTCTGGAGTTACTTTACTGGTCTGTAACTCGTTCTGCAGACTGCAGCATATACTGTTCCCATAGTTCTCTGTGTGGCATCAACACGCTCATCTCGAAAAACACATGGTATATTAAGCGAAGGGTCACTGGCCATGAAATTCGATATTACAAAACTACACTGGCAAAAACATATTAACGAACGACTCTTGAAAGGCCTTTTTGGATGAGGCGTTTGAGCTTGTTTTGGTTTTTGTACATTTTAAATTAAAGTTTGGGTCTTTTCTACTGGCCTTGGTCATCATTAACTACCTCATGAATGCCACAACTAGATGTTCCCCCCAAATCACTGCTGACTGCATACAAGATTTACTCATTAGGAGCCTGACTGCTACTAGTGACCTCAGCTAGTTCATTGGGACCCTAAAATTAATTATATTATCTCAGGCATTGGCAGTGTGACATACCGATTATGTATCAAAAGACCTTCTCAAAATACTTGAATGTGTCTACAAGATTTAAACTGCTCAACAAAACAATCTGTAAGGATCTGAAAATCTTAACATGTATAAGAAAGGAAACACCTATTATCTGTTAATACTTATTAAAGTTTTACATATGTATATAAATTGTATTACCACTCCTTGTCTTATTAGAGCAACCTAAACTGGATAAAAATTCTGGTAACGTATGTTGCAGTTTTAGAGCAGTGGCAATATATGGTAGACTGCTTCTAGTTAATAAATAGCACCATCAATTGAATGGATTACCTAATTTACTTCAAAAGTTCAAATCCAATTAACTGCAATATTCTAAACAACACTTTTTAATGGTTCTTCAGAAGGGTCACATATCCGTCAGTCAGCGAAGGAGAAAGCATATGGTTATATATCTATTTAGTTGGTGACAGTCAGTGGTTTATCCTCCAGCATCGTGGAGCTGGGATATAAGAGAAGCAGTTGATCTTAAATCTCTAGAATCAATTGCTCATAACTTAGAATGACAGAACTACTTGTAGATGGTGGGTCACCCACAGTTTTTATGATTGCGCCTATGAAATCTCAAAAGTACTGCTTCAACTCTATGAAATCTTAACAGTCTACAAACGTTACCTTATGTCTAAACCATACAATGCATACTGCAGTCATCACAAGCTACACATTTCCGTCCACTATGTTACACTCCTGCTACTCTCTTCTATTTACCTGCTGATATATCACCTACATTTAGGTTTTCCATTTGTATCCAAGTATCATTACTATAATGTAATTCACTGAAAATGCCTTTACTGCCTTTGGCAGAGGCCATTGCTGATGTTGAACAAATGACAAAACTACATTATTTATCTGTATATGCCTGCCTTCTTAAATTAAACACAATGTTGCAGGGAGAGGTAGCACTACATTGTCATTTCAAGACCAGTAATCTTCTAAAATCCCAACTACGTGAAATAGTGCAAAATCTCTGCATTGTGACTGTAACTAGTACATTTTATCGTACATGAAAACTACTATTATCTGGTGTGTGTGTGTGTGTGTTGTTAGCGTTAGGATGGTAAGTCCACATAATGACAATACTTTACTTTCAAAATTCTCACATATTGAGACGATGTTCGCCGAATATTTGTGCCTAACATATGTAAGTATTCATAGAAAGAACAATATGCATACTTTAGTCAGTGAAATATTTAGCAGGCTACTGGCTTGACAAAAGTGCTCCAAAATATTAAATATAAATACTTTACATATAGGGATTTAAATTTATCTAATTTGTCTTAAAATAACACTGGCCACTCCTATTGGCTGCTATGACAGTTAACACATTAAAATATACCAAAAAGTTATCACATCAACAAAATGTAGGAGTGCAGAAAGCCATTACCTGTAGTTGACAGGGCCACTATAACTACCACGTGGAGAAAGTCTGAACAGTGGAGGAGGGGAAGGAGATGGAGGGGGTGGTGACATCTGTCTAAATAAAGCATCAGCACTGCGGGTCTGCAAAGAGAGCTGATAGAGACTGTCTTCAGCTGTGAAAAAAAAAAATTTACATGAAATTCAAAGTACAGAGCCAGGGGAAATAAAGTGTGTTAACACAAGAACTCACTAAAATGAAAATCATATTTTTTTGAGCACTAATGACAGTTAAATCCACCCATCCAACATTTATCAATAATCCTTTTACACAATTTTTTAAACACCTTTATTAAATTAACACACCTTTAATACTGAAACATACATACAAACACACAGAGTTATAGAAAATTGGCAGGTTTTGCTGGCTTTTTTGTACAGTTTGTTTTCACACTGGAAAAAACTCTAATCAAACTTCTGATCAGTGTGTAGCCACCTTGGAACCTTTACTGAAAATATTTAGTAAAGAAGGTTGAACAATGAATACAAAAAAATATAGAAGGATAAATAAACGTTTAAAGACACTGTAGACACTGTTTAATACATTAACAGCACTTTTGTTTCAAACATGTAGGAACTTCTTCAGGAGTTTCTACAAGTTTGGAACGAAAGGCCTTAATACATTAAACGGTGTCTACAGTGTCTTCAGATGTTTGCTGTTTTATTTAGTTTTCTGTTATTTTGACATTTAGTTTTCTGTTATTTTGACAATACTATTTTCTGGTTGTGAGTATACAGGAATGACATTTAACATCAAGCTACAAAACTAGAAACTACACAAAGGAAGCATACAGAGTCAATCCTATGCTGCCTAATACAACAGCAAGACAAAAATGTAAACAGATCAGCATTATCAAATAACAAACATTTTGATTTTAATCACTTGCTCAGAATCTCTGAAACCTGTCTCTCCTGCCCACTTTCTGCAACTGAAGTTTAATGCATGCTGCTGGTGTATTTAAACCCAGTCACGTCTCTTGCTAGACCCCTGTTGCACTTTCCTCACTGAAACTTTCCTAAAAATAGGTAACACCCAAAGCAGTGAGCAACTAGAAGTGATGCAACAGTCAGCCCACTTCTATTTCTAGGTATTAAATGGATGATATCTAAAATACCTGAAAATCCAGTACATATGCATTGGATTTGAACATTATTACAACGTGATCACAATGATGGGAAGTCTGTTCTGGACTTTAAAATAACCAACAGGAATCAAGAAAACATCTGTGTGGCCTAGATGTTAGCCTGCCTTTTATCTGGATATATAAGAGCTACTGCAACTGAACATCACTTCCTATGAGTCAGTACTTGTATGTCTGTCGTAAGTGCAGCTTTGATATCCATGGTTTTTACTAGGTTAGGAGAGGGTGTGGGATTTTCTCTATGAAAATTTAAAATAAGGACTTTTCCGTACCATTTCTTATTTCATTTCTGAACTGCAGCTACAGTTTACATATGTATGTGAACAGCTTCCCTATTTATAAGCGGTTGCAGTTTTTCCTTGGTTGTTTAAGCTAAGCACTTATTTAGTGCAAGTCAGGGAGGGTTGTAGCCTCTCCCACATGAGAAGTGCAGGGGCATTGCCTTCCTGTAAGTATAAAGAATATTTTTCCCCATTTGTTGGCAAAAGTCGTGTTTTTTGCAGTACATTCATTTGACCGATTTCATTTTAGTGGTCTTCAATGTTATTTTTTTACTAGATTATTCTCCTGTTACTGTTATAATTACATGTTCTAACTGATGTCCTACATCTAATAATGTAGACCTTCTCCTAGCTCGCTGCACAAATGGCTATGTATATCTCACATTAAACTAAAAGAACATCATCATCTGTAAGCAACAAAGATGCAACTCTCACATCCCAAGATGGGAGACTCTTCAAACCATAACTATTGTCTTCAAACTGCTCATGAAAATCACAAACAGAAGGGTAGACAACATACATTCTATAAAATCAAAATTAAATAAAAAATAAAGTACTTAATTTATATTTAAATGTAGCATTCAGATGTCTAGCTGAGGGATTCTTTTGATGGAAGCATGCACAGACAGACAGACGCATGTATACATGCAAACACACACACACATATATGTGTGTATATATATATATATATATATATATATATATATGTATATATATATATGTATATACACACATATATATATATATATATATATATATATATATATATATATATATACATACATATACATACATACACACACACACTTAAAATATGGATAAGCAAAGCAGATGATTACATTAATATACAGCAGAATGAAACTTTTTACTTACAGCTGTCCTGACAGGGCATTGGTGCAGAATCCCACTCTGGGGGAGAAGAGTCTTTTTCACCTTCAGAACTGCTGGTGTTTCCAAGCTCTAGACCCGAACTGCAGGAAAACAACTTAAATGGTACTGACGGCCTTCCATCAGAGAGCTTGCTATTTGGACCTGCATTAGACAGACATGCAGTGTAAATATTTCTTGTAGTTACGTTAGCAAACCTTGAATGTCATTCAGTTGTAATCATATTCACTGAAGAGGGGTTTACCAGACATTATGGTATCAAGCTCCTAGGCAACAAGACATTTCCTTCCTGTGCATTTGGGTTGGGGACACATAACTGAAATGACATACATCTGCAGAGACATACGGCTGTTGCAAATTCCCTATGGACAAGAAGCAGCACACAGCTCCATGCCAACAGCTTCAATAGTCAAAGGCACAGGGAGAAAATAATGTCCATGGCCTCCAAGGCACTGAGAGCAGGCAGAATGGCAGACAGCAGCAAGCACTGTTGGTACATTTTTAAAACAAGCAGCTTTACAAATACATTTTTAACACAAGTACCTGTACAAATCAGTTTCATATACAAATGACATATAATTCTTTGCAAAACTCCTGCTAGCTATGCTGACATATGTTACACATCCACTGCCCTACTTCTCCTGGCATAGCTGGCAATACCTCACATCATCATTAGACCCCACCAAGTGTGTCTAGGTTTAGCTCACTGCAAAGTGGAGACCTGGAATGCAGCAACTTGCAGTGAAATAACAATATACTAAGGCAGCAGGATGCTACATGCATTTATGGGGCTCATCCACTGCACTGCTTTGGAGTTTACATGTCCATGGGCCCCTCCCACCTCCAAAACACATGTTAAGTGTTTTCATCTCAAACTCATATAAGAATGGAGTCATGGGCAGCAGCACAGACTCTAGATGATGCCCTATAGGGGGAAGAGTTCTATAGACCAACCACTTTGGATATCTACTGGGGTGAGCAGTATCTTCAAGACAGGGGAACATGGATCACAGACTGCATGCTGTGACAGGGCTTGCCCCTCGACAGTGTAAAAATATGTCTCTAAGTGATCTGGTCATGTTAAAAAATGTTGACAAAATGGCCACGGATATTTGCCAGTAATAAGTGGGTCGAGGATCCAGCCTATTCTGACCAACACCAGGGACTCATGCTAATGGTGGGAGGGGTGCTTGTGCCCCTATTGGCCCGTGTGTGCCCATCATAAAGCCCAGCAGTCCTGGGTCAAGAAGCTACTGGCTGGTCAGTGTCCGGTTGCCCAGCTTGGGTTATCTGGGATACCTTTGTTGAGCAAAAGCTGGACATAAAACCAATCAACCTGCCAACCAAGAATTAAGAATTGAATGCTCAATGTAGGTTCACTGACAGGGTAAGACTTGAAAGAGGATGACATGATGGTAAGGAGGAGGCTGGACATCCTATGTACCCAAAAGACAAGGTGGAAGAGCAGTGCTGCAAAGCCACTTGTCTTGGAATCCAGAGTCTACTACACAATGGAGGACAGGCTAGAAATGGTGTGGGAATTGTGGTGAGGGAGAGGCTTCAGAAGACAGTGAGGGATGTCATCAGAATTAGTGACAGACTCATGACAGTCAGACTCCAGTGTAATGATACAGCAGTATTCATAATCTTAGTCTATGCCCCACAGCAGGGATGCAATAGTGAGGAAAAGAGTGCATTCAAATAGCACTTGCAGGACTTATGAAATAAAGTAGGACAACAGGAATTGGTGTTGACAACGGGTGACCAGAATGCACATATTGGGAGAGGCAGAACATGACATGAAGACTGCCCGGGACGACAAGGATGGGGCAACAGGAATAAAGGAGGAGAAGCCATTCTAGACATTTGTCTGGCAAATGACTTGATGATAGCCAACACATTGTTCAGAAAGAGATACAGTCACAAGATTAAATACAAGAGTGGCCAACATGCAACTCAGGTAGACTTCCTCCTAGTAAGGAAAGAGCAACTTGAGTAGAATCACCAATTGCAAAGTTATCGCCAGTAAAACCGTTGGCCTACATCATAAACTACTGGTTGTCACAATCAGCTGCAAACAGTGGTCAGAGAAGCTCTAAGGTCAAAAGAAACCAGGCTGAAAATCTGGAAGTTGACTGGAGAGAAAGCACAACAGTTCAAGGAATTATTTAGCACCTCAAGAAGAAGAGGAAATAAGCGAAGTTAAAGAAGAATGGCAGCAATCTCAAAACAGCACCAATGAGGGCTACTGAGGAGACAAGATGTGCATAAGAAAGCTAGTGGTGGAATGCAGAAGTCCAGGAAGTCATCAAAAGAAAGGAGTGCAGGGAAAAACTGGGAGATAGAAAAGATAGACTTGGCTAAGAAAGAATACTGTTTGGCTAACAGACTAAGGGAGCAATTGTAACAGCAAAGAACAAGGCATCAGAGACACTCTACCAACTTCTGGAAAGTGGCTCAGTGGACAGCACAAAGAAACTGTCAGGTTGCAAGGCAAAGACAGAAAGATAAAGAAAATACACACCTTTCATAAGGGATGCCAGTAACATGCAGCTCATCAGTCTACAGGACATTAAAGGCCGATGGAAGGAGTACTTCCAGCATCTTCTGAATGAAGAAAACCCCACAGTAGATGTACTTCCCCAGACGTGGCCTACAGTAAGAGAAGGGGGGAGCTCACCCTAGAAGTAGTAAGAACAGCACTAAGGAAAATGAAGTCAGGGAAAGCAGAGGGCTCAGATGAGGTCACAACAGATATGATCAAGAGATTGGGTGAGATAGGTGAGAAATAGCTCCTGAGGGTACTCATAGCAGTATTGAGAGAAAGATGCACCCCAAATGACTGCAGAATAAGCATACTAGTGCCAGTGTTGGAAGAAAAAAGGAGACATTCACAAATGTGGGCAGCACAAAGGTATGAAACTCATATCACACTGCATGAAAGTTCAGGACAGGGTGACTAATAAACAAATATGCAGAGTAGTAGAAAGTAAGATGGGAAATGAGCAGTTCAGATTTAGACAAGGATGCAGCACAACTGGCCCAATGTTTGCAGTGAGACAGACACATGAGAAGAAGCTAAAAATAAGAAGAGAGCATTCTTAGACTTGGAGAAAGGATATGACAAGGTCCCAAGAAAGCTGATTTCAGCAGTCCTGCAGTGGTTCAAAGTTCCAGAAATATTGGTAGAATTAGTGCAAGCTACGTACAGGGATCCAATGACTCGAGTATGAACAGTGTTCAGTCTTAAACAGGGGGTTCTTAGGGGGATTGGGTGTGCTTCAGGGTCCAACTCTGAGCCCTCTGCTGTTCCATACTGGGATAGGCTACATTAGCAAACAGGTCGGAGGGGAAAGATCAACAAAGTTGCTGCATGTGGACAATGTGGCACTACAGGGAGACTTTCAGCTAGAAATTCAGCAAAGGGTTACGGAATGGAATGCAAAACTGAAGGTACATGTGATGAAATGGAGTACAGACAAGTCAGTCGTAATGGCAGCAAATGGGGGAAATCAAAAAGAGGTGAACACTGAAGTAGAAGGGAAAATAGTGAAACAGGATAACAGCTTCAAGTATCTGGGAGGGGTGGTTGAGGAGAAGGGACGTCTGAATGAGGAGGTCAAAGCTGCACCCAAATGCCACAGTGTGTCAGGGGTAGTGTATGATTGAAGAATGGCAAAGAAGTTGAAAAGCAAGGTGTACAAAACATTGGTGTGACCAGTACTACTGTATAGTACAGAAATCTGGTCAGTAAAAGCAGAGCAGTTGAGGAAGCCAGAGGTGATGGTAATGAAGTGCCTGAGAAGGACAGCAGGATGCACAATGTGGGACAGGTGAAGAAATAAGGATTTGGGCACATGCGCAGGAAAGCAGAAGACAATCTGGTGACGATGACTTGGGACAGTCAAGAAGAAGGCAAGAGGAAATGAGGGTGTCCAGCAAATGGATGGATTGTATGACAGAAGACCGGCGACAATCAAGCACGAATGTCGATGAAGGTAGGAGAGTGGAAGTGAAAAGCAGAGCGCCTCTTTGGCCCTCTTCAAAAGGAACCTTGATGACTGGATGGGAGAAAGGAAATTCATCCTGGGGATCACGTCAGTCGCCCTGCTAGACAAGGGTCAAGGGAAGTAAATAGCGTGGGAAGAAACAGCCAGGGAATTGTTATAGCTAGGCTTGTATAGGCCCTAGGGCAGATAGCCTAGTACCAACCTATGAGGTGGCGACAAATGACATGACACCCTGACCCCATGTAGAAAATGGGAGAAAGGGAGTTGATGTTGATGATGATTCACAGCACCGCATGAATGCTTGCCAATATAAAACTATCGATCTCTCCTTATTTCTATGATGCAGATCACGGCACTGGCACCAACTGCCCCTGGTACTATGTTAAGTGCATTACCTGAAACACAGTGTATATGGCAGCTGACAGAGAAATACGGACTACTTCCGGAAGGATGACCAAATCTTTAGCTATCCACAGTACACATAAACGAGTGCAAAAAAATATTTAGGCCAAAAAAAAGGGGGTAGAGCTCTGTGTGAGGCAAGTCTGGAAATCAGCAAACTCTTTGGAACTGTTTCAAAGAAAGGTTTGCAAGTTACAGTGGCTATACCTCGGAAAGTGTTACAGAACTTTAAGGATAGTAGTAAAAACTTTGTTGGGGTGAAAGCAGATAAGCACACTTTGTATGGGGAAATGAGACATTAATGGAAAAGTGGTTAAAAATTCAACAAAAATGTTAATAGCTATCATTGTGGTTTGACACTGTGATATGACAGCCAGGAGTGTTGGATGGTTGCTCAGGACTCAGGAAGCATCACTGGAAACATGCGCCAGCACTTGTTAGTTTGCAATGGAAAAAACAGCTGAAAGGAGTCCACTGATCATTCCACCTACCTAGTAAACAAATCAAAATAAAATAAATTTGAAAGAACTACCAACATTTTTAAGGTGCTTTTCCTCCCCCTTTGCCTGTCAACTACAAAGCCTCCCCCCAAATGGACTAGAGATCATGTATTCCCTAATGGCAGGGAATTATTAAACATCTACTATGGTGGCAGGCATCCACAAGTTCAGTCAAACAGGCTTACTTCTGGGTTGTTTTTACCCTCACTGGATTCCTGACAGAGGTAAAGGTGGGTAAGCCTGGGATTTTTAAAGGAAAAGCTGAGATGAGGGTCTGGCTTGGCTCTTAGAGCCAACTAAGAGCCAAGCCAAAGCAGACAACCGGAAGAGTACCTCAGTTAAAAATAGCTGTCTGAAAGTTCAGAGCAAATTATTTAATTAAAAAAATAAGTCATGTACTTATAACATTCCATTTGTGTTGTCCATCTTCATTTATCCTTGACCTGTGCGGTTTGGTTCTGATCATCAGAACCGACTCGGCTGTTACTACAGCCCGTGAGGAACAAAAACCCTTGAGCTGAAGTCCTACTCCTCTCCCAATTACCTCAGATCGAGTTTTCAGATAGAAAAATGCAGAAATTATAATCCTAATAATACCATCATAGAGACCATATCTGGCATCATGGGCAAAAAAATTAAAACCTAGGACCATAAATCATTCCACCAAGAGGTCTGACAGGAAGGGGGATAGAGGGTGGGAAGTTGAGGATAAACGAAGATGGACAACACAGATGGAACGTCATGGTAAGTACATAACTTGTTTCTCTGATGTTGTCAATCTTCATTTATTCCTTGACACATGGGACAGAATCCCCAGCTACCTTAGATCTTGGGAGGACTCATGGAAGGATATTCCTGAGCACCACAGAAACAAATGATGCTCTTCCCCTAGAGACCAAATCCAATTTGTAATGAGTAATTGTATGAGGAGTAGCCCATGTTGCTGCCGCACAAATCTTGTCCATGGAACAGTGAGATTGGAACACTGCCGAAGTATATGTTGCTCTGGCAGAGTGTGCCTTAACAGGCCCAGGTAAGGTCAACATTCTTGTTGTAGTTAAAGGAAATACAATTTTTCAGCCATCTAGATAAAGTGACTTTGGTAACAGAATTGCCCATTTTAGTACTTGCAAAGGAAACAAACAGCTAATCCAACTTTCTTCTGTCTTTTGTTCTATGAAGACATAATCTTAGTTGTCTACGAACATCTAGTAAATGCAAACGGTACTCTGCTTTGTTTGAATAATTGGGGGGAAAAAACCTAGTATATTGAGTGAAGAAAAAACCCAAGACCAGCGAAAATACCACGAACAACAAGCAACACGGGTGCACCAGAAAAACGAGCCCAGGAAATAACATAAAATAGTTTATTCAACGTTTTCGTCACTTAGACTTCATCAGAATAATAATCTCTGTTAAAACACCAGCATATATACTCTGTACCAATCATTAACAAATTTACAAATCAATTAAACAATTAATTAGTTACCTAATTAGTAAAACATTTAAAAACAATAAAATGTTATATTAATATACATAACAACACATTTCAAACTCTCAATTTATTGTTGACTAAAAAACATTTAATATTTATCATATCATTCAGGCCTGGGGGAACATCTGCTCCCAGCCTTAACTGCCACAATGTTTCTTTTCTTTCCACCTTATTTTTTATACTACCACCCCTTAAATCACTTTTAACATGTTCTAAAATTGAGAACATAATTTTTTTGTATGAAGTACATTTCAATGTGTGCCTGTAGAGGGCATTATTAATATCTCTAGTCTTTATAGCATAACAATGTTCTTTTATACGCTTACTAAGACTTCTAGTGGTCACACCTACATAATAAGCACAGCAACCTGAACATAAAGCAACATATACTATATTGTTAGTCAGACAACTGTATCTGCCATCTATGCTTATGATTTTGTAATAATGCTCTATACTAATGTAAGGCCCCTCCAAAATATATCTACAAGCACTACAGCTATTTAAACATTTAAACATCCCATTAATTTAATTTTATTCGTGACTGGAGGTAATATTAAAGTATCATCACACTGAAGTATGTATTTAATAGTTTGATTCTTCTTATATACAAATTTGGGTGTATCTCCCAACACTGCGCTCAAATCATTGTTACCTTTAATTATTTTCCAATTATTTTGTATAGCAAACAATGTTTTCACTGTCCACAGACATCTCTATTGCACATCTTGGAAGAATCTCACCAGATTTCTCCACAGAATTTGATTTATTAACTACTAACCCTTTAATCAAAATAGGTGGAAAATCTTTATCTCTTCTTGCCCTGATATTAGAAGCTAATACATTTAATAACTTAATAGGATATCCCCTATTAGTAAACAACTTAGTAATAAATTCCATCTCTATATTAAAATCAATTCCATTACTAACCATTCTAGAAGCTCTTATGTATTGGCCCTTCGAAATATTAGTTTTCATGAAATTTGGGTGATTACTTCAGAAATGTAAATAGTTGTTTGCATACTTTTTTTCCTATAAATCTTACTAGAAAACTTCATTTCCATAGCATTCCAATTTAATTCAACATCCAGAAAACAAACTCTCTTCCCTATATCATCAATGGTAAAATTCAGAAAGCGACAACTACCATTCATTTCTTCCAAAAAGTAGTTGCTTGACGAAATATCTAAACCTTTAAAAATAAAAAAAGATAATCAATAAATCTACAATAGAATAAAACTTTGGGAAAAAACTTCAGGGTTGGTAGGACATCTTTTTCCCACCATCCCATAACCAATCCAGCAAAAGCCGGCGTTACTGTAGCCCCCATCGCTACTCCTTTTAATTGTTTATAATATTTTTTTATTAAAAATAAAATAATTATTTTCCAACAAACCTAAATATAGTTTAATGCTAGAATCACTCTAGGTCGCATATTTATACAAAAACTTGCCAATATACTCCACACCTTCAATTTAAGGAATGGAAGTATATAAGGAAGCAAAGTCCACTGTTAACAATCAATTTATGGGAATCAGAGTTTGACAACACAGTATTGTTAGAAAATTCTCTTATCATATCCGCGGTGGTGGTGCTGCGGTAGCATTGTCACCTCACAGTAAGATGCTGTCCGGTTCGACTCTCAGCTAGAGCATCTTCTGCGTGGAGACATGCGTGAATGGGCGTACCTTCGTTGAAGGTTGTGCATTAGGGCTGGCAACTCAGCACATAAAAATCAACTGCCAATCATTAGCGGACCGGAGGTCCGCTGTGGTGACCCCTAACCGGGAAAAGCCGAAAGACACAACAACAACAACATCAAGAATGGACCAAGAATCCTTTACTAAAGAAGGCAAGCTCTGCACCAATGGATTTAAAACAGAGTCCACGAACAAAGAAATAGCTTCAGTAGAACTTCCTGAAGCTGACACTATCAGTCGAAAGGGTGGGTTGGTTATATCTTTATGAATTTTGGGTATACCAAAACAGTATTCCCACTTTAGGTTCATCTACTAATAAAAAGTTATACAACTCCATAGACAAATCACCATTCATTAAAAAAATCATATAAGCAGTACTGTATATATTTATAACTTCTTTCAATGATGTTATAAGTGACCTCATAGTATTCACTTTCACTCTTTAATAAACTTTCCATAGCTGCATTATAATCTGTAATTCGCATTATAACCAACCCATCCCCTTTATCCGCCTTCATAAAACGTAATTCGTGCTCATTTCTAAATTCATAAAAAACTTTTTTTTCTTCATTGGTTAAATTGAAATACTTTTGTTTTGGCTTGCTATTTAAAACAGATCTAACGTCCCTCTCACAAAAGCTGTCAAACACCTTCAGCATAGAATGCAAGCAAGGATTGTACACAGATGGGTTATGTAAATTGTTCACTGTTTTAACATTTACATCTTTCATTATATACCTTAAATTCAGCTTCCTAATGTAATTTTTCAATTCTAATAAAGTGTTAGCCACTCCAGCTCGCTTACTAGGTATATAGTTTAAACCTAATTTTAAAACACGCTCTTGTGTGTCCGTTAAAACAGTGTCAGTCAAGTTAAACAATTTGATTTCTGAACTCACTGAAAAAGTCGAAACCAAAATCAGTTCTTTTTCCAGAACCGGCTCCTGCCTCGGTTCTATCTCGACTGTGTTCTGCTGGATCTCGCCCTGGAGTTTTTTGAATTTGAGCTGGAACCTGGAATAAATTGTCTTGAAACGCTGTTAGCCTCCTTAACTTCCATATTAACACTATGCTTTCTCGTCTGCTCGTGTGTGACATCAGGACATCGCTCTACGCTATTAGCTCCTTTAACACCTGCAGTTAACACCTATAATGTATAGTCCATTGTGTGTGTCCTTATTATATTAAGACACTGGGGTGCCCTGGTAGGTGTAGTTGCAACACACAAAAGTTGGTATATATTGCCACTTGTGTTAGCTGCAATGCATTCTACGTGGGCAAAACTTCCGTAGGTTAAAAGAGGGGATTGCAGAACAGAGGGCAATAAAAAATAAGAACACACACAATGCACTATATATGCATAGCATACATTTATTTTCTTCGTTATTGATAGGGTGACGCACCTTGAGAGGGGTGGGGATGAAAGGTTGAAGGTAGAATTATTAGAATACAAATGGGAAATAATTCTTGATACAACAACCCCACCGGGTTTGAATGAATACATTTCTTTAAAACCTGTTTTAAAAGACAGGGCTAATAGGATACAGTGTAAATAGTGGGCTACTTAGTTATTTTTATATTCCGACATGTATTATTTTTACTTATTCATTTTTTTAAGTGTTTGTTTCAAAGGATGTTCAAACATAAATGTATATATTGTGGATAGGATACTTTTTATAACACCAGATTTGGGCAATACTGTTCTATTGTGCATGGACAAATTTTATGTTTAAAATTTACTTGATTACTTGATAACTAATTATTTATTAATTTATTTAAATTAATGCACATTTTCTATTGGTTGTTCAGGTGATTGTGTATTTAATGTATGGCATGGTTGTTGTTTACTTACTCTGATGATGCCATGTGTAATGGTGAACGCGCTTAGCACGTGAATTTGTATGCATTTTAGATTAAAAACTCTGCCTTATGCTTTGGACGTGGTTCATTTTTGCCATTTACCAATTTCAGAAATTCATCTGGCAAAAGTTATAGCTACCAGAAGTACAGTTTTCTAAGACACGAATTTCAACTCGCAGTCGGCAGCAGGCTCAAAAGGGGGATCAAAATACAGTTGTGTAAAATCTTACCATAACGGTAGATGCCCTTGCTTTCACCACTGCAGTATTCCTTACAAATGGGATTCCCTGCCGTGAAGCCCACCGTCTGGCCAGTTTACCAAAGTCTACCATTGCTTTAAGGCATGCTGAACATCACCTGTACGGTCCTTGCACAGGGTAGGTCATAAAGGTGACATCCAGGTGTACCATACTCAAAACAGATTGCCCCAGTAGGAACAGCAGTTCAAGGAAAACCAAGGAGAACCTGCACATCCAGGAAGGAGAAAAGACCAGGGGGATGGAGGGAGTAACGAATACTGCAGCGGTGAAGGCAAGGAGATCTACCTTTATGGTACAATTTTACATAACTGTACTGTCCTTACATTCACCGTTGCAGTATTCCTTACAAATGGGAGAGTGCCAAAGCTCAAGAAGAAACTTGGGAGGAGGAAGCAGCAGAGCCCTCCAAGAAGCCATGAAGAATGGCAGCTGTAAAACCAGATCGAGCTCTGGAGATACCATCCAACTGGTAATGTTTGGTAAAAGTATGCACAGAAGTCCAGGTAGCAGTTCAAGAATAGAATTAGCATCTAAATGTTTGAAAAAAGCACCAGAAGAAGCCACAGCTCTAGTGGAATGAGCCTTTACAGAAGAAGGAAGGCTCTCGTCATGAAATGTGTAGCAAAAGGAAATAACCTTGGAAATCCCAGTAGAAATAGTTTACTCGGAAACTAGCCAAACCTAAAGAACTAGGATGAAAGGAAACAAATAACTGGTCAGCTTTTCTGACAGCTTTAGTTTTATCCAAATAAAATCTGAGCTGTCTATGCACATCTAAGGTATGCAGCACCCTCTCACTGTCAGATTGCGGAGAGGGGAAAAAAGTAGGCAAATTAATAGACTGATTAAGTGACAACTCATTAACCACCATGGGCATGAAAGAACGATTAGGAGATAAGTACACCTTGCCCTAATGAACACCTGTCTGGCAGAAGTAAGAGCTAACAAAAGAACCGTCTTCCAAGAACGATGTTGCAAGGAAGCATAAAAAGCAGGCTCAAAAGGAGCCCGAGTCAATTTTTCCAGAACGAAATTAAGATACCAGGGAGGAGGAAAAGGCGTCCTGAGAGGTCTAATATTAAGTACATCTTTAAGAAATTGCTTAGCCTCAAATCTAGAAGCTAATGGGGGGGTTAAAGGCAGACAAACATGAAAGAGCTGATAAGTGGGCCTTAATAGAAGAATACACCAAAGCAGCATTGAGAAACTCACACAAATAACAGAACCAAAGGAACATCCACAGAAAGTGGGTCCAGGTCACGAGAAAGACACCAAATAGAAAATCTTTTCCATTTAGGACATTCAGGACCTGCAACATGTCCTCAGAAAAAAAGGTGTCTATGAAGGATCAAAAAGTACAGTTGTGTACACTTACCATAAATGTAGATGTTCGAATGTATTCACTGTTGCAGTCATCACATTTGGGTTATCCCTGCCAGGGTAGCTCTCGGCCAGCCTCAATACCAGAGACTTAGTATTTCTGCGTTGGTTGCTGTAACTGAGGACTGATGTCAGGTCGGCAGTGGTATAAAGGAAGGCATCCGATGCCATTACATCAGTTTTTCTTGCCCTAACCTGTCAGGAGCCCCCAAAGTAGGAGGCCAGGCTCTGGTGGTAGAACCCCACCAGTGGAAAATAAATACCAACAGGTCCCTTGTAAGGAAAGGAGAACAACAAGGGAAAAAAAAGGAAGAAAAAGGGAAAGGGGGATGGAGGGAGGGAAACCTGGACTGCAACAGTGAATACACTCAACATCTACATTTATGGTAAGTGTACACAACTGTATTATGTTTTTCATGTTTCACTGTTGCAGTCATCACATTTGGGTAGATTCCCAAAGCTGAGGAAATGGGTGGAGGCAGTCCAGGAAGCTAGGGGCTGGCTAGCATGCCCTGCAAGACTGCAGAGGTAAACCCTGCCCTGGATTTGGAGAAGAGAGGCAGGTGGGAATGATTGGTAAAAGTATGAACAGATGTCCAGGAGGCAGCAGCCAGAATGTCCCTGGTGGGGACTCCTCTGAGGAAAGCTGCAGAGGTGGAGGCTGCACTGGTGGAGTGTGTACTGACCCCCTTGGGGGAGGCTTGTCATGCTGTTTGTAGCAGAAATGGATGCAGTGTGCTATCCATTTGGAAATGGTTTGTTTGGAGATGGCTTTGCCTTCTGCCCTTGAAGCAAAGCTAACCAGCAATTGATCAGACTTTCTGAAGGGTTTAGTCCTATCCAGATAGTATCCGAGGTGTGTGTGCACATCTAGAGAGTGCAGAATCCTTTCCCCCCTTGTTTTGGGGGGTTAGGAAAGAAGGAGGGAAATGGATGGATTGGTTGAGAGCCACACTGGACACCACCTTGGGCATGAAGGATGGATTAGTTCTGAGGGATACCTTGTCTGCATGGAAGATGATGAAGGGTTCCACAGCCATGAGTGCTTGCAGCTCAGAGACTCTTCTGGCTGAAGTGATGGCCAGGAGGAAGACTGTTTTCCAGGAGAGAAATTTTATCTCTGCAGAAGACGATGGTTCGAAAGGGGGGCAGGATGAGCTTTTCCAAGACAAAGTTAAGGTCCCAAGCTGGTGTTGGTGCCCTTCTGGGGGGCTCAAGTTGCTAGCCCCTCTGAGGAACTGTTTAATCAGAGGATATGAAAACAGAAGCTGCAGTGGGAAAATGAGCAGAAATAGCAGAGGCATGAATTTTTATAGAAGAGAAAGAGAGACCACTGTGTAGTAGGTCAGCTAAGTAATCCAGGGTGAGAGGGATGGAGGGCTGTGACGTATTGGCCCCCTTAGCCTGGATCCAGGTGCAGAACCTTTTCCATTTATCTGCATAAAACTTTCTGGTGCTAGGGCATCTGGCCTCTTGGATAACATCCAGAACCTGTTTACCGAGGATGGCAGATTGGTCAGGGGTTAGGGTACAAGCCAAGCTGCCAAATTGAGTGTCTGCAATTAGGGGTGCATGAATTCCCCTTCCCTCTGGATTAAGAGGTTTGGAATCTGAGGAAGATTCCATGGAGGCAGCAGGGACAGGCTGTGCAGCAAGGGATACCAGTGCTGTCTGGGCCAGTCTGGAGCTATGAGAATGGTCCTTGGTTTTTCCTCCCTTATTTTGATCAGCACCCTGGGAATGACAGGTAAGGGAGGAAAGGCATAGACCAAGAGGTTTACTCATGGGAAGGACAGGGCATCCACTTTCCAAACCATGCAGTGATGCTCCTTGGAGCAGAATTTGCTGAGCTGATGGTTGGTATGGGAGGCAAAGAGGTCGACCTCCAGGATTCCCCATTTCTGAGTTATTAGGAAGAAGGTGTTTCTGTTGAGCTGCCACTCGAGGGGGGTCCAAGAGCTTTCTGCTTAATTGGTCTGCCAGGGAGTTGAGAGAGCCTGGCAGGTATTGTGCTAATAAGTGTATTTGCATGGAAGAGGCTGTGAACCAAAGGGTCACGGCCAGCCTGCACAGCAGGTAGGAGTAAGTCCCTCCCTGCTTGTTGATGTACCACATCACAGTGGTGTTGTCTGTTGTGATCAGGAGAATCCCTGGAGAGAGAAGGGGTTTGAAAGCTATCAAGGCCTGCTGCACAGCCATCATCTCTTTTTGACTGATGTGCATGGGGAGTTGCTGGGGGTTCCATTTGCCCTGTATGCACCTTCTGTCCAGGTGTGCACCCCAAACTTAGTCTGATTCATCTGTGGTGAGGGTCTGGGTGGCGGGGTGTGGGGAGAAGGGCAGTCACTTGTTGTGGGAGCAGGCTGTTGCCCACCAAAGAAATTCCTTCCTCAGGCGAGGAATAATAGGCAGAAGAGTTTCCAGACCTTGAGAGTGTTGACACCAAAGGCTCTTTAGGTACCACTGAAGTTTCCTCATATGCAGTCTGGCATATGGAATGAGGAGTATGCAAGAGACCATAAACCCCAGGGCTACAGGATTTTCCTTGCAGCTGGGGCCTGGTGGTAAGTTGAGAGAAGTAAGCTGAAAGGAAATTTTGTTTCCCTGGTGTAAGGCATGTCATCTGGGATGCTGTGTCCATACTTGCTCCCAGGAAGATTATCCTTTTGGTGGGTACCCATTTGGATTATTTTCATTGATTGTGTACCATAGGGAGGTTAGTAGGTCCTTTACAAAGGCCAGGTCTTTGAGCAGCTTTTCCTGGCTGTCTGCGTGAATAAGGCAGTCATCTAAGTAGGGGTAAATTTGAATATTTCTTTGTCTGGAAATGGCAATGACCAGAGCCAGGTATTTTGTGAAAACTCTGGGAGCAGTAGATAAGTCAAAGGGAAGCACAAAGAACTGAAAGTGTTGAGATCCTGCCCTGAAGCAGAGATATTTTCTGCAGGACTCCCTGATAGGAATGTAGAGGTAGGCCTCAAGTCCAGGGTGGCTAGCCAGGAGTCCTTGGAGAGCATGAGTAGCAGCTGCAGAAGGGTAAGCATTTTAAAATTTTGGGATCACAAGAAAGGTGTTTAGAATGGATAAACTGAGGACGGGGCGCCAGGTGCCCTCTTTCCTGGGCGCCAGAAAAAGTCTATAGTAGAAGCCTTGGCCTATCTTCTCTGCAGGAACGTGCTCTACTGCCCCCAAGGAGAGCTGGGAATGGATTTGCTTTTGAGCCTCTGCCCACTGATTTGGTGGTAGATCTGAGAAACCTTTTGGGGTTGGAAGGGTGTGGAAGGAGAATTTGTACCCCTGAGACACAATGTTCAAAACCCATTGGTCCTTGGTAATGGTGGCCCAGGTGCTTGAGTGATTGGAGAGTTTTCCTCCTAGGGGTATGTGAAGGTGGAGAGGGGTGAGTCATTCTGAGTTCTTACCATAAGGGGGTGGCTTAGAACTCCCTGGTTTTGAAGTGGAGGTAGTCCACTGCTTAGATCTCTGCAACCCCTGGGGCTGCTGTCTAGGGGGTCTGCTTCCACGGGGCCTAGGCTGGCCCTGTCTACTCGGAGCAGGAAAGGACCAGTGCTTAGAGGGAAAATGCCTGCTGAACCTAGGGGGATGGACCTGTAAGAAATCTTTAACAGTCTGCACAGATTTTGCTTTTTCTGCCATCTTTTTTAAGACCTCTACTGCTTTAGTGCCAAATATGTTATCTTTGTGCAAGGGTGCATCCAACAATTTTGATTTGACATGGTCTGGCAAGGGTTGTTCCTTAAGCCATACATGTCTTCTAATGACAGTTCTTCTAATGACGGTGACTACTGCCCTGCAAGAAGCTTCTAGGGAGTGAAAACCACAGTTCAAAGTGTGTTTAGTTTCTTGACCAGCAGAATGCATTAAGTCCTGTAAATCTTTACATTGTGCCCATGCAGAAGAGAAGGAAATTTTTTGTTTAAGGAGTTCCAAAGTATGTTGCTGATACTTAAGCATAT